>NC_058521.1:197041034-197364917 GCF_904849725.1 Hordeum vulgare subsp. vulgare
TAGCATGCATAGCAGGATAAGGAACATTATAGCTCAAGCAACTACCAGGTATGCTAGGTTGCAAGGTTCGGCTATTTACTGTGACAAGGTTAAGTCATGCAAAGGAACTGGGTCCAACTATCGTGGCAAAAGCAATTGAAGCATTTGATCCTAATGCAATAAATAGGTGCAGGAGCAAGAACATAGGTGTTATCGGGATGATCAAAAGGGGGTTATTCGGTGGAATCCGGGGGTGCGGAGCCTACCGAAATGAATGGCAACATTCAATAACAATCATATGCAATCAAAATGATGCATGAGCATGGCATGAGAATGCAAAGTGATAAGTTATTATAATCAAGATGTTTTAGGTTTAGAGGTGATTTGAGTCACACTCGAGTAGCAATTCAAACGGGTATTCTCGGATACCGGTTTAATTGATTCGACCTGATGCTCAGATCAACTTAATGTTAACATGCATGAAATGTCATGTTATGGTACTGATTTATATCTAGGGCAGTGTGTGATCATTGCATTTATAATGAAATTTGGATATTTTTGCGAATTCCATTTATAAAGTGATTAAAAGAATTGAATTATTCCTTATTTCACAATTTAGGGTTCTGTCACTTTTTCAAACATAGCTGAAAATAGCATAATCAGAATCCTTGAATTTTTCTAATACTTCTTCATATATAAATTATTTTCATTGGAGTTACAGATTAATTTCTATGATTTTTGCAATTTTTAGCAATTTCCTGAATTATTTTTATACTGGAAATTCCATTTATTGCATCAGGCTGACGTCAGTAGGTCAGCCGACCTGTGCAGGTCAAACCTGACAGGGGGGCCCCACTGGTCAGCCTCTCTGGGACTAATCCCGCGCTGACCAGCCCCTAATTGGGGTTTGACCAGGCGTGGGGCCCTGTGTCAGCGACTGAGGGGAGGGCGATTACGCCGTAATGGTCGGCCACGTCGACGGCCACCGGAGGGTGGTCGCCGGCGACCAAACCCGCGGCGGAGGGCTCGCCGGAGGCGATCTAGACGGCGCTGCACAGCACGAAAACGCACGCGGTTGGCAGCTACAGCAAGCTCACGAAGTGGCCGATCTGGCAGGACCAACCGGGGAGGCTAGGGTCGCCGGAAGAGGCGTCGGCGACGAGCCGGAGCGGCGGCCGAAGATCGGGCGTCGTCGGGGGATTTGAAACAGGGGGATCCGCGCTTAGTTCTTAGCTGCTACGGCATCTACGCGTCGTCCTGGAGCTTGTGGTGCTCTCGGGAGGACGAGCTGGACATCGGAGGGCTACCGGCGACGAGCGGCAGCGGCGGTGCTCGTCGGGCACCGGTGAAACTAGGGCTAGAGGAGGGGATCGACGGGGAAAACTTAGGGAAAACCACCGCATGCTGAGAGGGAGTGCAGAGAAGAGCTCAGACGGCTCGGGGAAGGCCTGGGGGCGACGAATCGACGGGAGAGGTCCGGCGGCTGTGGAAGAAGACGACGGCGTTGCGGGCGTTGCAGGGCGCGAGGAAGCTTCGGCTTCTGCAGGAATGACCAGGGCGACGAGGCGGAGCTAATGGCGTGCTCGCGGAGGGGTTCCTATGGCCAGGGGCACGGCTAGCTCGAGCTCGAGCTCGGCTCTAATGGCGGCAGCAAGGAGGGGGAGGAGATCCGGGCGGAGGAGGAGAACCGAGGCGGGGAATGGATAGGGGAGGCTCTGGGGAGGTTATCCCCGCCGTCGCCAGCACGAACCGGCGACCCGGCAGGCACGCAGGTGCGTGGCCGTGCCGGAGGAGGCGGCGGCCACCTCCTGCTACCTACTGGCGCGAGGGAGGGGACGAGCGGCGAGATGGGCTGGGCCTGGCTTGGGCGACAGGTAAGACTTTTCCCATTTTCTCTTTTTTTTGTTTTTCTGTTTTGCTATTTATTGCTTTGCTAATTATTTGAGCTCCAAAACAAAAAGTAAAAACTATTTTTGACCTCCTGAAATATTTGTTATAATATCCCCACTCATTTCCAAGACTTTCAACATTTTTGGAAAATTATAGTTTCTGATTTCAAATTTTAAATTTGAAACCAGTAGCTTTTGCAATTATTTAAAATGCTTAAAGTGTCAAGAAAATAGTTTTCTCCAATGCTCATTTACTTTCATGATTTATCAGAAAGTTTGAACATTTCTTGAGGCCATTTTGGGTTCATTGATTTTGAACTAGTTGAAATTTCCTTTAATTGAAATGGTGGCTAGGGTTTTTGAGTTTTTCCTTTGCCACTTTGTTGTTTTTGTTGAAACTTCTTGGATGCAAATGCAAAGAAGACATGAGCACAATGCTATCTTGCTTAAGTGTTAGGGATGTGACAACTCACCCCCACTCAAAAGAATCTCGTCCCGAGATTTAGAAGTCGTCGGGAATAACGCAGGATATTCGAGTCGGAGACGATCCTCTCTTTCCCAAGTTGCCTCCTTTTCAGAATGATTTGACCATTGAACTTTAAGAAACTTTAGGTTTCGACGTCGAGTGGTACGCTCAGCTTGATCAAGAATATGCACGGGGTATTCTCGGTAAGAAAGGTTATCTTGGAGATCAAGCATTTCGTGGTCCACTTCACGGATAGGATCCGAAAAGCAACGCCTGAGTTGCGAGACGTGGAAAACATCATGAACCTTGGAAAGATGCGGAGCAAGTTCCAACTGGTAGGCAACTTCTCCTCATTTGGCAAGAATGCGAAAAGGTCCAATGTAACGAGGAGCCAACTTGCCCTTGATACCGAAACGATGGGTACCCTTCAAAGGTGTAACCCGAAGATAAGCCTTCTCGTCAACTTCAAAGGTCACAGCCTTATGATGACGAACATATTGGCTCTTTTGACGAGACTGGGCTATTTTCAACTTTTCACGAATAATGCGAACCTTCTCTTCTGCATCCTGGATCATGTCCGGGCCAAAGAGTTGCCTCTCTCCGATTTCTGACCAATTAAGAGGTGTTCGACATCTTCGTCCATAGAGAACTTCAAAAGGGGCTTTGCCCAGGCTTGATTGATAACTATTGTTATAAGCGAATTCGGCAAATGGAAGGCACTTCTCCCAATTCATACCGAACGAAATAACACAAGCTCGGAGCATATCTTCTAGAATTTGATTCACTATATCTATTTGACCACTTGATTGAGGATGGAAAGCAGTGCTAAAAGATAAGTGAGTCCCCATGGCATTCTGAAAACTTTCCCAGAAGCGAGAAGTAAAGATACTTCCACGGTCCGAGTTAATTTCCAGGGGAACACCATGAGGAGACACTATTCGAGAGATATATAACTCTGCTAGCTGGCTAGCTGTTATACTCTCACGAACAGGAAGAAAATGAGCCACTTTGGAAAGACGGTCAATGACCACAAAGATAGCATTATTTCCTTTCTTGGTCTTGGGAAATCCGGTAATGAAATCCATGCTAACTTTATCCCATTTCCATTCAGGAATAGCTAGAGGTTGAAGGGTGCCAGCAGGCCTTTGATGTTCTGCCTTAACTCGACGACAAACATCGCAGTTAGCAACGAACTCAGCAATTTCTCTCTTCATCCTAGTCCACCAGAACCTCTGGCGTAGGTCCTGATACATCTTAGTACTACCGGGATGAATGGTGAGAGGAGAATCATGAGCCTCCTTAAGGATTAACTGCCTTAGATGTGGGTTCTTAGGAACCACTAAACGGTTCTGGAAGAATACCACACCTTGATCATTCATGGAAAATTCTTTAGCGTTTCCGCTAAAAATATTCTCCTTGATCCATGATATACCCTTGTCACGCTTTTGGCCAGTTATAATTTGATCCGTAAGAGTAGGCTTCGCCACCAGGGTAGAAAGGAATCCTTGAGGAACAATATGAAGATTCAACTTTCGAAAGTCCTCATGGAGATGTGGTTGACCTTGTCGTAGCATCAAATTGTTACAATAAGATTTACGACTTAGTGCATCGGCCATAACATTGGCCTTCCCTGGGGTGTAAGTTATCCCTAAGTCGTAATCCGAGATCAACTCAACCCACCGTCTTTGCCTGAGATTCAAATCCGGCTGGGTGAAGATATATTTCAGACTTTGGTGATCAGTGAATATTTCGCAACGATTACCCAGAAGGTAATGTCGCCAGGTTTTTAGTGCATGGACCACAGCTGCAAGCTCAAGGTCATGTGTGGGATAATTATCCTCATGTGGACGCAACTGGCGAGATGCGTATGCGATCACATGACGATCTTGCATGAGAATGCAACCTAATCCTTGTCGCGAGGCGTCACAATAGATAACAAAGTCCTTAGAAAAATCTGGTGGTAGCAACACAGGTGCGGAGGTCAGGCGTCTTTTCAGTTCCTGAAAACTATGCTCACACTGTGGTGTCCACTCGAACTTTTTATCCTTCTTGAGGATTTCAGTCAGAGGCTTTGCAACCTTGGAGAAATTCTCGACGAAGCGGCGACAATAGCTCGCTAGACCAAGAAAACTCCTAACTTGCTTAACCGATTCAGGTTGAGTCCAATCAAGGACAGCTTGAACTCTCTCGGGATTGACAGCAATACCCTTACCAGAGATTACGTGGCCTAGATAGGTCACTTCTGGTAACCAGAATTCACATTTTGAAAATTTGGCATAAAGGCGATGCTCTCGAAGTTTCATCAATACCAGCCTTAGATGCTCGGCATGTTCTTGTTCATTCTTGGAGTAGATGAGAATATCATCGAGGTATACTACGACGAATTTATCCAAATACTCCATAAAGATTGAATTCATCAGCCGAGAGAAGGTGGCTGGGGCATTGGTTAAACCGAAGGACATAACGGTGTACTCATATTGGCCATAACGAGTAACAAAGGCCGTTTTTGGAATGTCCCCGTTCTTAATCTTGATTTGATGGTATCCCAACCTCAAATCCATTTTGGAGAAGACTGGGGATCCAGCGAGCTGATCGTACAGATCGTTGATCCTGGGGAGCGGATACTTGTTCTTTATGGTGACCAGGTTAACTGGTCGGTAATCTACAACCATCCAATCCGTTCCGTCTTTCTTCTTGACGAAGAGGACGGGACAAGCCCAAGGAGAAGAGCTAGGACGAATGAAACCCTTGTTCAAGGCCTCATCTAATTGCTTCTTAAGTTCGGCTAGCTCCAGGGGTGCCATCTTATAAGGTCTTCTGGCTATTGGGACAGTTTCCGGAACAAGATCTATCACAAATTCTACATCTCCGTCAGGTGGAATTCCTGGCAGTTCCTCTGGAAAAACATCCGGGAAGTCACGGACTACCGGAATGTCTTCAAGTTACGGAAGAGGGTTGGCATTTAGGGAATAGAGCTAGCATTTGGCAACTCGAGTAGAGACATTTACTATCTCACCCGAGGGATGGGTAAGCTGGACATTTCTAGAGTGAGTATCAATCTTGGCATAGTGAGCTGACATCCAGTCCATGCCCAAGATGATATTAATATCCGAAGATTTCAACGCTATCAATGAGGCTAGGAAAACTAGCGTGTCTACTAGAATTTCATTGTCATAGGTTATCCTAGAGGTTTGCCATTTACTACCAGGGGTTTGGACAACCAATGGGATTGGCATATCACAAAATGACATGTTATGCAACTGTGCATAACTTTCTGAAATGAAGGAATGAGAAGACCCAGTGTCAAAGAGAACGGACGCTGGGTGATGATTAACAAGAAGCGTACCCAGCATGACGTCGGGATCCTCTGTAGCTTCTTCTGCTGACACATAGTTCACACGGCCATGTGCAGGAGTTGGCTTCACATAAAACGCTTTACCCGACTTGGCCTGCCCGACGGATTTTCCGGGTTGCTTGGCACCCACATTCTGAGGACACTCACGGGAATAATGCCCTGGTTCTCCACACTTGTAGCATATCACCTGGTTGGCACGTGGTGCAGCATTGCTAGCTGGACCACCATAAGCTTTTGCTGGAGGGTTGGCCTGATTCGTCTGAGGCGCCACGTAGGATGGCCTCGGAGTGTATCTTGGCGGCAGAGAACTGTTTGGAACCCACAGCCTGCGTTTTGGAAACGCGGAACCAGAAGACGAGCCGAAGTCACGGGAGTGCTTCCTTGTGGCTTCGAAGTCAGTATGACCAGTCTCCGCACTGATCGCTTTGTTGACCAGGGCTTGAAAGCTTGCACACTCATGGAGGCGCAGATCTCGACGGAGCTCAGGGCTCAGACCCTTACGGAATCTTGCTTGCTTCTTGGCGTCAGTAGACACCTCCTCTGTTGCATAGCGAGCGAGGTTACCGAACTCGCGGCTATAGGCATCCACAGACAACTTGCCCTGAGTGAAGGCACAGAACTCCTCTCTCTTTCTGTCCATCAGGCCCTCTGGAATATGGTGCAGACGAAAAGCTGCACTGAAGTCTGCCCATGTGGCAAATGGTTCAGCGGGACGCATAGCTTCAAAATTCTCCCACCACAGATTGGCGGGTTCCTCCAGGAAATACGCCGCAAAGGTCACCTTGTCAGCCTCAGACACATTCGCAGAGCGAATCTTGCGTGAAATGCTGCACAGCCAGTCATCAGCGTCGAGGGGATTGACGGAATGATGAAACTTTGGAGGATTCAGCTTCACAAAGTCATTGAGGGACACTACAGCATTCCTAGGCTGTCGAGCCGTATTCTGCTCAATACGCTCTAGCAGTCGGTTGGTCTCCCTTTTATTTCTTTCTGCCTCAAGCATCACTTCTACCAGAGAAGGTGGGTGAGGCAGGTCTTCCTGCGACGCTTGACTACCCTCACCTTGCTCATGAGCAGGGGCACGGTTCAACCTGGTGAACACCATCCTGACAAACAAACTCATAGCTTAGACCAATATCATATCAATACTAACTATGGATTAAGAATGTACTGAACACACGGAATGCGGAAATGAATATCCGAACAACATGGTAACAAGCAACTGCTATATATACACCATGGTTCATACACACCCTTACATAGTTCAGTACAAACTTACTCAAAGAGCAAACTACTGAAATGGTGGAACTACTCATCAGAGGCTTACAAGCTTCCTATACATTATTTATCTAGGCCTCCGGAATTCGTTTCACATTACTACCATACTATCCTTCCGCTCATAACTCAGGCATCCGCATAGAACATCTCATAGAGGTTACCTCCATGACCCGGAAGCTCAACCTGTGGATCAGGGAACACTCTAGCCTGAGATCCCTGGGATCCATAAGGACACGGATGTGGCCTTGGTCCCCTGACTGGTGGTAAGAGGGGTCCCCGAAGAGGTGTGACTCCTCCTATAGCTGGCCAGTCAACGTGGGCCGGAAGATGGACCCTAACAGGGTTCAGCATCTCCATCTCTCCATACCCTGTCTGGACTACCGGTGCCAGCTGCGTCAAAGCTGTCCACAGACGGGCACGGGTAGCGTAAAGCTCCATGCGGAGAGCACGAGCATCCTTGTCTCTGTTCTCTAGCATCTCAACAGTGGACTGCAGAAGTGGGTCCTCCATAGAAGAATCAAAACAGACTCCACTGAGGCATCCCTCTTCACCAGACTGAGAGGCCGGAACATAACAGAACTCTGAATTCTGCAGCAGTACATGTCTCGCTCTCATAATAGTCAGCATTGAATAGGCAGCATCTTGTACTGCCATGTCAACGGTGACCCCCAACCCATAGGACCAATGGATTGGCTTCTCCGCTCCAGGGTAGTCTGGAAATACCCTAACAGTGTAGATGTACTGGCTCTGGTTGAAGTCTCGGTACTGTTCCTCTACCGTGTACTCGGGGTACCAGCGGTAACCGCACACCGACATCACCCTGACCAGCATGGCCGTATGACCCGGTACATCAATGCACCTGGTCAAACGTACCACCTGACGAGAAGGACGGCCAGGCATCTGTAATAGAGAGTAATGCAAAAGCATTAGAGCTCTGAATGCAAAATTAGGCAGCATAACGGCTGTAAATGCTCAAAACAAATTTTGAGACAACCCAAAATGAAATAGCGTCACCACTCAACTATCAAGTTCAACTCTCTGATCATCAAATTTACTCCCTGCTTCCTAGGAATAAAAGAAACCCAATATGTCTCGACCCTTAGTCCTATAATCTACCGATCCAAAAATCCGAGCCTAGGAGAAGATGAGTAACCTAGTCCTTAATTCCCGCAGAAAAGACGAGGATGACGAGAATAGAATATCTTGAGAAGAGAACAAGAGTGTTACGTTCCCTTCCACAAACAATTCCCTTATATATAACTAAAGCAATTCTAGACTCAACTTCGACCAGTTTGGCTTAGTAATCCTACAGTCAGTCAGGCTCTGATACCAACGCTGTCGGGACCCCGATCCTAAGCCATAGGAATCCAGCCTGTAACACATCGCATCCCTTTGTGGTCTCACGCACGGTTAACTCCATGGCTGCAGCCTTACCTTAGCCGGGACCGTTTGCGTCTTTTGACTCACGTATGCGATAGTGTCGCTAGCATTCCAATGTCAAAGAACCCGGATCGACATGTCTAATCATAAACCAAAGTGGCAGTTCCGCACAAGGACAGGCATACATGACCCAACAAAGCAGGTGTCGGTCATCAACGAACGTAGACGAGTCGTAGCAAGCTACAAGGACTCCATTACGTCGTGTGACATTTCCCCAAAGGGGACAGACACAGCAGCTAAGAAGGACACATGCCGGTCAACCAATGTGTCCGGAGTAGTAGCGAACTACCAAGGCTCGTTGGATCACAAAGGGGCATTTCCTTGTAAGGAGTGCTACTAAAGTTCACGACTAGGTATTCGAATCCCATACATATCAAGTAAGACACACGTACGCATGGCATACCGATATGTATAGATACATCGATGGCATCACAACATAACCATAAACATACAAGATTTATTTAAGAGGCTCAGAAGAGCCACACACATATTATTACACATTAAGGGTCTCACGACCCATAATATCAGTCACACAATACAAGCCAGCGGAAGAGTTATAAACTGTCTGGGTACAGACAGAGCAACTAGAAGGCACATGGCATGACTATACTACAGAGCCGACGTAGGGCCAGATCGTAGCTGGGACACCAGCTACTCGTCGTCGTCGATGTCTGTGAAGAACCCTCCATTAGGGTCATTAGCAACCTCTACAACATTTATTAAGCAAACATGAGTACGAAGGTACTCAGCAAGACTTTAGGATGACTAACTACTCATGCAAGGTATTAAGAAGGTATTGTGGGGTTTCGTGCGGAAAGCCAGCATTTGACTCGTGGCTAGACAACTTGCTTTTTGAAATTAGTTTTGACAACTTGATTTCTCGCACGCGAGTCCACTAACACCACAACAATACACTATCGTGGAATCATTCCGTCTCCATATGGAAATGTCGTCCACGACACTCACGCTTATCTTGACAATTTTATGAGTAGCCGTTGAAGTTATCTATGAACAACATATGTCTCCAAGTAGTCCATACCCGCGGACGCGGCTATTCGAATAGATCATAACCCTGCAGGGGTGTACTTCGTCACACACGCTCCCGCCACTTATCGCCATGTGCACGTCATGCACCTCGGCAACCTTCAAGCGGAAGCCCAACGAGGGAGTCGGCCACGACCGTTAACCACACTAGTACCTAGTCCAGGTTTATCGCCTATCTGAGAGTAACCCGCACGGAAGTCCGGCCGAGGTTTCCGCCACGACCTCAAACGATGTGCGCAGGGTTCCCAAGCCGACCATCCGGGTGCCACTTGGTACACCGTGCCACTGCCTACCGCATCACGGTCCACCTCTCAGGTCAGCACCATGCACGGCCTCCAGCATTACTATAAACACCAGAAACTACTTGCAACTCCTGGACCAAGTACTACGCGATTAATAGGCCGAGCGGGGTCATATTTCAGGGCCCAGCATGTGGGAGTATCTAGTCTTGGATTACATACACGGAACTCAGTTCCTAAGGACGGTTCCAATGAAACAACCCGCCATGTACTCCTACACAGCCTTTCACCGGTACCTTTACCAAATCAAGTTCAACACACGACCTTTGCTCACCGAACACATTCCACATTTCTGCTCATCTCCCAGATGACAGACCATACACAACTCTAGGCATAGCATGCATAGCAGGATAAGGCACATTATAGCTCAAGCAACTACCAGGTATGCTAGGTTGCAAGGTTCGGCTATTTACTGTGACAAGGTTAAGTCATGCAAAGGAAGTGGGTCCAACTATCGTGGCAAAAGCAATTGAAGCATTTGATCCTAATGCAATAAATAGGTGCAAGAGCAAGAACATAGGTGTTATCGGGATGATCAAAAGGGTTGCTTGCCTTGTTGCTCAGAGGAGGAACGATATCCGTCAGACGGATATCCGGTGGAATCCGGGGGTGCGGAGCCTACCGAAATGAATGGCAACATTCAATAACAATCATATGCAATCAAAATGATGCATGAGCATGGCATGAGAATGCAAAGTGATAAGTTATTATAATCAAGATGTTTTAGGTTTAGAGTTGATTTGAGTCACACTCGAATATCAATTCAAACGGGTATTCTCGGATACCGGTTTAATTGATTCGACCTGATGCTCAGATCAACTTAATGTTAACATTCATGAAATGTCATGTTATGGTACTGATTTATATCTAGGGCAGTGTGTGATCATTGCATTTATAATGAAATTTGGATATTTTTGCAAATTCCATTTATAAAGTGATTAAAAGAATTGAATTATTCCTTATTTCACAATTTAGGGTTCTGTAACTTTTTCAAACATAGCTGAAAATAGCATAATCAGAATCCTTGAATTTTTCTGATACTTTTTCATATATAAATTATTTTCATTGGAGTTACAGATTAATTTCTATGATTTTTGCAATTTTTAGCAATTTCCTGAATTATTTTTATACTGGAAATTCCATTTATTGCATCAGGCTGACGTCAGCAGTCAGCCGACCTTTGCAGGTCAAACCTGACAGGGGGGCCCCACTGGTCAGCCTCTCTGGGACTAATCCCGCGCTGACCAGCCCCTAATTGGGGTTTGACCAGGCGTGGGGCCCTCTGTCAGCGACTGAGGGGAGGGCGATTACGCCCTAATGGTCGGCCACGTCGACGGCCACCGGAGGGTGGTCGCCGGCGACCAAACCCGCGGCGGAGGGCTCGCCGGAGGCGATCTAGACGGCGCTGCACAGCACGAAAACGCACGCGGTTGGCAGCTACAGCAAGCTCGCGAAGTGGCCGATCTGGCAGGACCAACTGGGGAGGCTAGGGTCGCCGGAAGAGGCGTCGGCGACGAGCCGGAGCGGCGGCCGAAGCTCGGGCGTCGTCGGGAGATTTGAAACAGGGGGATCTGCGCTTAGTTCTTAGCTGCTACGGCATCTACGCGTCGTCCTGGAGCTTGTGGTGCTCTCGGGAGGACGAGCTGGACATCGGAGGGCTACCGGCGACGAGCGGCAGCGGCGGTGCTCGTCGGGCTCCGGTGAAACTAGGGCTAGAGGAGGGGATCGACGGGGAAAACATAGGGAAAACCACCACATGCTCAGAGGGAGTGCAGAGAAGAGCTCAGACGGCTCGGGGAAGGCCTGGGGGCGATGAATCGACGGGAGAGGTCCGGCGGCCGGAGGAAGAAGACGACGGCGTTGCGGGCGTTGCAAGGCGCGAGGAAGCTTCGGCTTCTGCAGGAATGACCAAGGCGACGAGGCGGAGCTAATGGCGTGCTCGCGGAGGGGTTCCTATGGCCAGGGGCACGGCCAGCTCGAGCTCGAGCTCCGCTCTAATGGCGGCAGCAAGGAGGGGGAGGAGATCCGGGCGGAGGAGGAGAACCGAGGCGGGGAATGGATAGGGGAGGCTCTGGGGAGATTATCCCCGCCGTCGCCAGCACGAACTGGCGGCCAGGCAGGCACGCAGGTGCGTGGCCGCGCCGGAGGAGGCGGCGGCCACCTCCTGCTGCCTACTGGCGCGAGGGAGGGGACGAGCGGCGAGATGGGCTGGGCCTGGCTTGGGCGACAGGTAAGAATTTTCCCATTTTCTCTTTTTTTTGTTTTTCTGTTTTGCTATTTATTGCTTTGCTAATTATTTCAGCTCCAAAACAAAAAGTAAAAACTATTTTTGACCTCCTGAAATATTTGTTATAATATCCCCACTCATTTCCAAGACTTTCAACATTTTTGGAAAATTATAGTTTCTGATTTCAAATTTTAAATTTGAAACCAGTAGCTTTTGCAATTATTTAAAATGCTTAAAGTGTCAAGAAAATAGTTTTCTCCAATGCTCATTTACTTTCATGATTTATCAGAAAGTTTGAACATTTCTTGAGGCCATTTTGGGTTCATTGATTTTGAACTAGTTGAAATTTCCTTTAATTGAAATGGTGGCTAGGGTTTTTGAATTTTTCCTTTGCCACTTTGTTGTTTTTGTTGAAACTTATTGGATGCAAATGCAAAGAAGACATGAGCACAATGCTATCTTGCTTAAGGGTTAGGGATGTGACACCCTCATAGGTTGTAGGATCATGCTCAATATGCAAGTGCTCCGGAGGAGCCATTGGTAACATCACTTCAATGATTTACCGCTACTTATGATCACATGCAACGGAAATATTTGCTAAACTTGCATGCAATATAACATATGCTCAAACATGGTCAAAGGGCTACTTGCCTTGGTCAGCTAAGTATCCGGGGTCTTCGGGGTCTCAAGTCCAACTCCTTTGTCACACGGGGTTTCTATCGTTGTAATAAATAAAAAGCAATAAGTAGCTCACTGTAAAACATATCACAAAGTTACTTTAAAAAATCTTGTTTAATTCTGAAAAATCCATATTGTTATTTAAAAAAAATATTTGTCTCTGGTTTTAGTGAAAGAATATTTTTAAAATAAATTTAACAGAAGCAAAACTATTCCAATCTAGTCTTTTTAATTATTATAAAACAGATAAGTTGTTCTAAAAATTTGCCTAACTGTTCCATTAAATACTCCTCATTTTTAGAAAAAATAATAGTGCAAGAATCATTAATTTTCACTGGTTAAATATTTTTATAAAAATCATTTAAAACGAGGTTTTAAATAAAAATAAAATGGGCAACAACCTTGGCCTGGCTTGGCCTGGAATTGGGCCGGCCGAGTGGCCAGGCAACCAGCGTGCCTAGGCGCGCGCGCCGTCAGGTTTGAACCTGACGCGCGGGCCCCTACGGTCAGCGGCTACGGGGAGCGAGGGAGAGAGAAATGGGCCACCGGCAGGTGGGGCACACCTGTATGGGTAGTCACCTACCTCTGGACAGAGAGGAGGAGGAGCACGCCGGCATGGCTACCGACGTCTTCAGGCCCTAACAACGGCAGGAATGGGCCCGGCTCGTCGTTTCCTACCTGCTGGTGGTCGAGTCGACGACGGGTGGGGGGGGGGGGGCTCGAGTTCACACGCCATGAGGTGGCCGCGGCGGAGAGGTTTCTATCAATGGTGGAGGTGGTGGCTATGGGCACGGATTTCCTGGAGGAAGAGGGGGGAATTATCCTGGGGTCACGGGGAGTGTGCAGGTGGGTAGAGGGACGCGAGAATCTTGTGTAGCCGGAGATCGACCGGAGCTCCGAGGCGGAGGGGCATCGGTCGATCTCGAGCATCGGGGCTCTACTTTCCCAATGGGGTGGCTAGGGAGGTGAATGGGGTCTAGGTGGAGTGGAGTGAGAGGTTCTAGAGCAAGGGGAGGAGCTATAAATAGGCTTGCGACAGTGAGCCGACTCTAGTGTGCCGGTGATCCCACTATGGCGTGCATGCGAGTGCACAGAGAGGCTAGGGTCGAAACCACGGTCTCAGGACGTGGTTTTGGACCTCCGAGATTCACTTCGAGAGAGGGGGAGAGAGGAGTGGCACGCCTGCGTGGTCGCGCTCATCTAGCTGCTACTGGTGCGCGCGAGCAAGCATCGAACCGGCTCTCAGCGCGGGAAAGGAGGAGCTCTAGGGGTTGCCTGATGCAGAGGGGTTGTCGGGGGAGCGGAGAGACACCGCGGTGAGGCTCGAACTGGCCGAGGGAGTCCCCCCCACCTCGGTTGCTCTCTGTAGCGTGCCTAGAGTGCTGCTTTGGCATGCCATGGCACGCTGGTGCGCTCTGGGGTGCCTTGGACGCGTATGGCGTGTACTGGGCTAGTGCTGGGAGATGCCTAGCCGTTTCAATCTCGTGGGAGCTTTGGCTAGTCAAAGAGGGGAGAAAATAGGTGCTGTCAGCCTTGGGCTCAAGCTTAAATTGGAGTTTTTGGATTTTCTACTTTGAACCACACAAGGGTCACTTGACTAGAGTTAGGCACTGATGCTAGCCACCTAATCTAAGAGTTTGAGAGAAAGGGATTTGTTTTAGCTGGGGTTAAGAGGGGTTTTGCCATACTGTCAGAAGGTGCTCGACAGTGGTTTGGGGTGGTTGCACCCCACCACGGGCTATGCAAATTAACAGGACTAGGTTTGGGGCAAAAACATGAGGCTATACCAAGTTTGAGCTCCATTGGACAAGTTTAGCTTTGTAAACTTGAAACCATCCCTAAATGACCAGATATGTTCCTTCCAAATGGAGTGTGGGCAATCCAAGTCCCACAAATCTCATTTTTTGGCATGGAGTCCTCATTTGATGTATTAGGCACTCATGCAAAGTTTCAGCTTCATTGGATAAACTTTGCTATGCAGAGTTGCTCTAACTTCATACTGGACAAAAGGGGTTTGGAATTATTTGGTGACCTTAACCAACTTGGATCAAGGTGAAACTTTATATGGGCACCAAATATGGCTTAGGGAGATCACTGGAATTTTCTAGGAATTTATTGAGAATATTTCCTTTGGAAATATTTTAAAAGGCCAAAACATACAGAATAGGTTTTCAGGGTTTTACTGAAATATTTATAATATAAATAGGGGTTGAAAGTCTTATGCGTGGAAAATATATGTCCTTCCGAGTATCTCCAAATTTTCTCAGATTTTTCTAAGGCAGAAAAGTATTTTTCCATATAGGAATATCATTTCTGGCCTCAGAAATGGACATGAAAATGATTTAGGAAAATAATTTATAAAATAATTATTTTATGGTTTTGGTGAACTAAAATGGTTTTAGAACCAAATCTCCAACTTTGGATAGGAGCACTTGTTGCCATCGAAAACATGTAGTGCAACCCAAAGTAGGGTTTTGAAATGACCAGAATAAGAGAAAAGGGTTTTGAAAATAATTAAGTTATGAGAAATATGGTTTTTGATATCACAAAACCAAGCATACAAGCATACAATGACAACCATGGCACTCACATCATTGATTTTGGAAAAGTTTTAATAAACTCAGATTTTTGAATTATAGAAGAAGTGCACTGAAAACAGGTGTGACAGACTTATCCCCCTTACGAGAATCTCGTCCCCGAGATTCCTAGGCTAGGTGCTAACAAGGTACAGAAACTCAGATCACAGATAGTCTTCACGCTCCCATGTTGCCTCTGCCTCGTGTGGATGCTCCACTGAACCTTGAAATACTTGATGGTGCGGTTTCTGGTGCAACGCTCTGCTTCATCCAAGATGCGAATCGGCCTCTCACGATAAGTGAAATTTGGCTGAAGGTCGATGGCCTGATGATCTATGTCCTTATAAAGATCTGGATGGTTTGGCGCTTGTCGACACTTTGGAAGTTGTGACACGTGGAAGACGTTGTGCACACCCGAAAGTTCCGGAGGTAGCTCCAACTAGTAAGCAACTTCTCCACGCCTTGTCGTGATCTTAAATGGTCCAAGGAACCTTGACGTGGAAACACTTGGTTCCTTTGACAGGTGTGACACGGAGGTACACCTGGTCTCCGGGAACGAACTCCACTTCTCTGTGGTGAGAATCCGCAGAGCTCTTTTGTTGCGACTTGGCTACCTTCAGGTTTTCTCGGACAAGCTGCACCTTATCTTCTGCCTCTTGTCGAACTTCGGGCTCGAAAATCAACCCTTCACCGATTTCGGACCAGTTGAGCGGGGTGCGACAATTTCATCCATACAACACTTCAAATGGGGCCATCTAGAGACTGGACTGATAGCTGTTGTTGTATGACAACTCGGCGAATTGCAGACAGTCTTCCCATTTGGCACCATGTGCTAAGACACAAGCGCGGAGCATATCCTCAAGTATCTGGTTTACTCTCTCCGTCTGTCTGCCCGTCTGTAGATGGAAAGCGATGCTGAAAGAAAGCTTGGTTCCGAGGGATTTTTGGAACTTCTTCAAGATTCTTGATGTGAACTGCGTGCCTCGGTCAGATATGATCTCTTTGGGGACTCCATGAAAGCTTATAATACGCTCAATGTAGAGGCGAGCTAGCTTGTCGCCCCGATAGGTGGTACTGACCGGGATGAAGTGAGACACTTTGGTCGGATGGTCGACGATGCCCCATATAGAGTCATGGCCTCTGCTGGACCTTGGTAAGCCGGTGAGGAAGTCCATGCCGACTCGGTCCCATTTCCATTCAGGCACTTGGAGAGGTTGTAGTAGTCCAGCAGGTCATTGGTGTTCCGCTTTGACTCGCTGGCACACGTCACACTTGGCAACATAAGACGCTATTTCCCTCTTCATACCATGCCACCAGAATTTTTCTTGGAGGTCTTGATACATCTTGGTACCAGCGGGGTGAATAGAGTAGGGTGTGTCATGTGCCTCCTGTGGGATCAAGTCCTTGAGTTTTGCCATGTTTGGTACGCATAAACATTTCCCAAACCACATTACTCCTTGCTCATCCACCAAGAATTTTGGGGTCTTGCCTTCTTGGATCTTCTTCTTGATGACTTCAATGCTCTTGTGCCCCTTCTGTGCCTCCTAGATATCGTCTTCCAATTTGGTTTGACTTCGAGGTTAGCCAGGAATCCTGGTTCAACTAGCACCAACCCGAAGCTTCCCATTTCATCATACAAGGTGGGTAGCCTTTCCTTGAGCATTACATTCAAGGTGTTGGCTTTCTGGCTTAAGGCATCAGCCACGACATTAGCCTTACCGGGGTGGTATTGAATGTTGAGTTCGTAGTCTTTGATTAACTCCAACCATCTTCGCTGCCTCATATCCAATCCACTTTGAGTAAAGATATATTTCAGACTTTTGTGGTCAGTGTATATTTCACATCGCTTCCCCAGAAGGTAATGTCGCCATGTCTTTAGGGCATGCACTACTATTGCCAACTTGAGATCATGGGTGGCATAGTTCTCCTCATGCGGGCGTAGTTGCGATGACAAATACGCCATGACACTGCCGTCTTGCATTAGATCTCCATCGAGCCTAGTTCTGGAGGTATCACAATATATCACAAATTCCTTGTTGATATCTGGAATAGCCAATATCGGGGTGGTAGTCAATCTCTTCTTCAACTCCTGGAAGCTTGCTTCACACTCCGGCGTCCATTCGAACTTCTTGCCTTTCTTCAAGAGCTGAGTCATGGGTCGAGCGATGCGGGAGAATCCTTCTACGAACTTGGGGTAATATCCCGCGAGTCCGAGGAACCTCCTGACTTCCTTCACATCGATAGGCTACTCCTAGTTGGTTACCATAGTAATCTTGGAAGGATCGACCGCCAATCCGCTTGTCGTCATGGTATGACCCAAGAATCCAACTTCGTTCAGCTAGCATTGGCATTTGCTGAATTTGGCATAAAGCTGGTGCTCTCGAAGCTTCTCCAACACTAACCTCAAGTGTTGCCCATGCTCTTCTTCAAACTTGGAGAAGATTAATATGTCATCGATGAATACGACAACAAACTTATCCAGGTATTCCATAAAGACCTTGTTCATGAGGTACATGAAGTAAGCTAGGGTATTTGTCAACCCGAAGGACATGACAGTGCACTTGTATAGACCGTACCGGGTCACGAACGCAGTCTTGGGTATGTCTTCAGGTCGGATCTTCAATTGGTAATATCCAGATCGGAGATCGATCTTGGAAAATGCCTTGGCTCCATTTGACTGGTCAAACAAGTCTTCAATTTTGGGGAGTGGGTACTTGCTATTGATCGTGACATCATTGAGAGAATGATAATCAACACAGAGTCTGATAGTCCCATCCTTCTTAGACACAAACAGAACAAGCGATCCCCAAGGTGAGGCACTCGGACGAATGAATCCCTTCCCGAGTTGCTCATCCAGCTGCTTCTTCAGCTCTGCTAGCTCTTCAGATAACATCCTATAAGGCTTCTTATAGATAGGCCCTCGACCCGGGCATGAGCTCAATGATGAACTTAATGTCTCGGTCGGGAGGCATCCCTGGATCCTCATTAGGAAAGACGTCCAGGTATTCACAAACTATTGGCACTCGATCCAACCCTTCTCCCGATAGGCTATTAACCTCCTGTACTCGAGTGGATACCAGCTCCGGGACATACTTGACTTTGACCCCTTGGTCGCTTGTCATAGTAATAGCCTTGTTGGCACAATCCAAGATGCTCTGGTGTTTCGCCAACCAATCCATGCCAAGGATTACTTCTAAGCCTTGCGACTTAATGACGATGAGATCTATTGAGAAGCTTATCCCATTAATATTGATCCTGGCTCCTCTACATCCTAGGTTGGTCCTTGGCACTACTCCCGGAGTATGTACTACCATTTCCCTGTTAAGCAGGGTAGGCTTCAAACCACATTTTTCCGCAAACTTCTGAGTAACAAAAGAGTGCAAAGCACCACAATCAAACAATTTTATTGTTGGGGTGGAGTTGAGAAGGAATGTACCGAGAATGCAGTCCGGATCTTCCTGTGCCTCTTCTGCAGAGATGTGATTAATACGTCCCCTGTTGTGATACTGCTGGTTGCGGGACCTTGGTTCCTGCCTGGTGCTCCTTGACCTTGTTGGGACACTGCCTGTTGCGTCGGGCTTCTTGTTGGGACACTGCCTGGAATAGTGCCCAGTCTATCCACATCCAAAACAGGTAACCTGTCCTGGATGGTTGGTCTTGACCCCACTATTGTTCGGTGGGTTCAATGTTGGCTTGGTGTCTACTTGCTACTGAGGATGGTAGTTCTAGCGAAATGTTGCAGCCTTATACTATTGCTGCTAATAACTAGGTCTTGCTGGAGCGGACTGCCATGGGCGTGGCTTCGGATTACTAGGTCCTCCACTACCCATCAGCTTGTGCTTACGGGTGTTGTCCACTGCACGACGCTTATCTTCCAATATCAGGACCTTATTAACCAGATCGCAGAAGGTCCGGCATTCACAAACAACCAGTTGATACGAGAGTGACTGCTGTAGTCTTCCATAAAGCATTCCACTTTTGCGGCCTCAGAGTTGACGTCCACTGGTGCATACCTCGATAGGAGGTTAAACTTCTGCAGATACTCCTTGATGGTTCCACTGCCTTGCCTTAAAACTCGGAATTCCCGCTTCTTAATGGTCATCATTCTGGGAGGAATGTGAGCGGCGTGGAATCCTTCCTTGAACATTGCCCAAGTGATAACTTGTCCTGCTGGCATGATCTGGAACCCATCCCACAAAGCTCTGGCTGTTCCTCCGAGACAATGAGAAGCATAAAGGACTTTCTCGCGATCATCAGTGCACTTGACCAGCACGAGGAGGTCTTCGATAGTGCGGATCCAGTCATCGGCATATAATGGTTCAGTTGTCTCTGTGAATATAGGAGGTGTAGTCTGCATAAACTCGGATATAGTAGGGCGACCATTGTCGTTTCCGCTCTGCGGCGGATTGTTCACCTAGACTTGAGCTAGCTGTTGTATAGCAGCATTATTGGCTTGACGTTCCTCTCGAGAGCTTGAAGGAACTGAGCCATAGTCAGGCTTTCCGCTCTGCGGCGGATTGTTCACCTAGACTTGAGCTAGCTGTTGTATAGCAGCATTATTGGCTTGACGTTCCTCTCGAGAGCTTGAAGGAACTGAGCCATAGTCAGGCTTTCCGGAGGAGGCGGTGGCGGTGGAATATCGCCTTGCTGCTGCTCGTGGTGATCTCTAGCTTGAGCGTCACCTCCGGTTCCCTGCTGCTAGCCCAAAGAGGCACAGGGGTTGCCGAAGGTGTTGATGCGAGTTGAAATCACCATCATGTCAGTGGAATAGACAAGTCAATATGCCAAATTGGCCGGAATCATAAGGGATGATGCTCTACTAAGGGGGGGTGTCGTGCTAGTGAGATTTTTAAACCAAACATTTTTTTTAAAAGCTAATGCATTAAATTTTTAATACAAGCGATGTAGTCGCTTACAAGCTCCCTAAGGCAGAAATGCAGCTTGCATCATACATGCTAACTCAACACCCATGGTTCACATGAACCGATACATGGACTCAATACGCTTGGGGAGACTCCTAATTGCCTAAGCCGTAATCCTAAGTGGCGGACTATCGGTCTTGTAGGAGGGTTCTGCAGGGTCTTCGTCTTCATCTTCATCAGTACTTTACTCCTTTAGAGGTGTGGGAGAAGGAAGTGGTCCATCACGACGTCTCTTAGTTGGCGAAGCAGTGAGGAGCTCAGTGTACTCTTCCGCGGTCAGGCGGCGACTCTACATAGGAGTGGCCTGTAGCGGTGGTACTCCTCCTCGGAAGGCAATGGCTCACGGCCCTCCTGGTGCTCCTTCCTTCTTGACCTTGCGGCTCTTCATCTTTTCCATGCGAAGTAGGTCCTTGACTTGGTGCAGTTCTTGGCGAATCTTTGTCGACTCCCTGATCAAAAGGTGAGTCAAAGTGTCGGAGGAGAGCCTGAAGTAGGTCTGAAACCTTAGTGGCGTCCCGTCCTCCGAGGATGGGTTGAGTGTCCAACTCCCATCAATATCGTCCTTGACAAAAGGCAGGTGACGAGTAGCTGGCTCGTTAGCCATCTCGGGAAGGATGTCGCGGAGACGGACTAGCGCCTCTCATGCGGCTGTCTCCACTGCCAACATCAGGTCCTCCATCGGTGTCCCTTCAAAGAACCAACTAGTTGGCGAGTCATTAGCCTTCACTATCACGTCCACATGATATTCCTTGGTGTCGGGGTTGACCCAGTGCTCGTGGTAGAGGAAGATGGGCGTGCGTCGTACTTGACACTTCTCGAGGTAATCTCCCAAAAGTAGGGGAAAGCCCGTCTCCAGAAGCATCTCACGTACGGCGACCATGTACAAAGATGTAGGAGCGAGGGTTAGAATCTTTTGGTGGGTGCAGAAAATCTCAGGGGTAAATGCTAGGTGCACTAATCGTCTGGGCAATCGTCCATGCTACCTAAGGCTTCCTATAGTCAAGATGGCTCTGATACCAGCTCTGTGGGGACCCCGACTTACGAGTCGAAATCACCGAATGAACGTGCTCAGTGATCCCAAAGATCAATACTCATCGAACACACATATACTGAATATTAAGAGTCTTACATCCAAGTACCGAATTATTACATCACATGACCGAATGGTTAAGTTCACAAGGTAGGGCCTATAAGGCCAAATCACACTGATACAACTAGTGGCAGAAATCTTGGGTCGAAGCGGGTGCCCGTGTCATCAGCCTACACCAACAGGCATTCTGCCTGTGAAGCGTCCTAGTTCACAGGGCCTTCTCCGAAGACGTATTCTTCTCCGAACTCCAATCCTTCCATGCCCGGTCAATAATATAACCAGTGGCAAGCCAATGAGTACTTTTGAATGTCCTCGCAAATAGCCCATGATATGAACAGTGCAATTGATAGGATAGCAAGTAATATGCATCTTTGGTAGGTAACAACGTAACTGTAAATAACATGTTCATGGATATGCAACATAAACTAGATGTTGATTAGAAGAACAGGTTACAGATATCAATATATCTGTTATGGGTTGAACACTCCGGGTTCACACGATATGCCAAATCACCAAACTTGGTCATATCAACTCTTTCATAGTAACAGCATTGTACACATACAATTACACACACTTGGTTTATGCGAAAACGACTGGACATAGTTTAAGCAAGATTACCCAACTGTCCTTGACCGTGGGCACGACTATTTGAATATTTTGTGTGGTTGTACGCTGTACCCAGGAGATCCAGGAAACTTCTGTGTCATCCACGACTCGCGGTATATAACATACCCGAGGTAAGTACCGATCAATGCCTTTCCCCAGACGGTACTAGACAAAGAGGTCCACTTGATTGGTACCCAGCCCATATGATGTACGTCTTACGAGCACCGACTCTGGACAGTATCATCCATGCGGGGACCAACGTTGTGCATGGAACACATAAAAACGACATAGTCGCCCTACCTGGCACGACCCCATCACGAGAGTGACCACACATCACTCCCGCCACTAGTAACGTGGCTCTTTGCTAGCATCGACCAGAGTAATCAACAAAGCCCCATCCCATAAAGGATTAACGTGGTCGTACATGTAAGGTTGGGATGGTCGACACATCATAAATCTAATCCCATTTCCGAAACCATACACACACAAAATACCCGGTGCACCACTTCACCAAAAGTGGCCACCTAACTCATCATCACCCTCAGGCATTAGTGGCACCAGACGGGGTTTTCATAAACCTTTGATTTATACCAACATCATGCTCATGCTACTATGCTTAGCTCTACTTGTCAACATGATATTAGCGTGTCCCTCATAGGTGGTAGGATCATGCTCAATATGCAAATGCTCTGGAGGAGCCATCGGTAACATCACTTCAATGATTTACCGATACTTATGATCACATGCAACATAAATATTTGATACACTAGCATGCAATATAACATATGCTCAGACATGGTTAAAGGGCTGCTTGCCTTGCTCAACTAAGTACCCGGGGTCTTCGGGGTCTTCAAGTCCAAGTCCTTCGTCACACGGGGTTTCTATTGTTGTAACAAAGAAAAATCAATAAGTAGCTCACTCCAAAACAAATCACAAAGTTACATTAAAAAATGTTGTTTAATTCTGATAAATCCAAATTGTTATTTAAAAAAAATATTTGGCTCTGCTTTTAGTGAAAGAATATTTTTAAAATCAATTTAACAGAAGCAAAACTATTCCAAATTAGCCTTTTTAATTATTATAAAACAGGTAAGTCGTTCTAAAAATTTTCCTAACAGTTCCATTAAATACTCCTCATTTTTAGAAAAAATAATAGTGGAAGAATCATTAATTTTCACTGGTTAAATATTTTTATCAAAATCATTTAAGACCAGGTTTTAATAAAAAAAAAAAGGGCAATAACCCTGGCCTGGCTTGGCCTGGAACTGGGCCGGCCAAGTGGCCAGCCAACCAGCCTTCCGAGGTGCGCGCGCCGTCAGGTTTAAACCTGACGCGCGGGCCCCTGTGGTTAGCGGCTCCGTGGAGCGAGGGAGAGAGAGATGGGCCACCGACAGGTGGGGCACACCTGTCGGGGTCGTCTCCTACCTCTGGACAAAGAGGGGGAGGAGCACGTCGGCGTGGCTACCGGCGTCCTCAGGCCCTAACAACGACAGGAATGGGCCAGTCTCGTCGTTGCCTACCTACTGGTAGTCGAGTCGATGATGAGGGGGCTTTGGTGAAGAGGTCGTGGCTACGGGCACGTATTTGCTCGAGGAAGAGGGGGGAAATGATCCTGGGGTCACGGGGAGTGTGCAGGTTGGCAGAGGGACGCGCGAACCGTCGTGTAGCCGGAGATTGACTGGAGCTCCGAGGCAGAGGGGCCTCGGTCGATCTCGAGTACACGGGCTTATGGTTGCTCAATGGGGTGGCTAGGGAGGTGATTGGGGTCTAGGTGGGGGGGAGTGAGAGGTCCTGGAGTAAGGGGAGGGGCTATAAATAGGCCCGTGACGGTGAGCCGATTCGGGTGCACCGGTGATCCCACCGTGGCATTCATGGGGGTGCAGAGAGAGGTTGGGGTCGAAACCACGGTCTCAGGACGTGGTTTTGGACCTCCGGGGCTCACTGCGAGAGAGGGGGAGAGAGGAGTGGCGCGCCTGCGTGGGCGCGCTCCTCTGGCCGCTACTGGTGCGCGCAGGCGCACGTCGCACCGACTCTTAGCGCAGGAAAGGAGGGGCCCTGGGGCTGCCTGATGCATATGGGTTGTCGGGGAGAGGAGAGACACCGCAGGGAGGATAAAACTGGCCGAGGGAGTCGCCCCCACCTCGGTTGCTCTCTGTAGCGCGCCCAGAGCGCAGCTTTGGCATGCCACGGCATGCTGGAGTTCTCTAGGGTGTCGTGGATGCGTCTGGCGTGTCCTGGGACCTTGCTCGGAGATACCTAGCCATTTGAATCCCGTGGAAGCTTCGACTAGTCAAAGAAGGGGAGGAAAAGAGGTTCTGTCACCCTTGAGCTGAAGCTTAAATTGGAGTTTTTGGATTTTCTACTTTGAACCAGAGAAGGGCCACTTGACTGGAGTTAGGCACTGATGCTAGAAACCTAATCTAAGAGTTTGAGAGAAAGGGACTGGTTTTAGCTCGGGTTAAGAGGGATTTTTCCATGCTGCCAGAAGTGCTCGACAGTGGTTTGGGGTGGTTGCACCCCACTAGTGGCTATGCAAATTAACAGGACTAGGTTTGGAACAAAAATACGAGGCAACTCCAAGTTTGAGCTCCATAGGACAAGTTTAGCTTTGTAAACTTGAAACCATCCCTAAATGACCAGATGTGTTCCTTTAAAAGGGAGTGTGGGCAAATCAAGTCCCACAAATCCCATTTTTGGCATGGAGTCCTCATTTGAGGTATTAGCCACTCATGCAAAGTTTCAGCGTCATTGGATAAACTTTGCTATGTAGAGTTGCTCTAACTTCCTACTAGACAGAAGGGGTTTTGGAATTATTTGGTGACCTTAACCACCTTGGATAATGGTGAAACTTCATATGGGCACCAAATATGGCATAGGGAGATCACTAGAATTTTCTAGGAACTTATTGAGAATATTTCCTTTGGAAATATTTCAAAAGGTCAAAATAGACAGAATAGGTTTTTAGGGTTTTACTAAAATATTGATAATATAAATAGGGGTTGAAAATCTTATGTATGGAAAATATATGTCCTTCTAAGTATCTCCAATTTTCTCAGATTTTTCTAAGGCAGAAAAGTATTTTTCCATTTTGGAATATCATTTCTGGTCTCAGAAATGGACATGCAAATAATTTATAAAATAATTATTTTATGGTTTTGGTGAACTAAAATGGTTTTAGAACCAAATCACCAACTTTGGATAGGAGCACTTGTTGCCATCAAAGACTTGTAGTGCAACCCAAAACATGGTTTTGAAATGACCAGAACAAGAGAAAAGGATTTTGAAAATAATTAAGTTATGAGAAATATGGTTTTTGATATCACACAACCAAGCATACAAACATACAGTGACAACCATGCCACTCACATCATTTATTCTGGAAAACTTTTAATAAACTCAGATTTTTGAATTACAGAAGTAGTGCAGTGAAAACAGGGTGTGACAACGAATGTGACAGCCCGAGAGCGACGCTCCAAAAGATTCCCCTTTTATTCTGTTGTCGCCCTATGATTATTTATTTGTCGCATTCATATCCGCATCATCTGCATTGCACCGGCACTCCGTTGCCGTCGGTTTTTGAAACTCCCATCCGTTATTGTTGTCGGTTCTCTCTGTTTTCGTTGTTGACCGTTCGAGACCAACCACACTCGCAGGCGCTCGCAACATCATTCAAATATTGATTTTAAAAGTGTGTATAAAACATTCTCGAATTGGGATGAAAGTTGTTGTGCGGTCTTATTTTTCTGTAAGTAGGCCGCCTACCAATTTTAGTCGCAATCGGAGTCTGTTTGATACCCGAACGGTCGACCATAGCAGCAACGTCATCGGTTTATCGTCGGACGTTTTTTGGTGTAAAATCTCTGTCGTCGGGTTGCCCGTTTTCCCTCTCATCTGCGCCTAGACCCCTCCACACAGCCCACCATATACATCCTAACCAACCCCGCAACCGGAGTCGTCCGATCGAGATCGAACTCTCCGAAAACGGGCTAATTCCCCTTTCCCTATTTAGCACACTTCCCCCTGCCAAATTCGGACCAAACACTAATCCCCTCGGATCATGTGCCCAAACGCCAGCCAGCTGCCACCCACGGTGCCTCCTCCCTCCAGCGGTCGGACCGCCCGAGCCCAACCGGAGCCCGCCGGGCCTGAACTTCCGTCGCCCCGCATCCGCCAGGAGCGGGCGCTCCTCCCCGATCCGATCTGGATCGAGAGAGAGAGCCGTGAGCTCCTCCTGTCCCCACCTCGCCGGACCAAGCAGTCGTCGCCGCGCCTCCGGCGATCGTGCCCCGCCACCGGAACGTCGTGCCGCTACATGAGGCCGCCCTGACCAGCAATAGCCAGCCATGCGCCGCCGTCTTGCCGCCACCGCACCATCCTCCACCGCCATCGCTTGCATGCCACTACTCACCTCCTCCGCTGGCTGGAACCGGCCAGATTCGGGCTGGGGGCCGTAGTTCCTCGCAATGCCTCGCCCCACCGTCGCCCCCAACCGCCGTTGCCGCCTCCTCGGCAAGCCGCCACCACGGCGCCGTCCCCGGTCTCGGGCAGGAGGACAGGGACGAGTGCCCGCTCGCCGGATCCACAACGTGGGCTATTGCCTCGTCACGCCCGGCACGTCCCAGTAGCAGGCCAGGCCCGCACCGCTCCACCGACCAGGCCAGCCCATGGTGAGCCAGTGCCTAGCCCTCTATTTGTCGCCGTGGGCGTAGTATAATTATACTACGCTCTAGCTCTATTAGGCTGCAGTAGCATATTCGGCCCGTGTAGGTTTTTTTAGGTCCTATGAATATATTAATTTCAGAAAAATGAATATTTTCAAACGCCCGTAGTTTTAAAACCGTGCATCGGGTCGGAACAAGTCTTATATGTAGAATGTGTAGAATTTCCGGTAGATTAATATTTTCAACTACTATGCACATTTAAAGTTGTTAGCCGTGCTATTCGCATTGTTTTGCGTGACAACATGCTAAAACGGTTTAGGTCGTAGTTATTTAACCGTAGCTCCGTTGGAGATGAGCCATATATGTAATGGACTAGAACGATGAGTAGAATCACGTGAACCAGTTTGTTTTTCTGTTTAACAAACAGAAAATGCGGTTAGGACAGATCTGAACATATTTCAAAGTTAAAACATCATGTCAGTTTGGAGATGCTATATGTCGTTTCCGGCCTCATTTAAAATGCCTATATAGGTAGTTTAATTTATGCTTCACCCCTTTCCATGTTTAAAAACATTTAATATTATCGTGCACCTAAATGGGAGTGAAATAAATAATTTGACATGGAGTTTTGTCAATATGCAACTCGCTGCATATTGAGCTTCACTTAACGTGTAGTGTTTGATTGTTGTGAATTAACATGTCGTGCCTTGCATAATTTAAACTCGTCATGCATCATATTAGGGTGTGAATCATATCGTGCATGTGCCATTGTGAATATCGTGTGTTGATTCTTGTTTCCGGTTTACTTCGTCTCGATAAAGTTCCGCAAGCGTGTCGGTATGTGTGGATCCGTTCGACTACGTCGGTTCGTATTCTTCACGAAGTCATTCTTCTTCCAAGCGGGATCAGAGGAAAGATGATCATTTCCCTAGATACCATTACTATCATTGCCATGCTAGTTGTATCGTTTATTTTGCTATGTATCGCTGCCTACCACTTATATGTCACCCTCTGAACATTGCCATGAAAGCCTTCGACCTGTTCACAACCTAGCAAACCACTAATTGGCTATGTTAGCGTTTGCTTAACCATGTGTTAGTGTTGCTAGTGGCACGTGGAGTTGCTTCCATGTGATAACATGGGTTCCCGGTTATATCACCATATTAATGATATTTAATTTAATGCACGTATATACATAGTAGAAGGTGGAAGGCTCGGCTTTCTAGCCTGGTGTTTCGTTTACCCTTTGTAGCCTTAGTTTCGGCTACCGGTGTTATATTCCATAATTGAGCGCTCCTTACACAATCGGGGTTGTTATGGGGACCCCCTTGATAATTCGTTTTAGTATAAAATTGGTCTGGCAAGCCCCAACTTTGATACTACATTTTCCTAATAGCTAATGAACCACAATGGGAGTAATTAACCCGAGGAAACTTAATCAACCCCCAGGCCAGCACTCCTCATGAGTGTTGGTCCAGAAAAGGGCAGACTGCGGGGCCACCATGGGACAACTCGAGGTTTGGTTTTACTCGTATGCTTTCCCATTCGGTCGTGTCTTGAGAACGAGATATGCGGCTCCTATCGGGTTCGTTCACACGTCGGGCGACCTTGTTGTATTCGCTTTATCTTTTACGAAATATCTTCTGCATCGGGATTCCGGTGATGCTTTGGGCTATCTCAGAGTTGAGGTTTTCCACTAAGGAATCCGAGGAGATCATGAGTTTCATGATCGAGGTTTTCTATGCGTCTTGTGGTAATTTGGGATGGACTAGTTGGAGCACCGTGCAGGGTTAAATCTTTTGAAAAGTCGTGCCCGCGGTTATGTGGCAACATGGAAACTTTGTTTAACATCCGGTTCTAGAAAACGTGAAGTAAACTTAATTAAAACTTGCCAACTGAGCGCGTAACCGTGATTGTCTCTTTAGTGAGCTACTTCTCCGATCGAGGACATGGTGGGGGTTATGTGTGACGTAAGTAGGTGTTCAGGATCATTGATTTAACCATCAGTAGATCACGTCCTCTACGCGTAGATCATCCCCCCTCTTATTCTTGTACTCGTAATTTAGCCACCTCAAATAAATGCTTAGTCGCTTGTTGCAGCCTCACCACTTAACCATACCTCACCCATTAAGCTTTGCTAGTCTTGATACCTTTGGAAATGAGATTGTTGAGTCCCCTGTGGCTCACAGATTACTACAACACCAGTTGCAGGTACAGGTAAAGAGTTACTTTGACGTGAGCACGATGATTGCTTTATTTGGAGTTTCTTCTTCTTCTTCCTCATCGATCTAGGATGGGTTCCACGCTGACAACCTGGGATAGCAAGGATGGACGTCGTTCTTTTGTCGTTTGTTTTCGTCCGTAGTCGGATCCTGATCTTCTTTATGATGATTGATTATGTTGTTGTATTAATGTGACTCTGATGTAGCTTGTGGCGAGTGTAAGCCAATTCCTTATACTCATCTTTTCAGTACATGTACTTGTAATGATATCCATTCTTGCGAAACAATGAGATGCATTTCTATACCCGTCGAGGCCCTCGCGCCAAAATAAGGATAGGATTGCATCTTGGGTGTTACAATGAAAAACATCGTCACAAATAAAAGGAAAATACCTAAAGCTGGAATCTCTACCATGCTTGGTAATTATACTTTTCATGATGGAGTACATCAAAACTAGGAGATCGAGGAATACCAACTATACCATGTTCCATAAAAAATAACTATGTCAAAACTGCTTTGTGTGATCAAGGTGCTGGTGTTTGTGTTATGCCTTTCTCTTTATACAAAAGACTTGAGTTGAATAAACTCGCATCTACTGAAATTTCATTGCGAATGGTTGACAAATCAACTGACATACCTATCGGTATTTGTGAGGATGTACCCATTGTTGTTGCAAATGTTACTATCTTGACAGACTTTATTGTACTTGATTTTCCCGAGGATGACAACATGTCAATTATCCTTGGTAGACCTTTCTTGAATACTACAGGGTATGTTATCGATTGCAATAAAAGCAAGGTTACTTTTCAGGTCAGTAGTAAAGAACATACGATGCATTTTTCGAGGAAACAATTTCAAGTGAACGGTGTTAATGTCATAAAAAATTCTTCGACTACCATGAGAGAAAGTTTTCAGCTACCTCTACCTACTGCCTATGAAATACTTATTGTTGGGGATATGCATATCCCCATTGAGGTAACTTAATGTTTTATGAAAAAATTTCGGGGTCATGCTAATTGGAAGTGGTTGTTAATAAGACTTGATCAACCTTGTTAATCAATCACTTTCAAGAACTATGAGCTCGATGAACTCAGTAGGCACAACTCTATGTATCCATTTTAGTTTTCCTGGTTATTTTTATGTAAATACAATAAAATTCATGATCATCCTATTTTCTGATTTTTCCGTGCAATAAAAAAGTGCCCAAAAATAAAAGTTCTCCAAATGACCAAAAAAATTTACCCTAATAATTTCTGAATATTTGAGAATTTCTGGCACTAAAAACACTTCAGGGGGTGTCCCAGGTGGCCACTAGCCATGAGGGCGCGCCAGCCCCCTTGGCATGACCAGGTGTCTACTAGGCCCCTCGAGGATCCCCTCACTTACTCCTTCTTCCCACTTCGTCACTCACAGTCGGAATCTGGGCTTTGCAGACCCAACGAAAGGTTCGAACTTTGGGGTGTGCTTGCTCTCCTACCCTGTTCTACCTCTCAACTTCATGATGACTCTCTGCCGACACGAGCTTAAGGGAAGCAACCCAGGACACACGACAATTTACCCAGGTTCGGGCCACGTTACCGTGTAAAACCCTACTCCTTCTTGTTTTCGGGATTTCTTGGGGTGGGATATGCTTAAAAAGATAAGTTCTTGCCCTAGTGGATACGGTGGGGGTCAAATCCCCTTGTACGGAGGCTGGGCCTTTCTTTTATACCGGCCTTGGTCTTCTTCCCCCCGAAAACATTGGCTAGAAGGTGTTGACACCTGATTTTGGCATGAAGCAAATGCATTAAAGATGGACTCAAACAAGAAGTTTTTTTATACGAGAAAGTTCATATTACCGAGTGAAACAATCTTGATGTTTAGGCCATCGCCATTCAACATCATTTCAAGGGGAAAATTACACTTGGATTGTCATGTTTGGATATTCTGAGTGCTTTTTTGGTCGATTACACCTCCAAGACAACCTCTGATGAAGTAATTCTCTACATCGATTGTCTTCGTCTTGTTGCGCTTATCGATTTTTACATATAAATCATCTCAATCCGAGCTCGTATGCAAAAGTTAGAAGCAAAACACTCAGAACAGACCCTGAGCAAAAGTATGGCGCGAGGGACCAGACACTTGCCTAGATGGTGTCTGGTGGGTCGTGCAAGCGATTAAGCTCTCAAGGTGGCCTTGAATCGAAAAATCTTCAACGCGAAAGGTTTCGTCTCGTCGACTCGGTCGATTTTGATATATGAATTGCCCAAATCCGAGGTCGTATGCAACCTGCAGAGGCGAAACGAATTCAGGTTGTGTTTTTATTCGGGAAATCCAAGTGAAAAGCTTATCATCCGAGTGAAAATATAGCTATCCGATTGAAGGCCTTATGACCAAGTGAAAAGTTTCCAAATACTAGTGAAACTTAGGTCATGGAGTCCAGATATATGAATTCCGAGGGGGAAAATTGCTGTCCAAGTCAGAAATTTCACTCGACCGAGTAAAGGTCTCCACATCCGAGTGATTCAACCAGAAGGTAAAGATTGGCCTGTGTGGTCCTCTATATTTCCTTGGATGGAAAATTGTTAAACATGAAAGTTTTTCGTAACTTTGAAACGGTCAACTTTCCTTTTAAGTCCATTATCATATAAGATAGTACGCGGCCTGCAGGGATGCTACAACACTCGGAGTGTCCAGTCCGCTACATGACCAAGGTTGATTGAAAGTTAAAGATGACCTCGTGGAGTACTCGACATGACCTTATTTGGGAAACTGATCAACGTACGGATTGTTTGCCTCACCGAGGCACACAAAATTGATGTTTAAGCCATATCCATCAGAGGTCATATGCAGATTCCACGGCCCATGTAAGGAGCAAGACAGAAGATTGGGCTAGATTTGGGCTGAATCCAAATTAGACTAGAATTATGACTGTAGAACGTGATTTCCTGTAATTTTCTTGTAAGGAAAGTCTATATGAATCGTTTGCTTGTACGGGAAGTCCAGTCGCCTCTTATATATATTGGAGGTGATGGCCGATTGAAACAACACACAATCAAAACATCAATATACTATTTTTTCATCTACGTTTTATCTCTCCATCGTATTTTATCTCTCGTTCTTCCTTGTCCCTCGATTTTGAGAGCTGCGAATCCCGATGATCTAGGGGCGAGCGAATTGACCTAGGGCAGCCCATAGACGCCGCACTCCCTGACGGGGTCCCTCCCGGGCGTGTGGGGCTTCGGGTCCTCAAAAGCTTCCGCCGACTTTCTTGCGTATCGCGATGTCGGTCGGGTCTCCTTTGACGTGAGTTGCGGTGCATCACCCCCGGGGTCAAGGGTACACGTAACGTGTTCGTGTGTCAACACAATTTTTGGCGACTCCGCTCGGGACGAAAGATCAACCATCATCATCAACCATCATGTCTGTAAGCCCAACCCATCTTAGGTAAACGCCGATAATATGAGTAAGCCCAAGATTTATGAACTATCGGCCGATCATCGTCAAGCCTATGAGGAGTACAAGAAGGCACGCGAGGAGAAGGAGTTGTAGGAATTGCTTGCAAACTTCAAGAAGGATCACCAAGGCAATATCACTCCGATTGGAGAAATCAAGTTCCCTCTTCATCAAGTCGAGCAGGTTAAACACCCTATGAGTACTACCTTTTCTCCTGAGCAATGGACTGAGATTGAGAGTCTTATTGCCGATGATAACAATCTGGTCTATCAATCTTTCCTGGAAAATATTGCTGCTCAGAAAAATATGCCTCAATCATCTGCTCATAATGTTGTTATGCCGAGTGGTGCAGAAAACACTAATTTGTCTTTACCTATTGCATCGACACCTACCATTCCGATGAATTATTATCCTGCTCAAACAAACCTGATTGGAGCTGCACCCTTTAGTCGTGTCATGAGCATACCAAAGTCAGTGGCAACACCGAGCCAAGCATTACCTATAGGTGCGAACGTTGCTAGAACATTGCCGAATTATGGTTTGGCATATATACCACAGTTCCTACCTGCCGTTAGTAATCGTACTTCTCCTATGCCACTGCAGCAAACTTCATCGTCCACTACGAACAATGCTCTAGGTAATTTCAGAGAGGAGATGGCTAAAATCCTTCGAGAAAACTTTGGTGTTGAACTACCTAGGAATCAGATTTATCAAAAACCGTATCCCGAGTACTTCGATGCAATACAGTGCCCTCCGGGATATAAAATCCCATATTTTGTTAAATTTAATTGAAGGGCACAAAAACCACATCGGAGCATGTTAGTCAATACTTAGCCTAGTTAGGTGAAGTAGGTTCACTGAATGAATTGAAAGTGCGTTTGTTTCCTTTATCCTTAACTGGTACTGCATTTTCATGGTTTTCTTCATTACCACATGGCTCTATCCGTCTATGGTCGCAGCTAGAGCAAAAATTTCATGATCATTTTTATAGCGGCGACAATGAACTTAAGTTATCGCATCTTACATCGGTTAAACAGAAGCATGATGAATCGGTCTCTGATTACGTCAAGAGTTTTAGAGGTACAAAAAACCGGTGTTATAGTTTGGTGATAACCGAGAGGGACTTAGTAGATCTTGTGCTTAATGGTTTAAAAACTAACATAAGAGAAAAGCTAGAAGGCTATGATTTTTTAAGTATCAACCAAGTCTTGCAAAGGACTTTGACTCAGGAAATCCGTAGTAAAGATCTTAAAGATGTGCATAGATATAAAACTTATCGTCCAAAGATGAATTTGGTTGAATATGATAGTGATCACTCGAATGATGAGGGTGACATCTAGTCTACTGAATTTGTTGGCCATCAAAGACCAAACCATTTACTTGCAATGATCTGAAACTGATTCATAAGAATCGTGATGAAGAGATGAAGTTCACCTTTAACATTGCTAAGTGTGAAAAAATATTTGATGCTTTGCTGCAAGCTAAGATTATCAGAATATCTCATACTTTACCGCCGTTAGAAGAGCTAAAACGGTGTGCTTATTGTAAATATGATAATTATTTTTCTCGTCCTACTAACTATTGCAATGTTTTTCGACGACACATACAATGGGCCATTAACGACAGACGATTGAACTTTTCTGAGATGAAAGTTGATAAACAGCCTTTTCCTATGAACACCATAGATTTGGAGGGTAAGAAAATGCTCATTCGGCTGGAGGTAGCCGAATCTGCTAATAAGTCCAATTTTTTCATAGGTGAGCCCAGGAAAATCAAGGAGGGCGACAAGGTCTTGGGGAGACAAGGTATGCTTGACAAACAGCCCGGTGGCAAGGAGATAATTAAGATCACCGTCAGTAATCCTACACTCGGGGGGGCAACCACAAGTACAAGGGAACACTCATGTCAAGTTTTTTAAGCCCAAGAGTCTAGAAGTTGGCAGGTGAAAGAAGAATGAAGGCAAGGTACATTGTAAGTGGATCAAGCGAACTTTTGACATGTTGACGTCCAAGAATGCCAATCAATCGGCCGGTTCTAGCTCTAATCAGTCATCGTACCTGAAGTGACCAAGGTCACCATGAGCTAATATGTTCGGCCAGTATGCAAAACCGACTGGATCGAGGGTACAATTTCCACAAGAACAACGACAGTCTGTTTGGGATCGACTTAGATGCTCGTATGAAAACCCACTGAATATTGGTGTCCATCACTCGGTTGTTCAAAATATGCCGCCGAGTGGAAATTATTCGAGTGTAAGAATGCACCCGGGTGGAAGTTATCTGAATGAAAGAATACGACCGAGTGGATTCTACCTAGTTGAACGTTCGAGTAAAAGGGTGCGCCCGACTGAAACCTTCGTAGGCTAGAAAAATTAACAAGAGTGGCGTGTCAAATTGCCAAGTGTTGGAGTCAGGAAAAGGCAAGGAAAAATTTAATGCCCACTCATCCTGGGAAACAAAACATTCACCATACATCAGCCGATTGTGCATTGCAATCCGACTGAGCCGATACTCTCTATCACGCCAAAGCATTCGGCTAATGATCATGAGGCAAGTACTAGCCGAACCAAGCCACGAGATCATAGATGCACTCAAGCAAAGGGGTGTCCTCCAGGGATAATGAAAACACAAAAGTGGAAACTACAGACATTAAGGAATCATGAGTTGGCAGAACGAGAGGCCGAGAAGCAAAAAGATAAATTGTTCAATGATACTCGGCCCATGGTGTCTACAAAACAAGTATGGAAACCTAAAAAAATGCAAAATGCAGCGGCTTCTACACCTATCAGACCAACATCTACACTATCGACTAAGGACGATGCAACCACTACTACATCGTCCACTTCACCTTGTACTACTTCTTCACTTGGAGATATATCGGAGTAGGTTGACATGCTTGAAAATGGAGATGGTGTTTTCGACTATGAGCCTACAGCAGTTCATGAAGGTATGTATATCAATATGGTGTACTGTCTACCCGCTGAGTTTCGTGCTGTGGATGAAGAAGGGGAGGTGGCTCAATTGGATTTTGGCCCTAAAAATGCAATATTCCAGAAGCCAAAAGAACTAGTGACGCACTTGAAACCATTGTACCTCAGAGGTCATATCAATCGATCACCACTCACTCGGTGGTTTGTTGATGGTGGTGCTATGGTGAATCTCATGCCCTATAAGGTCTTCAAGAAATTGGGTTTGCCCGATGACGAAATAATCAAGACCAATATGGTTCTCAATGGGTTTGAAGGCAAAAAGAAAGCTGAAGCCGGAGGTGTGATGTAGGTGGAACTTACAGTCGAAAGCAAAACTTTGGCTACTGCATTGTTTGGCGCCGAGGTGCAAGGTAATTACAACGTGATTTTAGGCCACGATTGGGTTCATGCAAACCAGTGCGTGCCATCTAGTATGCACGAGCTCTTAATTCAGTGGGTTGACGATGAAATGGAAGTCATTCATGCGGATAACTCGGCTTGTGTTGCTTTGGACGATGCATCAGTAGATTGGCAACATCCCAGTGCTACTTGCTTCAAGGGCGTGACCTATCAGAGTTTAATTTTCTCAGCGCTATAAAGAGAGGTTTTATGGAAGTTTCTTTAAATCCAGTTGGAGGCAATTGGCTCCAAGGTATGATATGTTTAAATGGATTCTAATTCCGAGTGGTTGGAGAAATGTCTTGCAAAATATCATTCTAGCGAGAACGATATGTATGAATCTATAGAAGAGTTAGATGACATGAATAAATTATGACAAGGTTTTACAACGATCAATCCATTAGAAGAGATAGATATAGGAGATGTTTCAGTCACTCGACTGACTTTTGTAAACAAGAATTTGAGAGCCGATCGTAAAGCTGAGTTGATCGGGCTATTGAAAGAATATGTTTGTTGCTTTGCATGGTAATAACATGAGATGCCAGGTTTAAGCCGAGAACTAGTGGAGCATCGGTTACCTATAAAGGCCGGTTTTAGACCTTACAAACAATCGGCATAAAGTTTAATCCAAGAACGTATGATCGAATCAAGGAGGAGATCGATCGTTTGCGGAAAGGTAATTTTAGTAGATCTTGCACGTATGCCGAGTGGATTTCTAACGCTGTACCAGTGGAGAAAAGGGGGTCGGGCAACTTAAGAGTGTGCATTGATTTCAAAGATTTAAATAGGGTTACACCAAAAGATGAGTATCCCATGCCAATAGCCGACGTGCTTATTAATGATGCTTATGGACATAAGGTTATCAGCTTTCTTGATGGTAATGCGGGTTACATTCAATTTTTTATGGTCGAAGAGGACATGTCCAAGACAACATTTTGTTGCCCTGGTTTCCTTGGTCTATTCGAGTGGACAGTGATGACATTTGGGTTAAAAAATGCTGGTGCCACATATCAAAGGGCTATGAATTTAATTTTCCACGATTTACTCGGTATTATACTTGAAGTCTGTATTGATGATATTGTCGTCAAATCGGATGCTTTTAACTCTCATTTGGCTGATTTGCCTTTAGTATTTGAAAGAATGAAAAATACAAACTGAACACGAATCCTTTGAAGTGTGCATTCGGCGTGTTGGCTGGTTAGTTTTTGGGTTTCATTATTCATGAGAATGGTGTAGAAATTGATTCCAAAAAGTTAGAACTATACAGAAAGTGGAGGGTCCAACATGCAAGAGAGATATGCAAAAAATCCTTGGCAAGGTCAATAATTTGAGAAGTTTCATAGCTAATTTGTCAGGGAAGGTTGATGCATTCACTCCTATCCTTCGGTTAAAGAATGATGCTAATTTTACTTTTGGGGCAAAACAGTGATACGTCTCCAACGTATCTATAATTTTTGATGGTTTCATGCTATTATCTTGTCAAACTTTGGATGTTTTGCATGCCTTTTATATATTTTTTGGGACTAAGTTATTAACTCAGTGCCAAGTGCCAGTTCCTATTTTTTCCATGTTTTTGACCCCCTTCAGAGGAGATTTTGAAACAGAGTCCAAATGGAAGAAAATCCCCAAATAGATTTTTCCAGAACGGAAGAAGATCGGGAAGCTTGGGAGACAAGGCAGGGGAGTCCGAGGAGCCCCACAAGCCCCCACACCGCGGCAAGTGGGTAGGCCGCGCCACCCAGGATTGTGGGCTCCTAAGCGCCCCCTGGCCTAGGGGTTGCGCCTATAAATTCCCTAAAAATCCCAAAAAAATCAGGAGATCACCGAAATCACTTTTCCCCGCCGCAAGCTTCTGTCTCCGCAAGATCCCATCTCGGGCACGTTCTGGTGCCCTGCCGGAGGGGGATTCGGACACGGAGGGCTTCTCCATCAAACAATGACCTCTCCGATGATGCGTGAGTAGTTCACCATAGACCTATGTGTCCATAGCTAGTAACTAGATGGCTTCTTCTCTCTCTTGGATCTTCAATACAAAGTTCTCCATGATCTTCATGGAGATCTATCCGATGTAATCTTCTTTTGCGTTGTGTTTGTCAAGCTCCGATGAATTGTGTATTTATGGTCAGATTATCTATGAATCTTATTTGACTTTCTTCTAATCTCTCTTATGCATGATTTCATATCCTTGTCATTCTCTTCGAGTTGTGGGTTTTGTTTGGCCAACTAGATCTATGATTCTTGCAATGGAGAAGTGCTTGGTTTTGGGTTCATATCATGCGGTGACCTCACCTAGTGATAGAAGGGGTAGCGAGGCACGCATCATGTTGTTGCCATCAAGGGTAAAAAGATGGGGTTTTCATCATTAGTTTGAGATTATCCCTCTACATCATGTCATCTTCCTTAAGGCGTTACTCTGTTTGTCATGAACTCAATACACTAGATGCATGCTCGATAGCGGTCGATGTGTGGAGTAATAGTAGTAGATGCAGAAAGTATCGGTCTACTTGTCTCGGATGTGATGCCTATATGTATTATAATTGCCTTAGATATCGTCATGACTTTGCGCGGTTCTATCAATTGCTCGACAGTAATTTGTTCACCCACCGTGATATTTTCTATTATGAGAGAAGCCTCTAGTGAACACTATGGCCCCAGGGTATACTCCACACCATATTTTCAGCCTTACACTTTTTACTTCGTTGCACTTTCCGCCATCAGATCTCCCTTTGCAAACAATCTTGAAGGGATTGACAACCCCTTTGAACCGTTGGGTGCAAGCTTGTTTGTGTTTGCGCAGGTACTCTGGACTTGACGAGGCCCTCCTTCTGGATCGATACCTTGGTTCTCCAACTGAGGGAAATAATTACTTCTCCTGTGCTGCATCACCATTTCCTCTTCAAGGGAAAAACCGTTGCAAACCAGAGAAGTAACAAGAAGAATCCCTAGCGCCAAGGAAGGAATTTTGTTGCCGCAGCAGAAGAATTTCTGGCGCCATTGCCGGGGAGGAAGATCAAGTCAAGAACTCATCCAAGTAGGTGTCGCAAACTCATCTCTTGAATTTACTTTGTTTGCGAGTTGCCTCTCGTTTTCCTCTCCCCCACTTCACCAATTTGCCTTTTTCATTTGACTTTTCGTTCACCCTTTTTCTCGCCTGCTCTTTGTTAGCTCGTGTGCTTGCTTGCTTGCTAAAGTCACCATGAACGAAAACACAAAACTTTGTGACTTCTCGAATACTAATAATAATGATTTTATTAGTACTTCGATTGCTCCCGCCACTAGTGTGGAGTCCTACGAAATCAATGCCGCTTTGCTGAATCTTGTTATCAAGGAGCAATTCTCTGGCCTTCCTAGTGAAGATGCCGCATCCCATCTTAATACCTTCATTGAGCTTTGCGATATGCAAAAGAAAAAAGATGTGGATAATGACGTGATTGAATTGAATATTTTTCCTTTCTCGTTGCGAGATCGCGCAAAAACATGGTTTTCTTCTTTGCCCAAAAATAGTATCGATTCTTGGGATAAGTGCAAAGATGCTTATATATCCAAGTATTTTCCGCCGGCTAAGATCATCTCTCTCCATAATGATATCATGAATTGCAAGCAACTTGATCATGAACATGTTGCACAAGCTTGGGAGAGAATGAAATTAATGATTAGAAATTGTCCCGCTCATGGCTTGAGCCTTTGGATGATTATTCAAATCTTTTACGTTGGCTTGAATTTCTCTACTAGAAATATCTTGGACTCCGCCTCAGGTGGAATGTTCATGGAAATCACGTTAGGAGAAGCCACAAAGCTCTTAGACAACGTCATGACGAACTACTCTCAGTGGCACACTGAAAGGTCACCTACTAGTAAGAAGGTATATGCTATAGAGAAAATTCACTCGTTGAGTGCTAATATGGACGAGTTAATGAATTTGGTTGCTAGTAGAAGTGCTCCTTTGGATCCTAATGATATGCCTTTGTCTTCTTTGATTGAGAGTAGCAACGCTAGCTTGGACGTTAATTTTGTTGGTAGGAATAACTTTGGCAACAACAATGCCTTTAGAGGAAACTATGTTCCTAGGCCTTTTCTTGGTAACTCCTCTAATAAGTTGGGCAACTCCTACAACAATACCCATGGAAATTACAATAGATTACCCTCTGATCTAGAGAGTAATATCAAAGAGTTCATGAACTCTCAAAAGATTTTCAATGCGTCCATAGAGGAAAATCTACTCAAAATTGACGATTTAGGTAAGACCGTTGACAGAATGTCTAGTGCTGTTGATGCTTTGAAAGTTAGATGTGCTCCTCCCAAAATCAACATGGATGAAACTTTGAAATTTATGCGTGTTTCCATGATTGAGAGCCAAGAAAGAACCGCCAAATTCGTGCTAGACATGAATGGCTTAAAAAGGCGTGTTCTCGTGATGAGAATCACGAAGATCATAAAGTTCTTGGTGTAACTCCCATTGAATCTTTGATTTCTTGTGTCAAACCTAATGATTATGGGGCTGGATATGAATCCACTTTGGTTGAAAAGTGCCCCAAGGATTCAGAGTCGATCTATCTTGATGCTAAAAGCATTGAAAGTGGAGTACAAGATGTTAAAACTTTGAGTAGTAATGAAATTACTAACGTGGATTTCAAGGAATTCAATTATGATAGTTGCTCCTTGATTGAATGCATCTGTTTGATGCAAGCCATGTTAAACTCTCCGCACGCTTATAGCCAAAACAAGGCCTTTACCGATCATATTGTCGAAGCTATGATAAAATCTCTTTATGAGAAACTTGCATTGGAAGTCTCTATCCCTAGAAAGCTTCATGATGAGTGGGAACCTACCATCAAAATCAAAATCAAAAACTATGAGTGCAATGCTTTGTGTGATTTGGGTGCTAGTGTTTCTGCGATTCCAAAGTCTTTATGTGATGTTCTGGGTTTTAATGAGATTGAAGAGTGTTCTCTTAATTTGCATCTTGCTGATTCTACTGTCAAGAAACCCATGGGAAGGATCAATGATGTTCTTATTGTTGCAAATAGGAACTATGTACCCGTGGATGTCATTGTGCTTGACATTGATTGCAATCCTACTTGCCCTATTATTCTTGGTAGACCTTTCCTAAGGACTATCAGAGCTCTCATCAATATGAAGGAAGGGAATATTAGATGTCAATTACCTTTAAGAAAGGGCATGGAACACTTTCCTAGAAAGAAAATAAGATTGCCTTATGAATCCATGATGAGGGCCACTTATGGTTTGAGCACCAAAGACGACGATACGTGATTCTATCGCTTTTATGCCTAGCTAAGGGCGTTAAACAATAGCCCTTGTTGGGAGGCAACCCAATGAATTTATCTTTTTTATTTCTGTTTTGTTGCGTCCACACCATCACAATTCTGTTGTGATTGTGTTTTTTGTGTTTCTTTTTGTGTTTGAGCCAACCAAAACCTTTACGACTAGTCTTGGTAATGGTTGTTTGATCCTGCTGGAAAAAGACAGAAACTTTTCGCTCACGAGATGATTTTTCATTTTTATTCAGAAAGAGCTTTTGAGTTTATTCTTTTTTCTGCTGGTTGATATGGTTTTTGCCCAGGCCGTAGTAATTTTTCATATTTTTTGAGGTACCAGAAGTATACGAAGTATACAGATTGCTACAGACTGGTCTGATTTTGACAGATTATGTTTTCGTTGAGTTGGTTGCTTGTTTCGATGAAACTATGGTTAGTATCTGTGGGTACTAGCCATGGAAAAGTGAGAATACAGTAGCCCAACACCAATATTGATGTAATTCAAGTTTACTACAGTACCAAAAGAAGTGGTAGTTTGTTTTCTTGTACTAACGTTATCACGAGTTTCTGTTTAAGTTTTGTGTTGTGAAGTTCTCTAGTTTTGGGTGATTTTCTCATGGACGATGAGATAAGGAGTGGAAAGAGCTCAAGCTTGGGGATTCCCAAGGCATCCCAATCCAAATACAAGGACACAAAAAATCCTAAGCTTGGGGATGCCCCGGGAAGGCATCTCCTCTTTCGTCTTCAATCCATCGGTAACATTACTTGGAGCTATATTTTTATTCACCACATGATATGTGTTTTGCTTGGAGCATCTTGTATCGTAGGAGTCTTTTCTTTTTGTTGTGTCACAATCATCCTTGCTTCACACCTTTTTCAGAGAGAGAGAGACATGCACTCATCATGATTTTGCTATAATGCTCATAGTGCTTCACTTATATCTTTTGAACTAGATACTTTTGCTCTAGTGCTTCACTTATACTCCCTCCGTGCCACAATACTTGTTGTTGGGGAGAACTAATCTAGTCCCCCCCAACAACAAGTATTTAGGAACAGAGGGAGTATCTTTTAGAGCACGGCGGTGCGTGATTTGGTAGTTGGCTTATGCTATGAAAGTAGTCCCAAATGTGATAGGTACCCAAAGAGGATGCAAAAAACCTCCATCTTCATGTGCATTGAGTAGAAAGAGAAGTTCTGATTCCTCTCAATTAGTTTTGAGGCGTGGATTCGGTAATATTGAGAGCTATGTTAGTAGGGTGTTGTGAATCTAGAGATACTTGTGTTGAAGTTAGTGATTCCTGTAGCATGGACGTATGGTGAACCGCTATGTTAGGAAGTCGGAGCATAATTGATCTATTGATTTTCATCCTTTGTGTTGAGGTCGCGATCGCGCGATGGTTAACACCTACCAACCCTTCCCCTCGGAGTATGCGTTTAGCACTTTGTTTTGATTACTAATAAAAATTTCGCAACAAGTATGTGAGTTCTTCATGACTAATGTGAACCCATGGTGTAGATGCACTTTCACCTTCCACCATTTCTAGCCTCTCTAGTGTCGCGCAATTCTCGCCGGTGCACAAACCCACCAAATTCCTTCCTCAAAACAGCCACCATATCTACCTACTATGGCATATTCATAGCCATTCTGAGATATATTGCCATGCAACTCCCACCGTTCCGTCTCATGACTTGTGCCGTCACTCTCATATTGCCATTGCATGATCGTAAGATAGCTAGCGAGATGTTTCAACGTCATACGCCATGCTAGATCGTTGCACATCCCGGTACACTACCGGAGGCATTTCCTATGGAGTCATCATCATTGTGATCTTTGAGCTGTGAGTAAATAAAAGTGTGATGACCGTCATTATTAGAGCATTGTTCCATGTAAGGAAATAAAAAAATAGGCCAAAGAGCCCAAAAAAAGGAAAATCAAAGACGGGCCTAAGAGCCCAAATGAAAAAAGAGAAAAAGAGAGAAGGGACAATGCTACTATATTTTTCCACACTTTTGCTTCATGGTAGCATCATGTTCTTCATGATTGAGAGCTTCTTGCTTCATCACCACCATATGCTAGTCGGAATATTCATTATATAACTTAGCTTGTATATTCCAATGATGGGCTTCCTCAAAATTTCCCTAGGTCTTCGTGAGCAAGCAAGTTGGATGCACACCCACTAGTTCTCCTTTTTGAGCTTTCACATACTTATAGCTCTAGTGCATCCTTTTGTATGGGAATCCCTACTCATTCGCATTGATATCTATTAATGGGCATCTCCATAGCCTATTGATACGCCGAGTCAATGTGACCTTCTCCTCCTTTTTGTCTCACAACCACCACCACACTCTATTCCACCTGTAGTGCTATATCCATGGCTCGCGCTCATGTATTGCGTGATAGTTATAAAAAGTTTGAGAAAGTAAGAGTGTGAAAACAATTACTTGGCCAATAGCGGGGTTGTGCATGATTTACATTAGTCGTGTGAGGATGATGGAGCATAGCCAGACTATTTGACTTTGTAGGGATAACTTTCTTTGGCCTTGTTATTTTGAAAGTTCATGATTACCTTGCTAGTTTGCTTGAAGTATTATTGTTTTCAAGTCAATAGGAAACTATTGTTTTGAATCTTACGGATATGAACATTCATGGCACGTGAAAGAAGTTGCAAAGGACAACTATGCTATGCAGCATCCCACATCAAAAATTCATTATTTATCACTTCCCTACTCGAGGACGAGCAGGAGTTAAGCTTGGGGATGCTTGATACGTCTCCAACGTATCTATAATTTTTGATGGTTTCATGCTATTATCTTGTCAAACTTTGGATGTTTTGCATGCCTTTTATATATTTTTTGGGACTAACTTATTAATTCAGTGCCAAGTGCCAGTTCCTGTTTTTTCCATGTTTTTGACCCCTTTCAGAGGAGATTTTCAAACGAAGTCCAAACGGAAGAAAATCCCAGAAAAGATTATTTCTGGAACGGAAGAAGATCGGGAAGCTTGGGAGCCAAGGCAGGGGAACCCCGGGGGCACCACAAGCCCCCACCCCGCGGCCAGGGGGGTAGGCCACGCCACCCAGGCTTGTGGGGGCCCCTGAGCGCCACCTGACCTAAGGGTTGCGCCTATAAATTCCCTAAAAATCCCAAAAAATCAGGAGATCATCAAAATCACTTTTCCGCTGCCGCAAGCTTCTGCGTCCGCAAGATCCCATATGGGGAACGTTCTGGTGCCCTGCTCGAGGGGGGATTCAGACACGGAGGGCTTCTCCATCAAAAACATGACCTCTCCGATGATGCGTGAGTAGTTCACCATAGACCTACGGGTCCATAGCTAGTAACTAGATGGCTTCTTCTCTCTCTTGGATCTTAAATACAAAGTTCTCCATGATCTTCATGGAGATCTATCGGATGTAATCTTCTTTTGCGGTGTTTTTGTCCAAATCCGATGAATTGTGGATTTATGGTCACATTATCTATGAATCTTATTTGAGTTTCTTCTGATCTCTCTTATGCATGATTTCATATCCTTGTAATTCTCTTCGAGTTGTGGGTTTTGTTTGGTCAACTAGATCTATGATTCTTGCAATGGGAGAAGTGCTTAGTTTTGGGTTCATACCGTGCGGTGACCTCACCCAGTGACGGAAGGGGTAGCGAGGCATGCATCGTGTTGTTGCCATCAAGGGTAAAAGGATGGGGTTTTCATCATTGGTTTGAGATTATCCCTCTACATCATGTCATCTTGCTTAAGGCGTTACTCTATTCGTCATGAACTCAATACACTAGATGCATGCTGGATAGCGGTCGATGTGTCGAGTAATAGTAGTAGATGCAGAAAGTATCGGTCTACTTGTCTCGGACGTGATGCATATATGTATGATCATTGCCTTAGATATCATCATAACTTTGCGCGGTTCTATCAATTGCTCGACACTAATTTGTTCACCCACCGTGATATTTGCTATTATGAGAGAAGCCTCTGGTGAACACTATGGCCCCCAGGGTCTACTCCACACCATATTTTCAGCCTTACACTTTTTACTTCGTCGCACTTTCCGCCTTCAGATCTCACTTTGCAAACAATCTTGTAGGGTCTGACAACCCCTTTGAAGCGTTGGGTGCAAGCTTGTTTGTGTTTCTGCAGGTACTCTGGACTTGACGAGGCCCTCCTTCTGGATCGATACCTTGGTTCTCAAACTGAGGGAAATACTTACTTCTCCTGTGCTGCATCACAATTAGCTCTTCAAGGGAAAAACAGACGCAAACCAGAGAAGTAACGAGAAGAATTCCTAGCGCCAAGGAAGGACTTTTGTTGCCACAGCAAACAGCAAGAGGCATTAGACATGATCAAGACTTCTTTGAGCACTCCCCCGATGTTGAAAGCGGCCAAACATAAAGAGCCCTTTAGGCTTGACATTGCTGCGGAGGAAGGTGTTATTGGTGCTGTTTTGACTCAAGAGACCGAAGGAAAGGAGCGTGCTATTGTTGGAAATATGCCCTAGAGGAAATAATAAATTAGTTATTATTATATTTCTTAGTTCATGATAATCGTTTATTATCCATGCTATAATTGTATTGATTGGAAACACAATACTTGTGTGGATACATAGACGAAACACTGTCCCTAGTAAGCCTCTAGTTGACTAGCTCGTTGATCAAAGATGGTCAAGGTTTCCTGGACATAAGCAAGTGTTGTCACTTGATAACGGGATCACATCATTAGGAGAATCATGTGATGGACTAGACCCAAACTAATAGACGTAGCATGTTGATCGTGTCATTTTGTTGCTACTGTTTTCTGCGTGTCAAGTATTTGTTCCTATGACCATGAGATCATATAACTCACGGACACCGTAGGAATGCTTTGTGTGTATCAAACGTCGCAACGTAACTGGGTGACTATAAAGATGCTCTACAGGTATCTCTGAAGGTGTTCGTTGAGTTAGTATGGATCGAGACTGGGATTTGTCACTCCGTGTGACGGAGAGGTATCTCGAGGCCCACTCGGTAATACAACATCACACACAAGCCTTGCAAGCAATGTAACTTAGTGTAAGTTGCGGGATCTTGTATTACGGAACGAGTAAAGAGACTTGCCGGTAAACGAGATTGAAATAGGTATGCGGATACTGACGATCGAATCTCGGGCAAGTAACATACCGAAGGACAAAGGGAATGACATACGGGATTATATGAATCCTTGGCACTGAGGTTCAAACGATAAGATCTTCGTGGAATATGTAGGATCCAATATGGGCATCCAGGTCCCGCTATTGGATATTGACCGAGGAGTCTCTCGGGTCATGTCTACATAGTTCTCGAACCCGCAGGGTCTGCACACTTAAGGTTCGACGTTGTTTTATGCGTATTTGAGTTATATGGTTGGTTACCGAATGTTGTTTGGAGTCCCGGATGAGATCACGGACGTCACAAGGGTTTCCGGAATGGTCCGGAAACAAAGATTGATATATAGGATGAACTCATTTGATTACCGGAAGGTTTTCGGAGTTACCGGGAATGACGAATGGGTTCCGGGAGTTCACCGGGGGGGCCCACCCACCCCGGGGAAGCCCATAGGCTTTGGGGAGACACACCAGCCCTTAGTGGGCTGGTGGGACAGCCCCAAGGGGGCCTATGCGCCAAGAATAAAGAATCAAAGGAAAAGAAAAAAAAAGAGGGAGGAAGTGGGAAGGGAGGGGACTCCTCCCACCAAACCAAGTCCAACTCGGTTTGGGGGGGGGCGAGTCCTCCCCCCCTTGGCTCGGCCGACCCCTTGAGGGTCCCTTGGACCCCAAGGCAAGGTCCCCCTCCCTCCTCCTATATATATGGAGCAATTAGGGCTGATTTGAGACGTCTTTCTCACGGCTGCCCGACCACATACCTCCATAGTTTTTCCTCTAGATCGCGCTTCTGCGGAGCTCGGGCGGAGCCCTGCTGAGACAAGATCATCACCAACCTCCGGAGCGCCGTCACGCTGCCGGAGAACTCTTCTACCTCTCCGTCTCTCTTGCTGGATCAAGAAGGCCGAGATCATCGTCGAGCTGTACGTGTGCTGAACGCGGAGGTGCCGTTCGTTCGGTACTAGATCGTGGGACTGATCGCGGGATTGTTCGCGGGGCGGATCGAGGGACGTGAGGACGTTCCACTACATCAACCGCGTTCTCTAGCGCTTCTGCTGTACGATCTACAAGGGTACGTAGATCACTCATCCTCTCTCGTAGATGGACATCACCATGATAGGTCTTCGTGCGCGTAGGAAATTTTTTGTTTCCCATGCGACGTTCCCCAACAGCTATTACATATTTGAGTCGGCATTTATTAGACGCCGAGAAAAGGTACACATTATTGACAAATTATGCCTTTGTTTATATTACGCTTGCACAAAACTGAGACCATATTTAGTGTCGAGTGCTTGCATAATAGCTTGTCAAACCGATGTCATTAAGTATATGTTGCATAGGCCAATTCTTAGTGGTAGAATTGGCAAGTGGGCTTATGCTTTGATTGAATATGATTTGGCCTATGAATCTTTGAAATCCGTGAAAGGCCAAATAGTTCCTGATTTCATTGTTGAGCATCGTATTAATGATGAGCACGATGTTGATGTAAACATTGTCTCGGTAGTGTCGTGGAGATTATATTTTGATGGTTCAGCTTGTAGCAATGGCCAAGGTGTTGGTATTGTTTTTATATCTCCCCATTGTGCTGTTCATGAAGCCTCATGTCGATTGGAACATTTTTGCACAAATAATGAAGCCGAATATGAAGAACTGTTATTTGTCCTAGAGATGTTGATAGCTATAGGCGCTACCCATATTGAGGCTTTTGGGGATTCGTTATTAGTGGTACAACAAATATCCACAGTTTCTCAATGTATAGACGAATCACTTAATATTTATCTTGACCAATGTCTAGATATAATTTCTGCTTTGTATTGCTTTAGCATAGCTCATATATCTAGACATGACAATTAGAGAGCGAATGATTTGGCACAACAAGCATTCGGCTATCATGTTGATCATGGCATGTTTCATATTTCTAAAAAGTCGATGTATATCTTTGCCAGTATGAGAGAGGCCGAACCAGAACATACAACTTCGGCCACTAACAAAAAATCTAGTACAAGTGAAAATCTAGACTAGATGAAGCCCATTATTGATTACTTGTGTGATTCGAGTGAAAGGGTGGACAACGCTGTTCGGCGTATAGCTCTCAAATATGTGATGAGGGATGATTAACTTTATCGCCGAACAGTTGATGATACTCTTTTGAAATGCTTGGACGAAGACCAGGCTAGAATTGCTATGGGAGAGGTACAAGAAGGTATTTCTGGAACTCCCAAGATGAAGTGTTTGTTGCAACATGCTTGGTTTTACTGGATGACGATCGTTAATGATTGCTTCAGGTATTATAAAGGATGTGAAGCTTGTCAAAAATTTGGTGATATTCAGTTGGCTCCTGCTGCTATGTTACATCCTATTATCAAGTCGTGGCCTTTTAGATAATGGGGTTTAGACTTCATTGGACAAATTTATCCATGTTCGGTTCGTGTTGGTGTCAAGTGATTATTTCACTATATGGTCTGAAGCAGTACCTCTCAAGAACATGACACATACGGAGGTAATTCAATTCATAACCGAACACATTATTCATAGACTAGGCATTCCTCACACGGTGACTACAGATCAAGGTTCATCCTTCATGTCGCATCAAGTTAGAGAATTTGCCGAATCATACAACATAAAGTTGCTCGATTCATCTCCGTATTATGCCCAAGCTAATTGACAAGCTGAGTCTAGCAACAAAATATTGATTAAACTCATTAAGAATAAGATTGAGGATAATCCAAGAAAATCGCATGAGTTGTTTTTTGAGGCTTTATGGGCACATGGAATCTCAAGGCATGGTGCTACAAGGGTAACTCCGTATGAGCCAGTGTACGGTCAAGAGGCTATTTTACCAGTAGAAGTAAGTTTGAGTGCTTTGAGATAGCCAAACAAAATGTTTTATCGGCTGTGGACTTTTATGATTTGATGATGGACAATATTGATGAAGTTGCGGATAATCGGTTATCTTCATTAAAGGCTATATAAAAGGAGAAGTTGAGGGTATCAAGAGCTTACAATAAAAACGTCAAGTTGAAGAATTTTCAAGTTGGCGATCTTGTGTGGAAAGTAATTATGCCGATTGGTTCTAGAGATAGAAAATTTTGGAAGTGGTCTCCAAACTAGGAATGTCCTTTTAGGATTGCAAGAATAGTTCCTGGAAATTCATATTTGGTGGAATACATACAAGGAGTATTATTACCTCGAGCTCTCAATGGCAGATATCTGAAGAGGTACTACCCGAGTGTATGGAAAGAAGCCTAAATAGGCAACTACCGATATATGATTATCGCCCCTTAGAATAAATATGGCCGTATCATAATTGTCGCCGTGAGAAATATAGATGGCCGATGGAGTGTTCACATCGTCCTTAGAACAAATGTACTGCAAATTATTTTTCGGCATGCAAGCTTTACCAAAAAACGGGGGGGCATGTGTTGACACCTGACTTTGGCACCATGCAAAATCCAGTGAAGATGGAGAAAACGAGAAGGTTTTTTATATGAGAAAGTTCATATTACCGAGTGAAACAACCTTCATGTTTAGGCCATTGCCATTCAGCTTTATTTCAAGGGCCAAATTACACTTGGATTGTCATGTTTGGATGTTCTCTGTGCTTTTTTGGTCGATTAAGTCTCCACGACAACCTCCGATGAAGGAATGATCTACATGAATTGTCTGCGTCTCATCGATCTGATCGAGTTATATATATAAATTATCTCAATCCGAGTTCTTATGCAAAAGTTAGAAGGAAAACACTTCGAACGGATCCTGAGCAAAAGTATGGCACGAGGGACCAGACACTCGCTTGGATGGTGTTTGGTGGGTCGCGCGAGAGATTTAACTCTCAAGGTGGCCTTAAATCGAAAAATCTTCAACGCGGAAAAGTTTTGTCTCGTCGTATCGGTCGTTTTTTAGATATGAATTGCCCAAATCCGAGGTTGTATGCAACCTAGAGAGGCGAAACGAATTCAGGTTGTGTTTTCATTCGGGAAATCCGAGTGAAAAGCTTATCATCCGAGTAAAATATAGCTGTCCGAGTGAAGGCTTGATGACCGAGTGAAAAGTTTCCAAATACGAGTGAAACTTTAGTCAAGGAGTGCAGATACATGAATTCCTAGGGGAAAATTGTTGTCCAAGTTAGAAGTTTCATCCACCGACTAAAGAGCTCCAGATCCGAGTGATTCAACCAGAAGGTGAAGATTGTCCTCTGTAGTCATCTAGATGGCCTCGGATGGGAAAGTGTTGAACATGAAAGTTGTTAGTAACATAGAAATGGTCAACATTTATTTAAGGACATTAGCATCTGAGATAGTACAAGGCCTATAGGGAAGCTAAAACACTCGGACGGTGAAGACTGCTACATGACGGAGGCTGATTCAAAGTTAAAGATGAGCTCGTGGAGTATTCAAGATGGCTTGATTTGAGAAACTGATCAATATACAGATTCTTGGCCTCGTGGAGGCACACAAAATTGATGTTTGAATCGTCTCCATTGGACGCCATATGCAGATTCCACGGCCCATGCAAGGATCAAGACAGAAGATTGGGCCAGGTTTGGGCTGAATCCGAATTAGACTAGAATTAGGACTCTAGGGCGTGATTTGCTGTAATTTTCTTGTAAGGAAAGCCTAGATGAATCCTTTGCTTGAATGGTAAGTACAACCACCTCTTATATATATTGGACGTGATGGCTGATTGAAACAACACACAATCGAAACATCAATATACTATTTTTTTCATCTACATTTTATCTCTCCATCGTATTTTATCTCTCATTCTTCGTTGTCCCTCAAGTTTGAGATCTACGAATCCCGAGGCTCTAGGGCGAGCAAATTGACCTAGGGCACACCATAGCCGCCGCACTCCCTAACGGGGTCCCTCCCGGGCATGTGGGGCTTCGGGTCCTCAAAAGCATCCGTCGATTGTATTGCGTATCGCAATGTCGGTCGGGTCTCCTTTGACGTGAGTTGCAGTGCATCACCCCCGGCATCGAGGGTACACGTGAATATGGCGAGCCAAGCGAAAAGAACATTTGGCTCACCTCGTCGCTCACCGTGGATACGGAATCCATTCGGGATATGAGGCAGGATAGTTTTTTCTGCAGCTTTTGAATTGAAGGAGCGCGCGAGGGGGGGCGGTTTCGACAGAGACGCGGGTAGTGGAAGTAGTGGGGTGATGCCCCAATTTCCGCCTGTGTGATGTCGCTATCATACTACATTGCTCCCCTTCCTCGGGATACTGCAGATCTTCCTCGGGGCGGTGATGTACTTGATGGGGCATCTCCCCGTGAGGTATTAAGTCGTGAGGTGGAAGGCAGAGGAAACAGCGCATCAGAATTGGGTCCTTGCCATCTCCACTTACAACTCTTGCCACCAAAAACAAGAGCCGCCAGCTGCCTCCATCAATTCCTGGCCCCGACCTCTCCACTACCCGACATGGTGAACGGAGAGTTGTTGAAGGCTGAGCGGGCCAAGAAAGGCTTGCGTGGATCCTCCTCGAGCGCCGAAGTGCTTCCACGAGGATGGATCCAGGGCCACTAGATGTCGTCCTGACTCTCGAAGGGGCGACTTCTCTAGCTGGAGGGCAAAGGCTTGGTCACCGAGGGGAGCTCGCGAGCTAGAGTCAGCGCTTCAGAACGACGAGAGAGTGCTCCAAGTCACCCACATCGAGAGAAGTTTTTCTCTGCCTCCGCATCCCTTTTTCCGAGCATTTCTTCATTTCTTCGGGGCTCAGCTCCACCACCTGCCTCCAACGATGTCTCGTATCTAGTCGCATTTGGTTCTGTGTGTGAGAATTTCCTCAGGTGTCACCCGCATTGGGGGTTCTTCAAGTGCATGTTCACGTGTCGAGTGATGACCGTGAACAAGTCTTACTTGTCGGGGGGAAGAACCAATGTAGTGCAACTTTGTGGTGGATTAGGTATTCAGCTTAGGGGCAAGAGTAGATTTCCCTAGATGATTTCCCGGACCCGGTGAAGAACTGGTAGGACTCTTGTTTTTATTGCCGAGACGTCCCAGTCGGCGAGGGTCATTCGGGCTTCCCGCCCTACACTGCTGATAGGATCCACCCGGCCCCTACCTCGATTTTATGCAAGGAGGAGAAGACCCATGCAGATATCTTGATGATAGCGCTGGTCGCCTTGATCCGGAAGGGTGTGAACAGGATGGACCTCTTGGAGGTCTTCTTCCAGCGTAGGATCCAACCTCTTCATGCGAGAGTCCATCCAATGTGGAAATATGAAGGGTCGGATGATCCGACTCGAGTCCATCTTGAGTAGATCAGGGAAGAGGCGCTGGAGAATAAACTCAAAGCCATTACCCTAGTGAGAGATAACCCACGGGCTCCAAGCAGGTTCCTCCTTTCTCGGAAGATCATCAGCCGAATGAGGTGAGGCATCGAGCATCTGTATCGAGTGAATTTTGTCGTTGTTTCAACTCCCATTTGTGATTTTGCTTACTTCATTCGACATGTTTTTACAAGGCTGGCAGTTCCATACTCGTGGTTGACCGCGTGTCCATTGACGTGGAAAGTGACACTGAAAACCAAGACACCGAGCACCCGGAGGGCTCGGAGGACGACGAAGAGGATGAAGGCGACGATGAGGAGATAGATGAGAGCGAGGATGAGCGTGAAGACGAGGCGGAATGTTCCCGTCTGATGAAGTCCAGGTCGAGACCCATTCGAAGGCATGCTAGGACCCTGGAGTCCGCACAGGCGCCCCAAAGACTCTGTTGACAGTGAAGCCGAGTGCGCTAGCAATGTCGACTCGTAGCTCCAAGCGGGGTCGGAGTGAAATTGAGGCGCTGCGGGAGCAGCCCGCGAAGCAACCCAAGATCTCGAGCTCCAAGCCTTATAAGGCCGTTCTACCGCACATCAAGGTCGACGTGCCTGTGGCTTCATCTTGAGTACCTTTACAGTGTGTTTCGTCCCAGTTTGAGAAATATCTTCCAAGTAATGATTGGGTTTTGTTGTTTCTCTTCTAGGCCTGATACTTCAACCGCTTTACTAGATCCCAAGGCCTCTTCCGAAAGTAGCTCTGACGTTGGTGTCACTTCATCTAAAGGTAACCCTTGAGGTTTTCCAACGATTCATTCGATGTTTGAGCTTTCGATATACGAATGGCCTTTTGATTATCTTGTGGACATGTGCAGAACCATGAGACGTGGTTGATCTCGACGCTGACGTACCCTCTGTAGCTGGAGAAGCACTAAAGTAGGCTCCGACTCCCAACCGAGTGAGCATCAAGGAAAAGACTCTTGTGGTGCAGCAGACTGCCTCGGCTGGGGCGTCACTCGGACTATATCCGCTGACCACTTCGTCATATGTCCCCAAGGACCGCAACATCTTCCAGCTCCACCATACACCAGCGGACCACGAGGAGGCGCCAAAGGAGGCCTTGGCTCAGCTAGACGTGATAGTTGGACGTTTGAAGGAGGCATACGACGCGACTGAAGCCGTGGAAAAAACATTCGGGTAAGTCCTTTACGCATGTATTTGTTTCTGAATCTTTTCCTTAGTAGGAATACCGAGTGGGCATGCCCATAGGCACATCCGCTGGGTGTTTGGTTTTTGTGGGAGCGCTCTAAGCGCACCCACTGGGTATAGTCCCTGAGGCTACCGTTGACTGTGTCAGTCAGCGGTAGTCTTTGTTTCTTTGTATGTTTGACAGAGTCCGGTAGGGTGCGGAGCCCTTTTCTTTCTTCCATCCTTAAAGTGGGGGCGTGCTAAGTGCACCCACTGGGTGTAGTCCCCGAGGCTACTGTTGACTGGAGCAGTCCGAGATAATCTTAGTTTCTTTGTTTTGATTGATAGAGGCCGGTCGAGAACAGATCCCTTATCCTCTATAATTCTAGTGGGGGCGTGCTGAGCGCACCCACTGGGTGTAGTCTCCGAGGCTACCGTCGACTCTGGCAATCGGTGGTACTCTTTGAGTCGCGACATAATGTTATACCTTATTTGTATTTGTTGACTGCAGACTTCTTGTGCGCCCGTGGGCCGTGATAACGCCATGGAGAAAGAGTTGCAGGAACTTTGACTAAGCCTCGATGCAGAGAAAGCCAAGAACAAGCGACTGGAGTAGGAGAAGCAAACAGCTGAAGGTATGTCTTTTCCATCCGACTGATGCTCCATTAGGTTATCTTTACTTATCCGACTGAGGCTGTCTTGTCAGATTGCCTTTCTGATAGGATGGAGAATTCCATTTCTCTAGTGACCATGAAGGAAGCCCTTGAGAAGAGGGATGAAGAACTTACATCCGCTTGGAAGGATGCCAAGCAGAAGATCCAAGCGGCTGAGGCCAAGCCCAAAACGGTTGGTACTTTGGAACTATGTGTTGTTTCTTGTCCTGTGTTTTCTGTTGAGTGTAGCCTTTGCTATCGATGTCGAAGAAGAAACCACGCAAATAGAGAAGGAGCTTGATCCCAAGAGAGGGCTTTTGAAGGACAGCACTGCTTTGTCACTCCTCATGCGGGAGGATCGCGTCGATTATGTACTGGCTTGCTTCAAGGTGCTTCAGTCGATCGTTGGGGAGATTGACCAGTAGAAAGCGCCTGAAGATGCTCCCGTGAAAGATGCCCAGTCCATTGTGAACCGTGTGAAGGCCATTCCCAATGAACTTATGTGGTGGAAGAAACCGTTGGCAAGGGCTAGAGTTGGCATTATCCTTTCGCTCGTCCACATTGATTGCAAGGGGTGGATGAAGAGAACCTGAAGAATCTTTGGGTTGTCAACTATAAAAGTGCCAAGTTTGAAGACTTCATGGAGATGTTCATGGTGGCTGCCACACAGATCGTAGAAGGAATCGATCTTTACACCTTCGTGGAAGTGGTGGAATCTTCGGCCTCTGAGTGATGCTTGGAGGAAAAACACTTAAGCTTAAATTTGCCTCGGGATGCCTAATGATTTTATGTAACCCAAAACTTCGAGTGGGCTCTGGTCCCTCTCTTTTGCATACATTTAGCTGACCTTGATCCCGTTTATCTGTATTTGATTTTGGATCTTATTTTCTTCATCGTCTTTATTTGGGGATATTTATACTCGAACAAAAACTGGTTCGCGTCCGAGTCCCCGACTGCGGAAGTTGTCCTCACTCAGGATTGTTTTTGACTCAGGCGAAAGCTGGTTCGCAGCTAAGCCCCCGAGTGAGGAGATTGTCCTCACTCAGGAATATTCGTGACTTAGTTGAAAGCTGGTCCGTATCTGAGCCCCCAAGTGTGGACGTTGTCCTCACTCGGGATTCTTTGTGAGTTAGGCTAAAACTGGTTCGCGGCTAAGCCCCCGAGTGTGGAGGTTGTCCACACTCGAGATTCTTTCTCTCAAGGTGAAAACAAAATAGCTACTTGGGATGATTGTCCTGTTCATCTTGGCGTCCAAATGAATATATTGCCTTCATTTGGAACTGCTTTAACTTAGGCGAAGGCTCGTTCATAGATAAGCCCCCGAATGTGGAGGTTGTCCTTACTCGGTGAATGGTTTCCCTTAGGCAAAACAGGTTCGCCACCAAGAAATGTTTGTTTTGTTTATCTTGTCGTCCCAATGGGGATCTTGTCTTCATTCCGAACCGCTTTAACTTCGGCGAAAGCTGGTTCACAGCTAATCCCCGAAGTGTGGAAGTTTCCACGGTCAGTCGGGGAAGCGTCCGCCCTAGGTGAAACAAGTTCGCTACAAAGAAAGTTTTGTTTTGTTCATCTTGGTGTCCGAATGGAGATCTTGCCTTCATTTGGAACCGCTTTAACTTAGGTGAAGGCTGGTTCATAGGTAAGCCCCCGGGTGTGGAGGTTTCCACGATCACTCCGGCAAGGGTCCACCTTAGACGAAATAGGTTCGCTACCAAGATGTTTTGTTCTTGTGAAGATGGCTTAGGCGATAGCTGGTTCGTAGCTAAGCCCCCGATGAGGAGATTGTCCGCACTCGAGGCAGGTTTTACCTTAAGCGAAAATAGGTTCGGAGTTAAGGATTTAGAACCAACTGCAGGTGTGTTTCACCGGAGTGAAGTGTGTGTGGGTAGTTGAAGAAAGTAAGAACTTTATTCTTCTAATCATTCGGATTAATTACAGGAATGAAAAAGAAACATTCTATATGTAGAACTTGCGGAGTAGGTCTGTGTTCCAGGTTGTGGGTTCCTCCACGTTGTTATGAATGTTGTACAGTCGATAAGCTCAGTTGTGCAGGACTTTGGAGATGGCGAATGGCCCTTGCCAAGGGGTGCCAGCTTGTGGGGTTTCTGTTGGTCCAGTTAGAGGACTAGATCCCCCTCTTGAAACGCTCGGCCCCTGACTTATTTATCATGGTAGCAAGGAAGGTATTGCTGGTACGCCATGGACCGAATGAGAGCTATCTCCCTCTCTTCCTCAAAAAAAGATTCAAATTGTCTTGGCATGCTGCTTTAGCTTCGGCTTCGTTGTACTTCTCCACTCGGGGAGAGTTCTGACATAAATCACTCGGTAGTGCAGCTTCCAACCCATACCCCATGAAGTATTGAGCCCTCCTGGTTGAATGATTCGGATTCCTTCACAAACCCCACATGACTGATGGTAATTCTTCGACCCAAGCGCCAATAGCATATTTGAGGTCTCTCATCAGCCGAGGCTTCTGTCCTTGAAGTATCATGCCATTCGCCCGTACCGCCTACCCATTCGACTGAGGGTCCGCCATGGAGGCATAGTTAACCCGAGCACCCTGGGAGTGGCAGAACTCGCAAAACTCGTCTGAGTGGAAGTTGGTTCTGTTGTCGGCTATGATGTAATGAGGGACTCCGAATCTGAAGATAATCCGCCGAATGAAGCTGACGGATGTCGCCGCGTCCAAGTTTTTTATGGATTTAGCTTTGACCCACTTGGTGAACTCATCCACAACAACTAACAGGTGGGTGAATCCGCTCGACCCAGTACACAAAGGGCTGACCATGTCGAGGCCCCATACGACGAATGGCCAAGTAAGCGGAATCATATTCAGTGCCGATGCAGGCTTGGGCGAATGATTCTTGTAAAACTAGCACCAGACACACATGTCCACCAGGTCCCTTGCTTCCTCATTGGCTGAGGGCCAATAAAAACCTGCTCGGAAGGCCTTGGCAACCAAGGTCCAAGAGGACGCATGGTGTCCATAGGTTCCCGAGTAGATCTCGTGTAGGATTTGTAGCCCTTCCTCTCCAGAGATGCACTTTTGGCTGACTCCTGTAACGCTCTTCTTGTAAAGTTTGCCTTCGAGTACTTTAAAAGCTTTAGAGCACCGAACGATTTGGCAGACTTCCTCTCCGTTCTCGGTAAGCTCTTGCCGAAGCAAGTAAGCTAGATAAGATTGTGTCCATTCAGGAATGATGTCAAACATCTCGTGGACGAGGTCAACCACGATTGGGACATCGAAGTCAGTCAGATTAGACGGACCGATTGCTTGTGGGGGCTCTTCAGTGAAGGGATCGTCCTTGACCGAGGGGGCGCATAAGTGCTCGAGAAACATGCCCTTCGGAACGATTTTCTGAGTGGACCCGATCTTCGCCAAGTCGTCGGACTCTTGGTTCATGGCTCGGGGCATATGGTGTAATTCGAACATTTCAAAGTTTTTCTCCAGCTTTGTGACCACATTGCAGTAGATTGTCATTGCTGGACTTTGGATGTCCTGTTCTTTCATTACTTGGTTAACAACGAGATCTGAGTCACCACAAACCGTCAATCGGTGAATGTCGAGTGAGATGGCCATGCGGAACCCGTACAGGAGGGCCTCGTACTCGTCCTCATTGTTGGATGAATCGAAGTGGATTGGGAGCACATAGCTCAATCCACTCCAGCCCCCGAGCCATGGAGCATTTTGGATCCATTGAAGAAGACGATCCAATTATTGGGGATGACTGGAGCCGGCTGCTGTTGCTCTACCCACTCGGCAAGAAAGACTGCCACAGCCTCAGACTTGATTGCTTTCTTGGCCTCAAACTTGATCTCCACCGGTAGGAGCTCAATCTCCCATTTGGCCACTCGGCCAGTTGCATCCCAATTGTGCAGAATTTCCACCAAGGGAGCATCACTGATGATAGTGACCGAGTGATCTTGAAAATGTGGACCACCTTATTCATAGTCAGGTAGATCCCATGAACCAGCTTCTGGTAGTCTGGATACCTTTGTTTTGAAGGGGTCAGCACTTCGGAAATATAGTAGATGGGCCTTTTTACCTTGTACGCTTTGCTCGCTTCTTCATGCTCTACGGTGAGTACGGTGCAAACCACATGGCTAGTAGCAGCGATGTACAAGAGCAAGGTCTCCCTGCTGCTCGGAGCAGCCAACACCGGCTGGGTGGAAAGCAGAGCTTTAAGTTAGTTAAATGCGACATGCGCTTCATCGGTCTACTCGAATGTGTCGTATTTCTTCATCAAACGATAAAGAGGCAGGGCCTTCTCACCGAGTCTTGAGATGAAGCGACTCATGGATAAAAGGCAGCCCGTAAGCCTCTGTACACATCATGGCTGAGCTCCGGCGGTCTCATCTGCATGATGGCTCCCATCTTGTCAGGATTGGCATCGATACCTCATTCAAAAAAAAAAGAAACCCAGTAGCTTACCAACCGGTACATCGAAGGTGCATTTGTCTGTATTGAGCCTAATCCCGAAGAGTCGAAGGTTTGCGAAGGTTTCGGCGAGGTTGGCCAGGAGGTCGGAACCTTTCCTTGACGTGACCACGATGTCGTCCATGTATGCTTCGACATTCTGATTGGTTTGTTCCTGTACACGTTTTTGAATCATGCGCTTGAAGGTGGCTTCAACGTTTTTGAGACCGAATGGCATCATGATGTAACAAAAACACCCGAATAGTGTGTTGAAGGCTGTTTTTATTACATCAGGTTCGTACATTCGGATCTGGTGGTACATGGAGTACGCGTCCAGGAACGACACGTGTTCACATCCGGCAATCGAATCTATGATATTATCTATGCGGGGCACAGGGAAGTGGTCCTTCAGGTAGGCCCAATTGAGGTGATTGAATTCAATACACATTCGGAGTGAATTGTTCTTCTTTGGCACCAGGACCACGTTCACCAACCACTCGGTTTGGTAGACCTCACGGATGAGCTTGGTAGCTAGGAGCCGAGAGATCTCTTCGCCGATTGCCCTACGCTTCTCCACGGAGGCTCCACGGAGGAGCGACCCAGGTGTTCCTTGAAATCAATACACATTTGGAGTGAATTTTTCTTCTTTGGCACCAGGACCACGTTCGCCAACAACTCAGAGTGGTAGACCTCATGGATGAACTCGGCACCTAGGAGCCAAGCGATCTCTTCACCGATTTCCCTATGCTTCACCATGGAGGAGCAGGGAAGGTGTTCCTTGACGGGGTTGACCTTTGAGTCTACTCGGAGGCAATGCTTAGCCAGCTCTCTAGGAACCCCCGACATGTTAGATGACTTCCATGTGAAGGTAACCCAGTTCTCACGGAGGAACTAGAGGAGCACAGTTTCCTATTTCTCTCCGTGTGAGGTGGAGATGTTGGTCATAGAAGCACTCAGATCGGTGAGCTGGACGTGGAGCTGCTTCGTCTGACTGGCCGATTGAAAAGAAGATTCAGTTGGTGGCCACTTCGACTTGAGTAGATCTTTGGTGTCCACTGCCTTGTTGTACCCATCAAGCTCGGCTGTGAAGACCTGCTCGTTGGCGATCCTAGAGCCTTGCTGGACGCACTCCTTGGCAACCTTACAATTGCGAGTCACCGCGATCACACCTTTTGGCCCTGGCATCTTAAGCTTAATATACATGTAGCATCGGCGGACCATGAAACGTGCGTAGGGAGGCCTAGCCAGAATGGCGTGATATGCGCTACGAAAGTCAACCGCTTCAATGGTCAATGTTTCCTTGCAAAAAAATTCTCATTGCCGAATACGAAGCTCAAAGTGATCTGGCCGAGCGATTCAGCCTTCTTCCCGAGGATAACCCCGTGAAACTGCAAGTTACTCTTGCTCAGCGGGGACAATGGGATGTCCATGGGTTTGAGAGTGTCCATGTAGACGATATTAAGGCTGCTGCCTTCATCCATGAGGACTTTCCGCAGTTGGAATCCATTGACCGTAGGATCGACCATCAACGCCTGTCTCCCGTGGTGGCTATGTTGGCCGGGTGATCCTACTAGTCGAATGTGATGGGCGTCTTCGTCCAGTCTAGGTACTTTGTGATAGCCGGGGCTGCCATGTTCACCTTCCGATTGATAACCTTCAATCGGCTCTTTCTCTCGACGTCAGTGAAGATCATGAGGGTCGCCTCAATGTTCGGATACCCGAAGGCGTCCGCTGGGTCGTCTTCATCTTCTTTGTCCCCGGAGGGCTCTCCGCCCATCTCCTTCTGGAGCAGATGGCAGTCGCGAGCCATGTTCTTGGCGGGGATGGTCTCCCCTTCCTTATCCTTGCGAGAATGAATCGGACATGGCTGATCTAAAAGGCTGCCCTTGGACTTCACCTTCTTTTTGCCAGCCCAGTTCTTCTTCTTTTTCTTGGATTTATTCTCACTCTGCCCTGGGACAACAGCTACTTCGGCTTTGCCCAATGGGTCGCATTTTCGTTTCTGCTTCTTCCCAACGTTGCCTGACCGAGGGGTTTTGCTTGCTCGGGCTTTGCCGCTGTGGTGGTGGTCTTCCTCTTCGCCATTCTCTTACTAATTGGCAATTTCCATGGCCCGACTGAGGGACAGGTCCCCCGATCGGCCAAACCTGAGAATGAGCTCCCGATTCCGAGTGCCCACTTTGAAAGCGCACACGGACTAGTTCTCAATGATACTCTCAACGGTATTGCGCAGTGTGGTCCATCGCTGGTTGTAGTCCCTAAGAGTCTCACTTCTCTTCTGGACACAATGTTGCAGCTCCGTTAGGCCACCTGGGCGCTTGTACATGCCCTTGAAGATCTTGACGAACAATCGGGCGAGGTCGCCCCAGCTGTGGATGCTGCTAGAGGGTAGCTGATTGAGCGACGCCCTTGTGGACCCCTCCAACATGAGGGGCAAATGCTTCATAGAGACGTAATCGTTGCCACCACTGATCTGGACGGCCACTCGGTAGTCTTGCAGCCAGGTCTCTAGCTTCGAATCGCCATTGAATTTTCCGATCCCCATGGCCAACTGGTATTTGGAGGGGATTTGTGCCACTCGGCTGTGTCGGTTGAATCCCTCGAAGCCGGACACTCCCCGGCCAGCTCGCGATCGATCAACCATGTGTTGCATGATTATGGACCAAGCATTGAACTCGGGGGCACGATAGTCTCGGAAGTGGAGGAGACCTTTGGCACCGTTTTTGCATGTGCAGGCTATGAGCCGACTACATGGTGTCTGCTTGGACAGACTTGTTGTGAATGCAATGTCGTGACTGTGACACTATGGAATTCTGTTGCATGGTAGTCTTCAACAGAACCTAGATCTGTCTAATGCCTTCCTCAGCCGCGCTGTCATTCAGCTGAATTGAATAAGCGATCCAAGTGGTTGCAGCCAGGTTTAGCACAGGTGTCCGCATCACCCTGTTGTGATGCTCGCGGTCGTTCGGAAACAATTTCTTGCGACTGTGGCTGGAGCACGGCTGGTCCCTCGCGGCCCGAGCGTCGAGCAACAACTAGAGTCCCTCGAGTCACTCGCACTCGACCAGATTGGCCAGACGCACGTTCTCTAGCGTGATCTACTCCAGGGTGTTCCCGGTGATGGGGGTGCGGAGAGCTTGATTGCTCCTCCGCCGAAGTTCCTCCCGATGCTACTCGGTGAGTGGCTGCATAACGTGGTGGTTGTTGTTACCGTGGCGACACTCTCCCCTGTCAAGCATGGGAGAATTCTTCACGGTGAAACTTGTGTTGCCTCCACTATTGGTGTCGGCCATCAAGATCTTGGCGGCACCCCTGCTTCCTTCACATTCGGATTCGCCGAGTGACTCCTCGCTTGATGACGGGAAGAAGCTGACGGTGGGCTCATCAAAGTTGAGCATGGCCACCTGCCCGGAAATGGCCTGATTGGCCATGGCGTGTTTGATCCGCCGTTGCATCCACGAGGGCCAGGAGCGCTTGCGGCAAACAGCAGCGGGTCACGGGGGTGCCGAGTGGTATGGCACCGACGAATGCCAGATCAGGACTCCGTGCGCGAGTGCGCTGAAATGCAACATACCTCGTGCAAGGAGGGCGTCGGTGTCCAGTGGCGCATCCTACAGCCACGCCGACTTGTCGACAATAAAGCTGAGGGAACCAAATGGGATCTCTCCGATGAGTGTTATCATGTTGACAAGAAATGTGATAAACCTCCGACTGTGCTGGATTTGCTAGACGCGCATCCCCATGGTGGGCACCAACTTTCCTGGGAATGATCCTCACAATAGTACCTAGGGGTACAAACAAAGGTGGGAAGTCTTACTTGGCGCACCAGATACATTCGGATGTACGAGTTCATGCCTCAGTCGGAAGTGGTCACAACCATACGTTTCGAGCCCTGAGGTTGATGTTTTCTTATGGGGTGTGAAAGATTACAAGGTGCTGAACCCGGGAGTGGCTTATAGAGTACATGCCACAACCAGTCGAGCTTAATTACAAGGTGAGTTAATGCTAATAATTAGGGAAGTTACTAGAAACGACAACTATAACTCTTTGCGCATTACTCGTAACGTGGGTCTTCACTGCACTTGATGTGATGGTTTAAGTCCTTAGCCGTTGCAGTCTCTTCGATGCCTTCAGCTTGATGTGGTCAGAGTGCCAGGATGCATCCGACTAATACAAGGTGATCCGAGTGACTCAAAGCAAGCCGAGTGATGGTACGTTGTACCGAGTGAGGTGGAGGCTACACAAGAGACTTTAAGGACACTGATGTCCATAAGGGGTCCTAGGTTGGCGTGGGGAAGCAGGTATGTAGGCCTAACCCTAATGTACAACTCCATCAAGCGTCTTCTCCAACCTACATTGCCACAATCCCGCGTTCGACCACTCCCGCGTGATGGATCCAGTGCCCGTAGAGCTCTGGAGCCTCCTCAAGGCGAGGTGCGCCAACACGTGGAGTCCCTAGTCGAGCAGTTTTCCTGGAGGTGACTCTCGAGGAGGGTGGTGACCTCAGCGCCACAGCCTCCGAGGACTACGATGAGGATGAAGCTTCCTCCGCATGAGCTTGCTCAGCCTTCACGTGTCACACCAAAGAACCCTTGGCTCTGTGTGGGCATTAGAAACTTGTAACTTGCTTTTGCTTTGGGTGACGATTTCCCACTATGTTTGGGGTGTCTTCGTTTCTTCTAGAACATTTTTCATTTTCCTTTGCGCATATCGAGACTCCTGGCTGAGGAGAGACCGTAGAGCTCATGCCTTGAGGCCCAATTCCCGACGTGCATCCGGGACGGATACCGGCAGCCCACGAGCACTTCCCAGCTTTGCGTTCCCTCGGCCTCCATCTCCCACGGGGTCCCCTACAAAGTTTGTTCGCATGAACCTCATGAGGCTGGTACCCTCACGAGGGTTCCATCCATGCTGCCTGGAAGCGGTGCTTCGGGAAATTGGTTTCCCCTCCTTTCCATTTCCTTGATGCCTCATGGAGCTAGGGCCGAGCCCCCGAGCATGGGTTCGAGGGCACTTGAAGTGTGAAACTTAGTGGATCTTCCCCTTCGCGTGGGATGCCAGCGCGTCCAGCAGCTACTTGCGAGACCCGCCTCGCGAGGCCCCTTGAGGGAAGTCTTGCAGAAACAATAAACAACTGGTCTCGATGGAGCATACTTGCTCGCTTGCATTTGGGCATCCCCGCTTGCATTTGGGCATGGTAAGAGGACTGATAACCAAGGGAGCTCCATGAAAACCAGAAAAACCAAGACCTCCGCCAAAAAATCAAAAGCTAACTTGTTCGCGAGCCCAAAGAAGTAGAGGTGCGACTCCGACACCCAACACAGGCCAGCCCGGCGGTGTCGTTCGCAAGTCAAAAACATGAATGAATAAAAGCAGCCACCGTGCCAAGCATGGGCTAACCTAAAAAGAAATGCGGACCTCGGGGTGTCTCCTTCGTATTCTCCCCTAGCGTGGAGCATGAGGACTACCACTAGGCATTGAAGGGGACCCTCCTCTACAGCCACGACGCGGCCCGTCATGGGTTTCCACTTCGGGGGCCCGAGAGCATATACAGCCCCAAAACTCGTTATTACGTGATAGTTTCACAGTCTTCTTCCCTAGGAAGAAGCATGAGGACTGCCACTAGGCGTGGGAGGGGACCCTCCTCCGCGGCCATGGCGCGGCAAGTCGTGGGCTTCCACTTCGGGGGCCCCAGATCGTATACAGCCCCAAAACTCATTATTACGTGAGAGTGTCACGACCTTTTCCTGGTGCTTGATTCTGAGCTCCCATCCTTCGTCTCTCTGCAAGTGGCATGGGGCCTCGAGACACGTATAGTCTTGAGGCTGCTGGCCCTTGAATCATCATGAGCCTGTGGGATCCCGACAGCTTGCGAGGTGCACACACCCTACACCCCTCGCAGCTTGTCGACCTCTTGAATGGCAAACTCCCATGACCTTGGCACTTGACATCACTCCCCTGGCCCGTGGGGGGCACGTTGAGGCCCGCTACATGGGCCCCCGTGCACATTCCCATCGCACCGGCCGTACCCGGCAGCCCCAGGCTGGAGCCCTCGAGCCCGATCCGACAAGGGTGCCTGGTGAAAGTGCGTTATATCAACTAGAGGGGGTGAATAGGAGATTTTTAGAATTTCATCACTGAGGAAATTCCTTTTGTGGAAATTCCTCACTTATGACTAACTTACAGCGGAAACAGTAAAGGATCAGATGTGCAAAGTTTCACAACAACAGTTTTTCAGAGTGAAGAATGTGAAAACAGATTGCACTATGAGCAGGCACGCAGAATACAGATCAGGATTAACTAACGTGAAGAATTTGGGGTTGAGGCAATTCAGAGAAAGTCTTCAACAAATTCTTCAAACAGTCGCAGTGAAAGTCATCAACACATAATACAAGGAAAGTAAGGAGTTGAGGAATTAGAACCCGTTGCTCAGTGAAGACAGTCGTTGATGACCCAGTTCCAACTGCTGTGACAGTCCTCCATCTGGTTTCGAGCGGCTTGGTATTGAAACCAAAGGACACCCAGTCCCAGGACACACAGTCCCTACCGTATTCTCCTTGAGCTAAAGACACACAGTCCTCGCCCAACACTCGTGGTAAGTCTTCAGGGCAGACTTCCAAACCCTCACAAACTTGGTCACCAGGCGATCCACAATTGACTGCTGGAAAGCTCTAGACCATGACGCCTAACCGTCTGGAGGATGCACAATCCTCAAAGGTAAAAGGCTTCAGTCCCAAACAAGAACAACTTCTTCAGTGATGCTCAATCACTAGGTTTGGTTTGTGGTTTCGGTGTATGGTGTATTTCCTCACTCATGAATTACTCTCGGAGGCTCTGAGGAATTGGGTTGCCCTTATGACAAGTGTCAGTTTCTAACGGAGCAGCCAACCAGCTAGTGGTTGTGGGGGGTGGATATTTATAGCCTGGGAGCATCCCGACATGATTTGACACTAATACCCTTAAATAATATGACCGTTGGAGTGGATAAGACCAATGCCTTGGCGTGGCTATCGAAACGGTCGGAACCCACAACTGTGAGAGTCCTCATGTCACTAGTATTCCTCACTTGAGGCTTTTGGTAGGATTAGGCTTGGGTTGAGCATCATGAGGGAATTCATTCCATAGTGTAACTTTGACCCCCTTTAATAGTACAGTGTTCCTATTACTCGAGTGCGAAGAAAGTAAAACAAAAAGTGTAAATCTTCATGCTTCAATTCCTCAGAGTGATTTTCTTCAGGAACCACCGGACTTCTCAATGTCAGTATCTTCATGAGGAATATCAATTTCATCGCAGATTCCTCGCGATTCATTTCTTCAGCTTCAGACCAATTTATTCAACTGAAGACATATATTTTTAGGGGTCGATATTCTTCAAATATCTCAAAAACTCCTGAATGAATTATAGATCATGTGTACACTCACAAACACATTAGATACTTAACCTATAAGTCTTCAAACCACCAAAATCACTATGGGGCACTAGATGCACTTACAATCTCCCCCTTTTTGGTGGTTGATGACAATTAGGTTAAGTCTTCAACAGGGAACAAAAATATGAAGTGTAAATACTCATTTGAGGAATTTGAAATCAAGACTCAGTGAGACTCCCCCTAAAGAGGTGCATATCTTGAGGATTTTGCTTTTTACAGCAAATGCACATTGATGATTTATATCATGGAGATCTCCCCCTGAGTCTTGTAAATCATGCATACATGTAGCGTATCATATGAAGAAAATGGAGATGCATGATGACAAATGGTATCTGACGAATTCCAGCATGTGTGTATTAAAACTTGAGGAATAAGCATGCGAAGAAAAACGTTCAAAAGCGTCAGAGTACCATCGGGCTTAAGTTACAACTCATTACATAAAAACTTCAGAAGAGCCAAGAGTTTGTAACTTAAATATAGTTCATAAGCCCCAAAAATATCCCGCTTGAAGACTAACTCTCAAGTTTCTCCCCCTTTGTCATCAAGTGACAAAAAGGGACAAACTGAGGACTAACGCCCCTGAAGACTTCACTTCTTGGCAGTTGAGGAAGAGCCATGATGCTTCTTGGGGGTAGTCTTCTTCCTTGGACCGGTAGCAGTGTCGAGTTGTTCTTCATCAGATTCAGCAGTGCGGAATGAAGAAAAGGAGCTGTCTTCAAGGTCCGGCACTGGAATAGGCCTGAACTTCTCCTTGGGAGGCCATGACCATTCAAAGTCTCGCTCAAAGTCCATTTCTTTAAGCTCAGTCTGAGTCTTCAGATGTGCAAGTGTAGCCCAGGTGCGATAAAAAACCTCATGCAGATAGTGATGGTTGAGCTTCACAGAGTTCTGTGTTTCAGTGAGGGTTTTCACAATGGCACCAAACTAGCATTTGACCCATTTGTGGTTCCGATCCACCTTCTGGTGAAGACTGAGGAGGAGCTCTCTGGTATTCATCACGCGAGAAGGAAGGGGGCTTGCCGGACGAGTCTCAGCATCATCCCATGAAGAATAAGCTTCTGGTTCTCTTAACTGGCCATCAAGGGGCCTACTGCCTTCTTCAATCACAGATTTTCCTTTGCCTTCAATGGACTCGAAAGTCTTCTTGTTGACCCGGATAGGAGGCATATAACCAACATGGTTTTGGCACTCAGCGAGAAAGTTGATGCCTGTCCTTGTCCTGATGAATCTCATGATCCATGGGGCATATATCTTGTGATCAAAAGGACACATAGCATTGTCGGCCAAAGTCCTCAAGAAGAAATCATGGATGTTGATAGGAATACCATGAATGATGTTGAAGAGGATATTCTTCATGAGGCCTAAAACATCTTCTTCATCATCATGGCCTTTGATCGGCGCGAGCACACTGTAGAGGATTCTGTAGACAGACCTGGGTGTGTACTTGAGCTCGTGGACGAGGAATGTTGTTCTCGGAGATTTTCCTTCAGCCAAAGGCTTCACGAGGACTTCCATCATTCCATTTGGAAGCTCACGCTCGCCATAAAGCTTCACAGCCTCTTCTGAGGGAATTGGTACTAGCAGTTCTCTGAGGAGTTCAGTAGCAGGAGCCTTGTAGTGAGTGTTTTGGGACATCCAATCAAACACCCATGTGTTGATGTCTTTAGGGTTGCCAGATATGTGAAGAGTGGCATAGAACTGAAGAATTAACTCGTTGTTCCAGTCAGATATGTCTGAGCACATTGGGAGTAAACCTGCATCATGGAGTACACTGAGGACTGGCTCCAGGCACGGTATTGCTTCAAGCTCAACATGAGGAATATGCCTGTGCTGGAATATCTTGTTTCGTCCACAGAGCACAGAGGCATAGTAGTTCATCTAAGTCCTAGTCCAAAACTTCAGATGCCTCATTTGTGGCTTGTCATAGGGGTTCTCTCCGATGAAGTACATGCGTTCTTCAAAGAAATTTTCCTTTTGAAACTTTGGACGCTTGCAGAATGGCTGACGCTGAACTGGCAAAAGATTTTGCTGAGGAATAGGAGGAGAGACAACAATAGCAGTCTCTGGGTTGAGGACGACGAATGCATTGTCCTCGGCAGGTGCATTCTCTTCAGCATTTTCCTTAGGGTGAGGAATTTCAGCAGCTTCTACTTCAGGCTAAGGAGATGGTGCTTGCTGGGCGTCAGGCTGAGGAGATGGCTCTGGCTGTGCTTCAGGCTGAGGAATTTCTGCGTCTTGCTCAGTTGGAGGAGTTGGATCAGCCTGTTCGTCATCTTGAGGATTCTGCTCAGAGTGTTGAATTTCATCAGCTTGAGGATTTTCAGTTTGTTCTTCCTCAGCTGGCTTGGTGGCAGAGGCAGTTTCATCAGCTGGTGCAGCTGATGCTTGAACATTGTCTGTTCGAGGATTGAAAGGTTGAGGACTGTCGTCTATCGGAATTTCCTCATCAGTGTGTTCCTCAGAGGCGACATCTTTCATTTCCTCATCTGCCTTTTTCGCTGGATCATCAATGATGACCATTTCATAGGAAGGAGCGACATTCAGGGGCACAGGGTCCAGAGGAGCAGATTCTTCAAGTGCTTTGAGGCGCTTTGCTTCTGTTTCTTCTTCTGCTGAGGAGGCCTTTCTCTTTTTGGCTTCCTTTTCAGTAGCCCTGGTTTTTTCACGTCTGATGCAGACGGAATCATCTTCTTCACCTTTGAAGCTATTGGTGAAGGTGTTCTCTCTATAGTTTCTTCAACTGGTATTGAGGAACCAGTTGGAACAGAGTCATCAGCCTGCTTTGATAAAGCAGTTGGGACAGGGGCAGTCTCATCAGTGGCAGCAAATTCATCAGCTGGAGTTTCCATGATGATTTCTTCAATAGCCGGTTCATCAACACAACGCTCTTGTTGTACTTCCTCAGCGTGAGGAGTTTCCTCATCATGAGGAGATTCATCTGCTGGCTCCTCAATCAAGGGCTGAGGAGTTGGTGTTGGGGGTGCGGCTCTCTTGTTGTAGTCATCAACAACACTAGTGGCCAGCTTGATGAAATTGCTCTTGAGGCTTTTACTATCTGACAGTTTGGCGTACTTGTCAGTCAATTTCTTCAGCTCTTCCTGTGTTGATACCAGTGCATCAAGAGTTAATTTGAGGAGATTCTGCTTGAGGAATTTCTCCTTTTTAATCTTTGCAACTTTGGCCTGCCTGGCCTGCTGTTTTTTCCACTTGGCTTCATTGATAAAAGTGGCCACCATGTGGCTAAAGCCAGGGGGAAGTTTCAAATCATCAAGCGGAGTGTTTGGGTCCTCATACCAGATGTTGATGTAGTCAAGGAGGACCTTGGGGTCCTTTGCCAGAGGAATGGCATTGCTTGATGCTTGAGCTACTCTTTCCTGCTTGTTTCTGATGATGGCTTGCAGGGTTTGATCATCATATTCATCACTGTCCTCTGATGTAGACGGGACAGTGATGATTTTGCTGGGGCTTGGCAGAGTTGCATGTTCAGCAGTTACCAAAGTCTTCGCAGGAGGTGGTGAAGACTTTGTCTCCGAGCTGGTTGCAGCTCGGTGTGAGGAGCTGGAGCTGGCGGTCGTAGGCTTCATGACCTGCTTCTGTAATGGTTCTCTTGAGGCTTTGGAGGTGGAGCTGAGGATTTTGGTACTCAGGAGATTGGTACTGATGAGATTGATGCTGATGGTTTTGGTGTTGAAGGTTTTGGTGCTGAGGGTTTTGTGACTGAAGCCTGAGCAGACTTCTCTTGAGGCTTTGGAGCCCTTGGCTTTGACGGCACAGAGTGTGGTTGAGGAATTGCTGAAACAGAGGTCTGAGCGGCAGAGGAAGTAGCAGCAGCTGAGGCAGCAGCTGAGGATTCATTGAATTTCCTAACTGCAGCTTCTGCCTGCTTCTTGAGCATAGCCAGATGCTTTTCCTTCTCATCTGGATAGTCATCAATGGTCTTGAGGCTTGAGGGATTTGCTACTTGATGATCCTCAAGTGGGGCCCGTCTGCCAGGGGGCTTCATAGCGAATTTCTTCGCATACTTGGCTGTCACAAACCTGTATTCCTTCCATTCCTTTGCCCATCGGCGTTCTATCTTCTGCAGGCGTATTTTCTCTTGGACATTGTCTCATTTTCATCTAGAGTGCAATAGTCCAAGTAAATATCCTCAGGGATATCTACAGCTGTGTTTTGCTCAAGTTTCTTTCCTCCCTTCTGTTTTCTGTCATCCTCCATTTTCTTCAGCTGAGGATTTTGCTGATGAGATTGAACTCTTGAGGATTCTGATGAGACTTGAAGATTTTCTTCCAGAACACTACAAATGAGTTAATGTGATGAGAACCGAGAGATTCATCAGCTGACATGTGTATACCTGTGAACAGAGTATAGTTGCGAGGAATTTGGAGAGGTCATATGCGTTCTCAGATTTGAGGAAAATGAAAAAGTTTGACAGTTTGAGGAATATAACCAGTGGTTGAGGAATTTGCCTAAGCATACTGTTTTTGGGTTCGAGAGTTGTACAGATCCGAAAATTTGCACAATTGAGGAATCTCGTGAAAATCTTAGATGCTTAGCATAGTTCATCAATGATGTGGTGATAGGCAGTGTTTGAGGAATCAAGTGCTTATCCGTTTCTTGAGGAAAACAGATTACACATAAAAGATGTAAAATTTTAGATCTAACTTGCTGTAAAAATGGGATTTATTTACCATGGAAGGTGCGCAGGAAGAACACAGAAAGGTGTGTGTGGAGAAGCTCTTCGGTCGCGTGTCCAATGCACCCTAACTCGGCGACAGAGGACGTCTACGGCGGCGGCGGACGAAGATGGTCCGACTCCGGCGTGGTTCCGGCGATCGAGAAGTCGAGGCAGTGAAGCTCTTCCTCACCGGCGACGAGACTACCAGAGATGGCGCTAGGGTTCGGTGGTGTATGCTGTGGCAGGAGAGCGATGGAGCGAATAAGAGTATGCCGAGGGGGATAAGGACATATTTATAGCCAAAAGTTACTGTTGGCGCGAAAATTTCGGACCAAACCGCCCCTGACTCTACGTCTCCGCAGGACACGTGTAAGTCCCGAATAGTGTGTTGGAGATAGTGGAGATCATAGTTATCCGATCGTGGGAAGTGGGGTGTTACTGTGTATTAAAGAAACAATTTTTGAAGATTTGAGGATTTTCGTCACAAACTCATCAGCTGACACGGACGCAGTGAGGATTTTGAACAAAATTTCAAGTAGAACGCATATGAAGAATTGAATAGACTGGATGAGTATAGCATAGAGGGAATGTAGGGTCCGATCACATTCACTTAGCAAAAATATCAACTTGAAGAAATAGCAATAAGTGAATGTTGTTGAGGACTTGAAATCACAGTCTATCGAGTCAAATAAAACTCATCAAGTGTTTTTGAAGCTTTTGTGATAAATCATCATACTGAAGAACAGCTGTTTTGAAGAAAAACACATTTTGAGGAAATAGAACACTTGAAGAAAATCAACTTGAGGAATTTCACATCAGTTTAAGAAAATCGATTCATCATGTGTTGCACATCTAAGTCATCAACTTTGCATAAGTGTTAGGATGTGTGCATGTTTTTACAAAACATTTGAAGACTCTAAGATATTTAGCTCACACCGCAACTTGCAAAACCTTTTCTCATCCAAGGGCTTAGTGAAGATATCTGCCAGTTGATAATCAGTCTTCACATGGTCGATGAGGATATTTCCTTGAGGACATGGTCCCGAAGAAAATGATGATGAATCTGGATGTCCTTGGTCTTCGAGTGTTGTACTGGGTTGTATGTAATCTTGATAGCACTCTCATTGTCACAGTAGAGAGGCACATTCTTTATGTTGATGTCGTAGTCCTTGAGGGTTTGCTTCATCCATAGCAATTGAGCACAACAAGAACCAACAGCAATGTACTCAGCTTCGGCAGTGGAGAGTGATACACAGTTCTGCTTCTTTGAGGACCAGCAAACTAGTGATCTTCTGAGGAAATGGCGAGTGCCAGAAGTTGACTTGCGATCGACACGGTCACCAGCATAGTCTGAATCAGAATACCCTACCATATGAAGATTGGAGCCCTTGGGATACCATAATCCTAGTGTTGGTGTGTGAGCTAAGTATCGAAGAATATGTTTCACAACCTTATGGTGTGATTCCTTCGGTTTTCCTTGAAAACGTGCAAACATGCAAACACTAAGCATTATATCTGGCCTAGATGCACATAGATACAATAAAGAGCCAATCATAGAACGATATACCTGCTGATCGAAATATTTACCATTTTCGTCAGTGCCGAGGTGGCCGTTGGTAGGCATTGGAGTCTTGGCACCTTTGCATTCGTGCATGTCGAATTTCCTCTGAACATCCTTGACGTATTTCTCCTGTGATATGAAGATTCCATTGCTTTGTTGACGAATTTGAAGACCTAAGAAGAATTTCAGCTCCCCCATCATGGACATCTGATATTCTTCACTCATCATGTAGGCAAATTCATCACTGTATCTTTTGTCATTACAGCCAAATATGATATCATCGACATATATTTGACATACAAATAGCTCATTGTCATAGGATTTTGTGAAAAGGATTGGATCGAGTGAACCAGGTTTGAAGCCTTTCTTCATGAGGAATTCCTTCAATGTATCATACCATGCCCGAGGGGCTTGTTTGAGACCATAAAGAGCCTTTTTGAGTCTGAAGACTTTGTCTGGATTCTTTGGATCCTCAAAATCTGGGGGCTGAGCAACATATACTTCTTCCTCAAGCTTACCATTGAGGAATGCGCTTTTCACATCCATTCGATATAAGATGATGTTATGATAATTAGCATAAGCAAGTAGTATTCCAATAGCTTCAAGTCTAGCAACAGGTGCAAAAGTTTCATCGAAATCTATTCCTTCAACCTGGATGTAGCCTTGGGCTACAAGTCGTGCCTTGATCCTCACCACTTGACCGTCCTCATCTTGCTTGTTTCGGAAGATCCACTTGGTGCCGATGATATTGTTCTTGTGAGGATCTGGTCGTTTGATGAGCTCCCATACGTCATTCAGCTTGAATTGAAGAAGTTCGTCTTGCATAGCTTGGATCCACTCCGGTTCTAGAAAAGCCTCAGCAACTTTTGAGGGTTCTGTGATGGATACAAAGGAAAAAATGGCCACAAAAGTTAACTAAGTGTGAAGCTTTTGAGCGAGTGAGAGGACCTGGCGCGTTGATGTGGCTGAGGATTTTGTCAAGTTCTACTTCGTTTGCAATCCTTGGATGAGCTGGTTGAGGATTTTGTCTGGGCTGAGGAAGTGGTGCAGGTGCAATTTCCTCGGGAGCATCTTCTTGATTTTCATCAGTGATGGGAATCGTTTCTTCACCAATTTCCTCAGTGGGGACAATGTCTTCAGTAGGCTTGAGTTTTATTGCTTCCTCATGAGACAACTTATCTGGATCAGAAGGCAATTGCTCTCTTTGCGAGCCATTAGTTTCATCGAACCGCACATCTACAGTCTCAACAACTTTGTTGTGATAGTTGTTGAAGACTTTGTAAGTGTGCGAGTCCTTTCCATAACCGAGCATAAAACCTTCATGTGCCTTAGGTGCAAATTTTGAGCTATGGTGACGATCTCTAATCCAGCATTTTGCACCGAAGACTTTCAAATAACTTACATTGGGTTTCTTGTCAGTGAGGAGTTCATATGAGGTTTTCTTGAGGAATTTGTGAAGATATACCCTGTTGATGATGTGGTATGCAGTGTTGATTGCTTCAGGCCAAAAGCGACGAGGAGTCTGATATTCTTCAAGCATAGTTCTTGCCATTTCAACGAGAGTCCTGTTCTTCCTTTCGACAACACCATTCTGTTGAGGAGTATAAGGAGCAGAAAATTCGTGCGTAATACCAAGTTCATCAAGATAATCATCAAGACCAGCGTTTTTGAACTCGGTTCCATTATCACTTCTGATATGTTTGATCTTGATGCCAAAGTTCGTCGAGGCCCTTGAAGAAAATCGTTTGAAGATTTCCTGCACTTCAGTTTTATACACTATGATATGCACCCAAGTGTATCTGGAATAATCATCAACTATGACGAAGCGATATAATGATGCTGCGTTGGTTAGTGTGGCATAGTGAGTAGGTCCAAATAAATCCATATGAAGCAATTCGAATGGACGAGTAGTGGTCATGATAATATTAGAGGGATGCTTGGATCTGGTCATTTTCCTAGATTCACAAGCACCGCAGAGATAATCCTTGAGGAATTTGACTGATTCGATGCCGATGACATGCTTATTCGCGAGCGTGTGCAAATTCCTCATGCCTACATGACCTAGTCTTCGGTGCCACAGCCATCCTTCTGAGGTTTTTGCTAGTAAGCAAGTGGCTGGTTGAGGACCTGTAGAGAAATCAACAATGTACAAATCCCCTCTTCTTACACCTTCGAAGACTTTGGATCTGTCAGATTCCATGATGACTACACATCTATATCTACCAAAGATAGCAATCATATCAAGATCACAAAGCATCGAGACTGACATAAGGTTAAAACCAATGGATTCAACAAGCATCACTTTGCCCATATGCCTATCCTTGGAAATAGGCACTTTGCCAAGTCCCAATACCTTGCTTTTACCTTTGTCAGCATATGTGATTTGCTTTAGAGGTGATGGAGTTAGTGGCATATTCATCAGTAAGCTTTTCTCACCAGTCATGTGATGTGTGCAGCCACTATCAAGAACCCACTCAGTATTCTTGGGTTTGTCATCCTGCAGATGAATTAGTACAGCTTACCATCTCATATGCTTCAGATTTGAAGAATATGATACTAATTTCATCAGATCAGTGATTTCATCATAACAGAAATGTAAGGACGTGTGAAATATTTCTATTTCATCAATCGTTAGCTTGCGTCCTATCAAGCATTCCTCAGGTCTCCAGCAAATTCTTCAGATGATGATTTTCATCTGGAGACCTGACCTGCAGAAGCGATTAGTTCGATTTCTTCACCACCCACATCTGAAGGGATGGCAAAGCATTCATCATCCTGCGAGCACCATGTGAGAAGGGTGGCATTGTAGCCAATGCACTTCTCCTAATAGTAGGGGCATTAAAGAACTCATATTAATATGCACAGGACTGGTTTGCGGATTTATGAACATAATGATTTGAGGAGTAACGCTCATATTCATATTCCTTGTACTTTCCTAGCATGTTAGACGCATAAGCACGGGTACGAGCATAGTTTTGACCAGTTGAGGATTTTGATCCTCTTGAAGACTTTGGTCCTCCTGAGGAATTTGATTTGGGGTTCAGATTCTTCAGTGGAGGTGTCATGAGGACATTCACCTGAAGATTTTCAAGGCAGCTTTTTGGAACCCAGATTTTCCTCAGAGGAGGGCCATTCCTGCACTTAGTTCCAACATATCGGGCAAATACTTCACCAGATTTATTTTTGAATAGTTTATAGTTGGAGTCAAATGACTCATTTGAGGAATAGGATATTTCACATGAAAAACCAGTTAGATTAGATGGATCAAAAGGAGGCCCAATAGCAGCAACCCATGAGGTTTTGGGATGCTGCTCAGGTTTCCAATAAGATCCATCAACATTTAATTTCCTCTCAAAGGCAATTCCTTCTTTCCTCGGGTTCCTGTTCAAGATCTGCTTTTTGAGCACATCACAGGTTTCCAATAAGATCCATCTGCTTTTTTATGTCCTTTGAGCACATCCTCAGGTTTCCAATAAGATCCATCTGCTTTTTGATGTCCTTTGAGGCTTTTGTACATGCCTGTCACGTACAATTCCTTCAACCCTGCATTTTCATCAGTAACATTTGTGTTTTCCTCAAGTCAGGAAATAGACACAGCAGGTGAAGTTGAAGAAGTTGTAGCAATGGTAGCATTTGATGATTCTGGTGAGGAATTAGCAGTTTCGCATTCAATGCATTTCATACATGGAGGAATAAATTCAACTTGACCAGCGCTGATCTGTTGAGCTAGTAATGAATCATTTTCCATACGAAGATCATCATGAGACATCCTCAGCTTCTCGAGATCAAGCTTCCTTTGAAGAAATTCATAGGAAAGCTTCTCATGATCAGTGAGGAGTGTATCATAACGATCCTAAAGATTATCAAATCTAGACTGGAGACTTTTCACATCATCAGTGAGGATTTGAGTAAGGTTCATTTCATCATTCAACAGATCATCACTTTTATCTAGCAGTTTCTGAAGCTTTTCCAGAGCAGTTTGTTGTTTAGTGGCAATGATAGCAAGTTTACTGTAACTGGGTTTCTTATAATCATTAGGTTCACAGTCACTTGAATCAGAGGAGGAGGCATTATTTGGTACCTTTGAACCTTTTGCCATGAAGCAATAGGTTGGAGCGAAGTCATCAGCATAGTCATCAGTATGGATGGTCCAATCATCTTCTTCAAGATTGAGAATTGACTTGCTGACGAAGGTGGTTGCTAGTGCAAGACTAGCCTGTCCGGATTCTGAGTCTTCATCAGAACCCTCTTCTTCATCACATTCCTCTGATTCTGCCTCGGAGTCCATTTCCTTGCCAATAAGTGCCCGAGCCTTTCTGAAACTAGTCTTCTTGTGTGATGAGGGCTTTGAAGATGAGAATTTTGAATATTTCTTCTTCTTCTTCGAGTCATCAGAACTGTCATCCTTGTATTTTTCTTCTTTGATTCCTTTCCCCAACGGGGACAATCAGCAATGTAATGACCTGATTTCTTGCACTTGTGACAGGTTCGTTTTTTGTAGTCCTCAGATGAAGATTCTAATTTCCTCATGTCACTTCTTCAAGATTTACCGAACTGGCCACGTCGTGTAAATCTCTGGAATTTCCTCACGAGCATTGCAAGCTCGTGTACAAATTCTTCAGGGTCACAAATGTTGTCATCTGTGTCTTCTTCTTCAGATGAGGAAATTTCTCTAGCCTTCAGTGCACGTGTTCTGGAATAGCTTGGTCCATATAGATCTCTCTTTTGTTCTAGCTGGAATTCATGAGTATTTAGCCTTTCAAGTATATCAGCTGGATCAAGCATCTTGTAGTCTGGTCTTTCTTGAATCATCAGAACTAAAGTATCAAATGAAGAATCCAAAGATCTGAGCAGTTTCTTCACAACTTCGTGATCAGTGATATCTCGAGCTCCAAGTGCTTGCAGTTCATTTGATATGTCAGTGAGGCGATCAAAGGTGTCTTGACAGCTTTCATTGTCATGTCTCTTGAAGCGATTGAATAGATTGCGAAGAATATCAACACGAGAGTCACACTGGGTTGATACTCCTTCATTTACCTTGCACAGTCTCTCCCAGATCAGTGTTGCACAGCCCAAAGCACTTACTCTTCCAAACTGTCCTGGGCTCAGATGGCCACAGATGATGTTCTTCGCTTGAGAATCGAGTTGCTTGAATTTATTCACATCAGCCGCAGTGACACTTGCAGAGATGATGGGGACGCCATTTACCACAATATACCAGAGATCATTATCAATAGCTTGTAGATGCATTTGCATTTTGTTATTCCAGAAGGGAAAGTTCTTTCCTTCGTATGTAGGACATGTTGTAGTCACCTTAAACATGCCTGCAGTCGACATAACTAAAACTCCAGGTGGTTAAACCAAAATCACACATAACAAGGGAGTACCTTGCTCTGATACCAATTGAAAATGGTTATATCGACTAGAGGGGGTGAATAGGAGATTTTTAGAATTTCATCACTGAGGAAATTCCTTTTGAGGAAATTCCTCACTGATGACTAACTTACAGCGGAAACAGTAAAGGATCAGATGTGCAAAGTTTCACAACAGCAGTTTTTCAGAGTGAAGAATGTGAAAACAGATTGCACTGTGAGCAGGCACGAAGAAAACAGATCAAGATTAACTAATGTGAAGAATTTGGGGTTGAGGAAATTCAGAGAAAGTCTTCAACAAATTCTTCAAACAGTCGCAGTGAAAGTCATCAACACATAATACAAGGAAAGTAAGGAGATGAGGAATTAGAACCCGTTGCTCAGTGAAGACAGTTGTTGATGACCCAGTTCCAACTGTTGTGTTAGTCGTACATTTAGTTTGGAGCGGCTAGGTATTGAAACCGAAGGACACCCAGTCCCAGGACACACAGTCCCTACCGTATTCTCCTTGAGCTAAAGACACATAGTCCTCGCCCAACACTCGTGGTAAGTCTTCAGGGCAGACTTCCAAACCCTCACAAACTTGGTCACCAGGCGATCCAAATTGATTGCTGGAAAGCTCTAGATCATGACGCCTAATCGTCTGGAGGATGCACAGTCCTCAAAGGTAAAAGGCTTCAGTCCCACACAGGAACAACTTCTTCAGTGATGCTCAATCACTAGGTTTTGTTTGTGGTTTCGGTGTATGGTATATTTCCTCACTGATGAATTACTCTCGAAGGCTCTGAGGAATTGGGTTGCTCTTATGACAAGTGTCAGTTTCTAACGGAGCAGCCAACCAGCTAGTGGTTGTGGGGATGTAAATCTTCATGCTTCAATTCTTCAGAGTGAGTTTCTTCAGGAACCACCGGACTTCTCAATGTTAGTATCTTCATGAGGAATATCAATTTCATCGCAGATTCCTCGCGATTCATTTCTTCAGCTTCAGACCAATTTCTTCAACTGAAGACATATACTTTTAGGGGTCAATATTCTTCAAATATCTCAAAAACTCCTCAATGACTTATAGATCCTGTGTACACCCACAAGCACATTAGATACTTAACCTATAAGTCTTCAAAGCACCAAAATCACTAAGGGGTACTAGATTCACTTACACCTGGCATACCCCTTACGTCGAGGGGGGCGAGCGACGGCTTGGAGCGTGTGCCCGTGACACTAGCGCCTGGCGCGACACTCCTCTCACCTGGGGTCCACGGGCGCGGTGGCAAGGCGGCAACGCCCGGGTGGCGCACGTCACGGGAGTACCCGCGCCAAGCGTCGTCGTCTTGGGGCTTATCGCTTCCATCGTCGTTGCGGGGTCGGCGGAGATGGTCGCCGAGGTCACCCCTTCCGCCATCGCCATGGTTACCTTCGCGGTCAGTGGTGATGGCACGGTATCGACGCCAGCAGCAAGCTTGTTGTAGGGGACCCTGGCCGCTTGGCAATCCTTCATGTTGTGGGTGTGCATGTTGTGATGGGTGCAGAACATCCCGCCGGCCTCTCCACGTGCGTCACCATGGGGGCGGTGGAGGTCCGAAGCCGGTCATTAGTACCGTGAGGAGCAGGAGACCGGCATGAGGCGGGGCCTTTTCGGGCCCCTCGGGATGTGGTCCGAGCGAGCCACCGCGCGGGGGCCGGGGCGGCTCACCCGTCGAGCCCCGTGCCATCGGCGGAGGGGGTTGAAGTGGGGTGTAGGTCACCAATGCCTTCCTGGTAATGGTGATGAGTTCGGTGATGCCATCCACCGAGGTGTCGTGCCCTCCGTCGGTCAGGCGATGGCTAAATGGCTCACTCTCCATGAGGGGCGCGTCCTGCATGTTCACGACTCCCACGTGAACGCAGGCTGAGGCAGACACCTGGGTGGCGCAGCAGGGCGGCCTCCTTGCTGCGTTGGTGCAAACAGGAAGCCCTACTGCCCGTGCGTGGTGGGGGCGAAGACAATGGTGGCCACGATGCTTCCAGGCCGGTAACGGCCGTCCGAAGCCGAGCTCTCGGGGCGCATACGATGAGCGTCGGCCATGGGGTCGGTGGAGTCGAGGCGAAGCTTGAGCCGAAGAGTGTCGGTCCACCCATACGTGGCTCGCCAAATGTCGTAATCGGGGCTCCACAGAGCCAAGGAAAGGTTTAAACTCTGGGGTGCGCTCGCTCTCCTACCATGTTCTACCTCTCAACTTCACGATGATTCTCCTGCGGCACGAGCTTAAGGGAGGCGAACGAGGACACATGGCAATTTACCCACGTTCGGGGCACCTTGCATTGTAAAACTCTACTCCTACTTGTTTTTGGGATTGCTTGAGGAGGGAGACGAGTACAAAGATGGGTCCTTTCCCTAGTGGAGAAAATGGGTGTCGGATCACCTTCTACGGAGGCTGGGCTTCTCTTTTATACTGGCCTTGGTCCTCTTCCCCCCGAAAACATTGGTGGGAAGGGTTGCGACAACGACCATTTCAAATGGGGACAAGACTGCAGTTTGCCCAATCAAAGGTGGTCCTCACGTGCAAAAGCTTCTCTTCCTGACGCCCTGGTGGGCTCGGGGGTGACCTCTGTTCTGTCGATCCCCCAACTTTAGTCTCCTTGCACCGATCAGGAAATCCCTGGCAGTCGTTTCATGAGCATGACAGCCGGCCTAGATTTCTTTGCATTGAAGAGGAAACCCTCCCTCTCCATGATTGCTGGCATCGCTCCTGCGCTGCCCGCGCAACCTGTCGCCCATGCAGAGGCGCATCGCTGTGGGGCCCTGCTACGTCGCCCTTAGGGAGCCCACCTATCGAGAACCTCAAGGTTGGCCTCGGGGTGCGCTCTTGTTGAGGGAGTCCCCTAGTGATCATCGGTGGTGGTCCCTTGACGCTTGCCTCGCCAGGCAGGGGGCCCCACGAGGGTCTTCCTCGCCGAGCTTGCTGGTGGGCCTTACCAGGCTCGCCGCGCTGTGTCGTCCACGAGGTGCACGCCGACGGGCCTGGGTACGCCGGTCCCAGAGGCCCGACACTCACCTCTAGAAAAAAATACCTATAGCTCTCTGTCTTTTGTTCTTGCTCTCAAATACGTGCATTTTGAAATCTTGGCTTGAAACTTCGTTTCTGGAACTGTTTTGGGGTGATTGCTCCTTGGTATGTAACTCCCCCACTCCTACAATTATTTTTTGCTCTAGAGCTTTATCTTAGAAGTAATTAGCTACTCTAGGTGCTACTGTAGATGAGCATGCATGTTGAATTCTTGAATCTCCAAGTAGTTTGAATGCTTGTTTTAGGCATCCCCATGAGTACTTGCTATCATTCTTGTGAAGTTTTGATAACTTTAGTTTGAGACTAAAAAAATCAAAATTTGTTCTCGGAAAAATGAACCTCTTCAGGAGGAGTTCATCCAAGAAGAATGCCAAGGGGGATGTTGGTCAATCATCTGTTGCTGGACTCACCACCCCGTGATTGACGGATGTCCGGTTGGGCGAATGGCCACACACTCCTTTCCTGGAACAAGCCGGATTTCACCATGAGTTTGCACAATTTGTGGCAAATGTCGGGTTGACCAACTTCATCGCAGATGAGCGTGATCAATACTGTACCCTCACTATTTCCTTCGTTCAAAATTTCTATTTCCTAAATAAGCATGATCCACCTTTAGTGCAGTTGAAGCTTTATGCTCAGACCCACCAAATACCGCTTACTGAATTTTGTGAGATATGTTTAATTCCCTTTAACGGGAAGTTAAGAAATCCCGAACCGGTTGAGTTTGAGGATTTCCTGGTCACGTTAACAGTCGTTGAGACGAGAGGCGTGTCGAAAGCCACAACCCGGAGCCTACAGTTTCCTGTTCAATACACTACTTTGCTTTATTTATCATGAAGTGTTTAACGGCTAGGGGGAGGGCAGTATCCTTAGCGCTCCTGACCTTGCCATTTTGCATCAAGCACTCCATAATGATCACACCTTTAATTTGGGAGCTATTATTTCTCGACGTTTACACAACAACACATCTAAGGGTAAAATCCAGGGTGGTATTTATGCCACTCGCTTAGCGAAATACTTTAACATCCCTTTCCTCATGATGACCATACTTTACCACAAGCTTATCTAGATCGCGAGTATATGATTGATCACCAATTTATTGACTGTGATGATTCCTCGGATAACCCCCGTATAACTTAGTTTTTACTGAGCTTAACCGATATATTATCCCATTGCCTGCACCTACTTTGTTTGATTCTACTACCAGAAACAGATACAGGATCATGCCTCAAGACTTTATTGCCTACTGGAATGCTCAGGAAGCGGCCCAGCAAGAGCCTAAGGAGTAGGACTCTCTGGTGCTGCCGCCCAAACACTATGAAATGAGGTCGGATGGCTACTATGGGTGGTGATGACTGCTACCTCTTGAGCTTGCGTTGGTTTTTCCCTTGAAGAGGAAAGGGTGATCAAGCACATTAGCAGTAAGTATTTCCCTCGATCAGTTTGAGACCCAAGGTATTAATCGAGTAGGAGTATCAAGCCAAGTCTCCAAAGTACGTGCGCAAAAACAGCAAACTTGCACAAAACGCTACAAAGGGGTTGTCAATCCCTTCACGATTGATTCAAGGTGAGATTTGAAGGCGTAAACTGCAACAAAGTAAAAGTGTAGGGTTGAAAATATGATGTGAAGTAGACCCAGGGGCCATAGTGTTCACTAGAGGCGTCTCTCATGATAGCAAATATTACGGTGGGTGAACGAATTATTGTCGAGCAATTCATAGAACCGCGCAAAGTCATGACGATATCTAAGGCAGTGATCATACATATAGGCATCACGTCCCAGACAACTAGACCGATACTTTCTGCATCTACTACTATTACTCCACACATCGACCGCTATCCAGCATGCTTCTAGTGTATTGAATTCATGACAAACAGAGTAACGCCTTAAGCAAGATAACATGATGTAGAGGGATAAATTCATGCAATAGATATAAACCCCATCTTTTTACCCTTGATGGCAACAACATGATGCGTGCCTCGTTACCCCTCCTATCACTGGGTGAGGTCACGCACGGTATGAACCCAAAACCAAGCACTTCTCCCATTGCAAGAATCATAGATCAAGTTGGCCAAACAAAACCCACAACTTGAAGAGAATTACAAGGATATGAAATCATGCATATAAGATACCAGAAGAAACTAAAATAAGATTCATAGATAATTTGATCATAAATCCACAATTCATCGGATCTGGACAAACACACCACAAAAGAAGATTACATCGGATAGATCTCCATGAAGATCATGGAGAACTTTGTATTGAAGATCCAAGAGAGAGAAGAAGCCATCTAGCTACTAGCTATGGACCCGAAGGTCTATGGTGAACTACTCACCCATCATCGGAGAGGCAATGGTGTTGATGAAGAAGCCCTCCGTGTCCGAGCCCCCCCTCCGGCAGGGCACCAGAACGTGCCCCAGATGGGATCTTGCGGAGACAGAAGCTTGCGGCGGAGGAAAAGTCTTTTCGTGGCTCTCTCCCGTGGTTTCAGATTTTTCGGGGATTTATAGGCGGAAGAAGTAGGGCAAAGGATCCACAGGGGGCCCACAAGCCTGCTAGGTGCGCCCCCAGGCCACGGCTAGGGGGCTTGTGGCCTCCCGTGGCTCCCTTTGCCTTGGTTCTCAAGCTCCCTATGTATCTTCTGTTCCGGAAAAAATATTTTCCGAGGTTTTATTCCGTTTAGACTCCGTTTAATATTCTCCTATGAAAAAGGTCAATAACACGGAAAAACAGGAACTGGCACTTGGCACTGAGTTAATACGTTAGTCCCAAAAAAGATATATAAAGCATACAAAACATCCAAAGTTTGACAAGATAATAGCATGGAACCATCAAAAATTATAGATACGTTGGAGACGTATCAAGCATCCCCAATCTTAACTCCTTCTCGTCCTCGAGTAGGGAAGTGATCAAGACTGAATTTTTGATGTGGAATGCTACCTAGCATTTTTTTTCCTTCCTAACTTCTTTCATGTCACATGAATGTTCAGATCCGTAAGATTCAAAACTATAGTTTTCTATTGACATGAAAACAATAATACTTCAAGCAAACTAGCAAGGTAATCATGAACTTTCGAAATAACAAGGTCAAAGAAAGTTATCCCTACAAAATCATATAGTCTGGCTATGCTCCATCATCCCCACACAACGGATTTAAATCATGCACTACCCCGGTATTGGCCAAGTAATCGTTTTCGCACTCTTACTTTCTCAAACCTTTTTCAACTCTCACGCAATACATGAGAGTGAGCCATGGATATAGCACTATAGGTGGAATGGAGTGTGGTGGAGGTTGTGAGGCAAAAAGGAGGAGATGGTCACATTGAATCGGCGTATCAAAGGGCTATGGAGATGCCCATCAATAGATATCAATGTGAATGAGTAGGGATTACCATGCAATGGATGCACTTAGAGCTATAAGTGACTGAAAGCTCAAAAGGAGAACTAGTGGGTGTGCATCCAACTTGCTTGCTCACGAAGACCTAGGGCAATTTTGAGGAAGCCCATCATTGGAATATACAATCCAAGTTACATAATGAAGATTCCCACTAGTATATGGTGGTGAAAAAACAAGAGATTCTAAATCATGAACAACATGGTGCTATTATGAAGCACAAGTGTGGAAAAAGATAGTAGCATTGTCCCTTCTCTCTTTTTCTCTGCTGTTTTTTGTTTGGGATCTTTGGCCTCTTTCCATATATTTTTTTGATGGGCAACTTTGGCCACTTTTTTTTATTTCCTCACATGGGACAACGCTCTAATAATGATGATCATCACACTTTTAGTTAATCACAGCTCAATGCTTAGAACAATGATGACTCTAGAGGAAATGGCTCTGGAAGTGTACCGGATGTGCAACGATGTGGCTTAGCGTATGACTCGCTAGCTATCTTACGATCATGCAATGGCAATATGAAAGTGACGGCACATGTCATGAGACGGAACGGTGGGAGTTGCATGGCAATATATCTCAGAATGGCTATGAAAAGGCCATGATAGGTAGATATGGTGTCTGTTTTGAGGAAGGTCTATGGTGGTTTTGTGTACCACCGAAAGTTGCGCGACACTAGAGAGGCTAGCAATGATGGAAGGTGAAAGTGCATCTATACCATGGACTCACATTAATCATGAAGAACTCACATACTTATTGCGAAAGTTTTTATTAGTAATCAAAACAAAGTGCTAAAAGCATACTCCTAGGGGAAGGGTTGGTAGGTGTTAACCATCGCGCGATCCCGACCGCAACACAAAGGATGACAATCAATAAATCAATTATGCTCCGACTTCCTAACATAGCGGTTCACCATAGGTGCATGTTACGAGAATCACTAACTTCAACACAAGTATTTCTAGATTTAGAACACCCTACTAACACGACTCTAATATTACCAAATCCATGTCTCAAAACTAATTGAGAGGAATCAAACTTCTCTTTCTAATCAATGCACATGAATATGGAAGTTTTATTGTGTCCTCTTTGGATGCCTATCATCTTTAGGACTACTTTCATAGCACAAGCCAACTACCTAGTTACTCAGAGAGAGCACTCTCAAAAAGATATAAGTGAAGATCGAGAGTTCTTATTTCTCCAAAATATGACACCGCCGTGCTCTAAAAGATCTAAGAGAAGCACTTAGAGCAAAGTTATCTAGCTCAAAAGATATAAGTGAAGCACATGTGAGCTAAATTGCCTAACTCAAAAGATATAAGGGAAGCTCAATGAGTATTCTAGAAAATTCACGATGAGTGCATGTATCTCTCAAAATGTGTGCAGAAAGGATGTTTGTGACACAACAAAAAGAAAATACTCCTATAATACACGACGCTCGAAGCAAAACACATATCATGTGGTGAATAAAAATATAGCTCCAAGTAATTTAACCGATGGATTGAAGACGAAAGAGGGGATGCCTTCCCGGGGCATCCCCAAGCTTAGTCTTTTTGGTGTCCTTGAATTTGTATTTGGATGCCTTGGGCATCCCCAAGCTTGAGCTCTTTCCACTCTTTATCCCGTTGTCCATGAGAACATCACCCAAAACTTGAAAACTTCACAACACAAAACTTAAACAGAAACTCGTGATATCATTAGCACAAAAAAACAAACTACCACCACTTTAGGTACTGTAGCAAACTTTATTTCTATTTATATTGGTGTTAGATTACTGTATTCTCACTTCTCCAAGGCTAGTATACCCAATACTATCCATAGTTTAATCAAAATAAGCAATCAACACAACAAAAACAGAATCTGTCAAAAACAGACCACTGTGTAGCAATCTGTATACTGCGTATACTTCTCGTATCTCATAATTTCTGGACATTTATGAAATTTTGGGAAATTGGCAAATCAACCAGAAGCAAAAAGAATCAACTCAAAAGATCTTTCTGGATAAAAATTAAAAATAATTTCGTGAGAGAAAAGTTTTTGTCTTTTTCAGCACGGTCAAACAACCATCACCAAAACTAGTCATAATGGTTTTGCTTGGCTCAAACACAAAAAGAAACACAAAAAACACAATCAGAACATAATTTTGATGGTGTGGATGCAACAAAACAGAAAGCAAAAAAGCAAAGATAAATTCATTGGGTTGCGTCCCAACAAGCGTTATTGTTTAACGCCCTTAGCTAGGCATAAGGCGATAGAATCATGTATCGTCATCTTTGGTACTCAAACCATAAGTAGCCCTCATCATGGATTCATAAGGCAATCTTATTTCTTTCTAGGAAAATGTTCCATGCCCTTCTTTAATGGAAATTGAAATCTAATATTCCTTTCCTTCATATCGATGAAAGCACCAATAGTCCTTAGGAAAGGTCTACAAAGAATGATAGGACATGTCGGATTTCAATCAATATCAAGCACAATGAAATCTACGGGTACATAGTTCCTATTCGCAATAATAAGAACATCATTGATCCTTCCCATAGGTTTCTTAATAGTAGAATCCGCAAGATGCAAATTAAGAGAGCACTCATTAATCTCATTGAAGCCTAGAACATCACATAAAGACTTTGGAATCGCGGAAACACTAGCACCCAAATCACACAAAGCATCTCATTCATAGTTTTTGATCTTGATTTTGATAGTAGGTTCCCACTCATCATGAAGTTTTCTAGGAATAGAAACTTCCAATTCTTGTTTCTCTTCAAGAGATTTCATCATAGCATCGACGATATGATTGGTAAAGGCCTTGTTTTGGCTATAAGCATGTGGAGAGTTTAGCATGGATTGAATCAAGGAAATACGTTCAATCAAAGAGCAACTATCATAATTGAATTCCTTGAAATCCAAAGTAGTAGTTTCATTACTACTCCAAGTTTTGATATCCTCTACTCCACTTTCAATGCTTTTAGCATCAAGATAAATAGACTCCGAATCATTGGGGCGTTTTTCAACCAAAGTGGATTCATATCTAGCCCCATCATCATTAGGTTTGACACTAGAAAACAAGGATTCAATAGGAGTCACACCACGCACTTTAAGATCTTCGTGATTCTCATCAAGAGAACGCGCCTTTTTTAGCCATTCATGTCTAGCACGATTTGGGCGGTTCTTTCTTTACTCTCATTCATGGAAACATGCATAGCTTTCAACATATTGATCTTGGGAGGAGCACATCTCACTTTCAAAGCATCAATCTCAGAGACATTCTATCAACTCTCCTAGCCAAATCATCAATTTTGAGTAGTTTTTCTTCTATGGACTCATTGAAAATCTTTTGCGAGTTGATAAACTCTTTAATATTACTATATATATCATAGGGTAATTTATTGTAACTTCCATTAGCATTGTTGTAGGAATTGCCGAAGTTATTAGAGGGATTACTAGTAAAAGGCCTAGGAATATAGTTGTGGCCAAAATTATTTCTACCAACAAAATTAACGTCCAAGCTCTCGTTGCTACTCTCAATCAAGGAAGACAAGGGCATATCATTTGGATCTAAAGGAGCACCTTTACTAGCACTCAACGAGTTAATTTCTTCTATAGCATGCACTTTTTTACTAGTAGGTGACCTTTCAGTGTGCCACTGAGAATAGTTTGCCATGATATTGTCTAGGAGTTTTGTGGCTTCTCCTAGTGTGATTTCCATGAAAGTTCCACCGGAGGCGGAATCAAGGATATTTCTAGAAGCAAAATTCAAACTAGCTTAGAAGATTTGTATAATCATCCAAAGACTCAAGCCATGAGCGGGACAATTCCTAATCATCAATTTCATTCTCTCCCAAGATTGTGCAACATGTTCATGATATAGTTGCATAAAATTCATGATATCATTACGGAGAGAGATAATCTTAGCTGGTGGAAAATGCTTGGATATATAAGCATCTTTGCACTTGCTCCAAGAATCAATACTATTTTTGGGCAAAGATGAAAACCAAGTTTTTGCTCGATCTCGCAATGAGAACGGAAATAGCTTCAATTTAATCACATCATTATCCAAATCTTTCTTCTTTTGCATATTGCATAACTCAATGAAGGTATTAAGATGGGATGCGGCATCTTCACTAGGAAGGCTGGAGAATTTCTCTTTCATAACAAGATTCAGCAAAGCAGCATTGATTTCATATGATTCTGCACTAGTGGCGGGAGAAATCGGAGTACAAATAAAATCATTATTATTAGTATTCGAGAAGTCACAAAGTTTGGTGTTTTCAGTCATGGTGACTTCAACAAGCAGACGGGCACACAAGCGAACAGAAAGCAAGCGAAAGAAAAGGGCAAATGAAAAAAGCAAATATTTTTGTAATTTTTTTCCAGAAGTGGGGGAGAGGAAAACGAGAGGCAAAAAAAGTAAATGCAAGAGATGAGTTTGCGATGGTTACTTGGATAAGCATCACTTAGAACAGTCCCCGGTGCCAGATATTGACACGTTGGAGGAAGATTATTCTTGACTTGATGCTCCCCGGCAACGGCACCAGAAATTGGCATGTTGATGGGAGACTATTCTTGACTTGATCCTCCCCGGCAATGGCGCCAGAAATTGGCACGTTGAGGGGAGACTATTCATGACTAGATCCTCCCCGGCAACAGCGCGAGAAATTCTTCTTTCTACCTCTTGAGCTTGCGTTGGTTTTTCCCTTGAAGAGGAAAGGGTGATGCAGCATAGTAGCAGTAAGTATTTCCCTCAGTTTCAGAACCAAGGTATCAATCCAGTAGGAGTATCAAGCCAACTTTCCAAAGTACCTGCGCAAAAACAGTAAACTTGCACCCAACGCTACAAAGGGGTTGCCAATCCCTTCACGATTGATTGCAAGGTGAGATCTGAAGGCGGAAAGTGCAACAAAGTAAAAGTGTAGGGCCAAAAATATGATGTGAAGTAGACCCGGGGGCCATAGTGTTCACTAGAGGCTTCTCTCATGATAGCAAATATTACGGTGGGTGAACGAATTACTGTCGAGCAATTGATAGAACCACGCAAAGTCATGACGATATCTAAGGCAATGATCATACATATATGCATCACTTCTGAGACAAGTAGACCGATACTTTCTTCATCTACTACTATTACTCCACACATAGACCTCTATCCAGCATGCATCTAGTGTATTGAGTTCATAACAAACAGAGTAACGCCTTAAGCAAGATGACATGATGTAGAGGGGTAAATTCATGCAATAGATATAGCCCCCATCTTTTTACCCTTGATGGCAATAACACGATGCATGCCTAGCTACCCCTTCTGTCACTTGGTGAGGTCACCGCATGGTATGAACCCAAAACCAAGCACTTATCCCATTGCAAGAATTATAGATCAAGTTGGCCAAACGAAACCCACAACTCGAAGAGAATTACAAGGATATGAAATCATGCATATAAGAGATCAGAAGAAACTCAAATAAGATTCATAGATAATCTGATCATAAATCCACAATTCATCGAATCTCGACAAACACACTGCAAAAGAATATTACATCGGACATATCTCCATGAAGATCATGGATAACTTTCTATTGAAGATCCAAGAGAGAGAACAAGCCATCTAGCTACTAGCTATGGACCCGAAGGTCTGTGGTAAACTACTCACACATCCTCGGAGAGACAATGGTGTTGATGAAAAAGCCCTCTATGTCCGAACCCCCCCACCCTCCGGGAGGGCACCCGAACATGCCCAGATGGGATCTTGCGGAGACAGAAGCTTGCGGTGGAGGAAAAGTATTTTTGTGGCTCTCTCCCGTGGTTTCAGATTTTTCGGGGATTTATAGGCGGAAGAAGTAGGGAAAAGGAGTCACAGGGGGCCACAACCTTCTAGGCGCGCCCCCCCAGGCCACGGCTATGGTCTTGTGGCCTCCCCTAGTGCCCTTTTCCTTGGTTCTCAAGCTCCCTGCGTATCTTCTGTTCCAGAAAAAATCTTTTCGGAGGTTTTATTCCGTTTGGACTCCGTTTAATATTCTCCTGTGAAAAATGTCAAAAACACGGAAAAAACAGGAACTGACACTTGGCACTGAGTTAATAAGTTAGTCCAAAAAAAGATATAAAATGCATACAAAACATCCAAAGTTTGACAAGTTAATAGGATGGAACCATAAAAAATTATAGATACATTGGAGACGTATCAATGACCAAGTTGGGCCAAAAGCGTGAGCTTGGGGGAGTACGTGTTTCCACTGACTTTACATTCATGCTTGCATATTCTAGTTCTCGGTATTGACATTCTTGCATAGTGCTATCCTTGTTAGATTTATTTTCTTGCCTTCTTCTTGTGTGTTTGAAAAACTTGCAGAAAATCCAAACATATTTCTGACTTATTTTTGGTTTTTCATTCTAGCGTAATTTAATTGTTGTATTAAAAGAAAACCCAAAAAGATTTCTCTTCTCTTGTTTTACCTGTTGGGAGCTTTCCCGTGTAAATATTTTTTCTTGTTTTATATTTTCCTTCTTTAATTTGCTTTCCTCTTAAAAAAACTAAAAACTCCAAAAATATTTTAGTGTGTTTCGCTGAATTTATTTTCCCTTCTTTGAGTTATACCCAAAGGGAAGACCACGACGAAAGTATTGAGTGGCCTCATATGCATTGTTATTGAGCTAATTAAGAGCCCATATTACTTTGTCTTCTCCTCTTGAATGAAATGTTGCAGATCCCATCTTAGTGCATGGAACTCTTGCACTATTGGTATTTTCATATCGTTCGGTCATGCAAGTGAAAGGCAATAATGAAGATACTTGATGAAGTGACTATGGCAAAGAGAAGCGGGTATGAACTCAACTTGTTTTGTTTTTCATAAATATGTTTAGACTAGTATCCATAATTTAGTGTATTATGATCAAACATGTTTGCAACGACAATTAGAGATTATAGTTATTCATGCCATGATTAAGTAGCTAGGAGTGGATGATGATTTATCTTGGAGACCAACATGCATTGAAATGGTTGTGATGTAGTACCATGATATGGTATCTTCCTCTGAATGTTCAAGTGGCTTGACCTGGCACGTGTACGTGAATGTAGTTGAATTAAAACAAACGTAGCCTCCATGATATTTATGTTCTTGGTGTTTATATCCTACTCATGCTATTATGCAACGATGATTATTCATAAAGCATGTTCATGACCGTCTTCGCTCTCTAACTGGTCGATTCCCAACCTATTTGCTAGCCTTCCCATGTACTAAGCGAGAATACTGCTTTTGCATCAAAATACTTGCAACAAAGTTATACCAGATGAGTCCACCATACCTACCTATATGTGGTATTACCTTGTGGTTCCAAGTAAATTTGCATGTGCCACCTCTAATATTTCAAATAAACTTTTATTTTGTGTGCCTAGACCGCTCATTGAGCGATAGAGGGCAGACAGTATCTTCCATGCTAAGCGGGTTATTCTCATGATCTGTGTTTATTCACTCGTCCTTGCAAAGAGGGTCTACTAAAAAGGGTCTCCCAGTCCCGAATCATAAATCGCAAATAATTAAACAAAACCCCCTGGATTTTTGTTGTATGGACAACACCCATGGATTCGCCTAGCCGTGGAGTGTGTTTGTTGGTGGAGGGGACTAAATCTTTCATTTTACCACCTCAGAACCGCCGCTAATTTGTTTAGCATGGAAGATATCGGTAACTCTTGGTCGAAACAATGACACAAAGGGTGCACCTCCCAAAACTAACTAATCTCTACTTTCACTATGAGCTCTGGCACATGTGCAAATCCTTGCTTCACTCTATGAAGGGACATTATATTTACTTTGATTTTTTTTACTTTGAGTCATCACCTTCTCGAATAAGTCACTGATGTCATCCTCATGGTTCATGTCTAGTTAGTCTTTTTTTGCAGCATGACTGGATCTCTTTTACCATGAATTACAATGTCTAGTCACTACTTGACCTTTGGAGGTGCTCTTCATTTATGTTTTGCGGTCTCAGAAAGAGCTAGCGAGATACCATTGTTGTCATATTATATCATGATTGTTTTGACCAGGTGTTGGCTTTTCAGTTATCCTATTATTGCTCGCTAGTTGATTATGCCATTGATATGAGCTAATATAGTTCTAAGGCTTATTGTTGATATGATTGGTCATGATTTATGTTGAAAACCTAGGTGCTTTCTAAGCATGTATATGTAAACAAGAACAAAAGAGTTCATAAACATTTTTTCTTTATCACTTTCAGTTTGTCAACTAAATTGCTTGAGGCAAGCAATGGTTAACCTTTGGCGAGTTGATACATCTCCATCGTAGCTACTTTCCTATCGCTTTTGCTCTTGTTTTGGACTCTAATTTGCATGATTTGAATGAAACTAAACCGGACTAACGCTATTTTCAGCACAACTACCATGGTGTTATTTTTTGTGCACAAATAAAAGTTCTCGCAGTGGAACGAAACTTTTTGGAGATTTTTTATGGAATAAAAGATAATTTCTGGAACCAAGACCCACCATAGGGCAGGCCACACCAGCCCACTAGACATCAGGGCGTGCCCGTGAAAGTGCGTTATATCGACTAGAGGGGGGTGAATAGGCGATTTTTACAATTTTATCACTGAGGAAATTCGTAGTGAGGAAAGTCCTTAGTCATGAACTGAGTGCAACGGAAGTAGAACCAAATCAGGGCCCAAAAACGTCTAGAACAAAGTACTCAGCAAGATTTCAGAGATTCGGTTTGCATAGGTCACAAGTACAGGATAAGCAGGTGAAGATTAACTAATGTGAAGAATTTGAGGTTGAGGAAATTCAGAGAAAGTCTTTGACCAATTATTCAAACAGTTCAGATGAGAGTCTTCAGCATACAATTGAGGAAATGAGAGAGTTGAAGAAATATAACCCTTAGCTTGATGAAGATTGTTGTTGATGACCTAGTTCCAACTGTTGTGACAGTTGTACGTCTGGTTCAGAGCGTCTTGGTATTGAAACCAAAGAACACATAGTCCCGGGACACACAGTCCCTACCGTATTCTCCTTGAGCTAAGGACACACAGTCCTTGTCCAACGCTCCTCGTAAGTCTTCATGGCAGACTTCCAAACCCTCATAAACTTGGTCAGACGGCGATCCAGAATTGACTGTTGGATGCTCTAGACCATGACGCCTAGCCGTCTGGAGGATACACAGTCCTCAAAGGTAACAAGCATCAGTTGCACACAGGAACAACCTCTTAAGTGATGCTCAATCACTTGGGTTTTGGTTTGGGTTTGTGTGTTTGGGGTATTTCCTCACTTGATGATTTTATCTCAAACGCTCTAAGGAATTTGGGTTGCTCTAAATGACTAACGTTAGTTTCTCTCGTAGCAGCCAACCAGCTAGTGGTTGTGGGACTGGCTATTTATAGCCTGGGAGCATTCCAACATGATTTGACATAAATGCCGTATAATAATATGACCATTGGGTGGATAAGATCTATGACACGTGGCGCATGGCGCGGAAATGGTCGGAACTTTCTACTGTGAAAGTCCTCATGTCTCTCATATTCCTCACTTTGAGGCTTTGGTAGATTTAGGCTTGGGTTGAGCACCATGAGGAAATTTGTTCCGTAGTTTTACCTCGACCCCTTTAACAGTACGGTGTTCCCATGACTCAAGTGTAAAGAAAATGAAACAGAAAGAGTAAATCTTCACGCTCCAAAGTATTCATGGTGTTTTCTTCAGAACACACTGAATTCCTCATCTTGAATATCTTCATGAGGAATATCAATTTTGTCACAATTTCTTCGCGATCAAACTCTTCAGGGAATGACCAAAGACATTCATTTTTCGGGGTCGATATTCATCGGATAACTAAAACTTCTTAGCGACTTATACAACCTGTGTACACTCACAAACATATCAGTCTCTTAGCTTATAAGTCTTCAAACCACCAAATCATTAAGGGGCACTAGATGCACTTACAATCTCCCCATTTTTGGTGGTTGATGACAAATAGGTTATGTTTTCAACGGGGATAATAATATGAGATATAAGTACTGAGTTTGAGGAATTTGATGTCAAGATACAGAGAAACTCCCCGTGAAGATGTGCATGTTTTTTAGGAATTTGCTTTGAACAGCAGATGCACATTGATGATTTATATCATGGAGATCTCCCCGTGTATCTTGTAATTTATCCATGCATTTGACATATAGTATAAGAAATCAGAAATGCATGATGAAAAATGGTGTCTCACGAATTTCGGCATGCCTGCATCAATTAACTTGAGGAATAAGCATGCGGGAAAAACGTTCAAAAGAGTCAGAACACCATCGGTCTTAAGTTACAAGTCATTACATCAAAAACTTCAGAAGAACGAAGAGTTTGTAACTTAATAAATTTTATAAGCCCATAATTAAAACTCGCTTGAAGACTAACTCTCAGATTTCTCCCCCTTTGTCATCAAGTGACGAAAAGGGACAAAACTGAGGACTAACGCCCGTGAAGAATTTCACTTGTGTGATGATGTAGAGGCGTGAGCATCCTTGGAGGCAGACTTCTTTGTTGGCCCAGTTGCAGTATCCTTAGGTTATTCATCTGATTCTGCAATGTGGAATGAAGAAAATGAATTGTCCACCAAGGTAGGAACTCGAATAGGCTTGATTTTCTTCTTTGGAGGCCACGACCAGTCAATGACTTGAGTAAATTCCATTTCTTCAAGTTCCTCAGGAGTCTTCAAGTGAGCCAATCTGGCCCAAGTGCGATCAAATACCTCTTGAAGATAATGGTGATTTTTCTTCACGGTATTTTGAGTCTCGTTGAGGGTTTTCACAATGAACACAAACTAACGTTTTACCCACCTGTGATTGCGATCGACTTTCTCGCTAAGACTAAGGAGAAGCTCTCTATTAGTCATAACCTTTGGGGCAGTTGGGCTTGGAGGTTTTGATCTGCCATCAGATTCTTGAGTGGCAGTGCCATCATATGAGGAATAAGAGACAACCTTGCAAAATTCACCATTTAAGGGTCAATTTCCTTCATCAATCACAGACTTGCCTTTACCTTCAACAGGTTCAAAAGTGCTCTTGATGACTTTGAGAGGCGGCTGATAGCCGAGGTGATTCTGAAAGTCAGTTTTGTAGTTGATGGAAGATTTGTTTCTGATGAATCTCATGATCCAAGGTGCATAGATCTTCAGCTCAAATGCTGACAAAGCATTGTCAGTCAAAGTCCTCAAGAAAAAATCCTGAAGATTCATTTTGTTTCCATGAACGACGTGCAACAGGATATTCTTCATGATCCCAACAACATCTTCTTCCTTATCATGACCTTTGATTGGTGCGATGGAATATGACAATATTCTACAAACTGTCCTGGGCACATACTTCAATTCCTTCACTAGGAATCTTGTCCTGGGAGGTTGGCCCAGAACCAAAGGTTTCATGAGGACTTCCATTATATGATTTGGCAGCTCTCTTTCATCATAGAGTCTGATTGCGTCATCTGGAGGTATTGATATCACTAAAGCTCGAAGCAATTTAGTGGTTGGAGCTTTGTAGCGGGTGTACTATGTCATCCAGTCCAAGACCCACGTGTTGACGTCTTTGGGGTCACTAGAGATAAGCAGCATGGCATAGAACTGAAGAATAATGTTTGTATTCTAGTCACCAATAGATGTGCGGAATGGCAATAGCCCTACATCATGAAGAACACTGAGAATTGGGGTAAAGCAAGGAATTTCCTCTATGTCAGAATGAGGAATATGGGTGTGAAGAAATATCTTGTTTCTCCCACGGAACACAGAAGCATAGTAGTTGAGTTGAGTTCTGGTCCAGAACTTTCAGTGCCTGATGCGAAGCCTATCATAAGGATTTTCTCCTTTGAAGAAATGATGTTCATCGTAGAAGTATTGCTTCTCAAACTTTGGCCTCTTTGAGAAGGGTTGATGAGGCTTTGGTTGAATATTATGATGCTGGTCATTTTGAGGAGTTGTGGCCACCACAATTGCAGTTTTAGGATTTTCCACTACAATTGAAGTTTCATCATTTTGAGCATGAGCTTGTTCTTCAGCTTGAGGAATCTGCTGATCCAAGGGAGCAGATGCAGTTTTTGGTTCTGCAGTTTCATTTTCAGTTTCTTCAGCTGATGCAGCTGATTCTTGGTCATGCGTTGATTCCATATGTGAGATCTTATCTTCCGAGCCAGTCAGAATCTCAGTGGCTACAGAGCTTGAGGAATTGCAGCTGTTATTGGCGAGTTTGGGTGAGCATTTTCCCAGAACTCATCATGGATAACAGGTGTGCTGCACCCAGAGTCTTCATCACCCTCCATTTCTTCAGCAGTCATTGGAGGTGTTGTGACTTGGGGAATTTGATCTGCTTGAATCTCCTCATCCATTGGCGTGGATGCAGCAGAGCGATTATCGTCCATTTCCTCATCCTGTTCTGGAATGATGTACTCTTCACCAAATGGAACAATCATATATGATGGTGCTACATTGAGGGGAGTAGCATCCACTGGATCTGATGATGAGGTACGCATAGTCTTCAGGCGTTTCGCCTCTAAAGACTCTGAAGTAGTTGAAGCCTTTCTCTTCTTGGCTTCTTTTCAGCAGCTTTTGTTTTCTTCACGTTTGCTGTAGACGAAAGAGTCACTTTCTTCACCTTTGAAGACTTAGGTGAAGGAGCATTTTCATCGCGCATTGCTTTTGCAGTGTCTGGCCTTGTAGATTCTTTAGCTGAAATATTCTAAGTAATTTCATCAGCAGCTGGTTCTTCATTTTCATCAGCCTCAGTCATTTGCATTGTGTAGCTTGGTTGAGGATTTGTTGGCTGCTTCAAAGTGGCAACCCTGCTGTTGCATTCATCAATTGTAGTAGTTGCCGCTTTGACAAATTGCACTTTGACAACCTTTTGATCAACATGAAGACTTGTGTATCTGTCAGTGAGGGTTTTCACCTCTGCCTGAGTAGAAACAAGTTTCTCAGGCGACAGGTTTAGGATATTTTGTTCAAAAATTTCTCGTTTTTAACCTTAGGAAGCCTCGATTGTTTGGCTTGATAATCCTTCCATTTTGCTTCATTGATGAATGAAGCAACCATATGAATCACTTCAGGAGGAAGATTCAAATCATTAGTTGGAGTATTTGGATCCTCATACCAAAGATCGATGAAGTTCAACAATACTTTCGTAACCAGTGCGAGGGGAATGGTGCTACCAGTAGCCTGTGCAACCTTTTCTTGCTTGTTTCTGATGATGGCTTTAATAGTTTCATCATCATATTCTTCACTTCCTTCTGATGCAGAAGGAATGTTGACAACCTTGCCTGGGCTTGGCCTTGTACCTCTGCAAGCAGCCATCTTTGTCTTCAGCGCACCAGGTGAACATTTTGGAGTTGAGCCTCAGGCAGATGGCACAAAGGAACTTGGGTTTATTTATTGAAATTATTACGCTCTTTGTACAGAAGAGGTGAAGACTTTGCAGCAATTGAGGATTTTTTAGTTGTTGCTACTTTCTGAGGAAGTTGCTCTTTTGATACTGCTGATGAGGCCTTTGGCTTGAGACTTGGTTTATTCAACAGAACCTCCTTCTAAGGTTTTTCTATAGGAGAAGCTTCAACAGCAGAAGAAGTGGCAGCTATAGCTGCAGCAGCAGAGTCCTCATTAAACTTTGTGATAGAAACTTTGGCATTTTTCTGCAGCTTAGACAAATACTTGACTTTTTCATCACGATAATCCTAAATTGTGGCTACGCTTGAGGGATGTGCTGCTTGTTGATCTCCCTGTGGCAACCTTTTTTAAGGAGCTTTGAGGGCAAACTTCTTGGCATATTTTGGAGTGACATGCCTATATTCCTTCAACTCCTTTGCCCATCTGCGTTCAATCTTTTGAAGCATTATCTTGCGTTTTTCCATGGTCTCTTTACCATGAATTTCCTCATCACGCGTGGTGTACTCAGCATATATCTCCTCAGGGATCTCAAAGGCAGTGTGATGTTCCAGCTTCTTCCCACCCTTCTGTTTTTTGTCTTCCTCCATTTTCTTCAGTTGAGATTTTTGCTGAGGAATCTGTATTCTTGAGGAATCTTAGGACACAGGTAGTGCTTCTTCAAGAAATGCTGCAAATGAGTTAAGTTGATGAGACCTAGTGATTCATGAGCTGACATTTTTTACCTGTGAACAGAGTATAGGTGTGAATAATTTGGAGAGGTCATATGCGTTCTCAGATTTGAGCAAATTGATAATTTTCTTAAGTTGAGGAATTTGACTAGTGAGTTGAGGAATTTGACTAAGCATTCTGATATTGGGTTCTAGAGTTGTGCAGATTCGAAAATATACACAATTGAGGAATCTCATGAAGAATTTAATGTCTTAGTGAAATTCATCGAGTGTTCTAGGCATGGGTGTGCAAAACTGCAAGATTTTTTGAGGAAAAACTAATTTCACAAATATTAAGAGAATAAGGAGATCAACACGGGTAGTAAAATAGGATTTTAATTTCCCTTTGCGAAGAACACGATGAACTAAGGAATTAAAAGTAGAAGTTCTTCGGTCCACATCTTTAGTGCCCTAGCTCGACGTCTAAAGACAACAATGGTGGCGGCGAAGGAAGATGTTCCGCAGTAGGCGTGAGTCCGGCAACGGCGAGGGCGAGGTAGTGAAGCTTTTCTTCACCAACAACGAAGATGCTAGCAGCGGCGCTAGGTTTTGAGCTCAAGCGGATAAGATGAGAGGGAGGAATAGTTTTTGACAGAGGGGGTTAAGGGGCTATTTATAGCTCAGGTGCAAACAGTCTGAAGAAAAAACTTCAAACAGAATTGCCGTTGCCCCTTCGTCTCCGCCTGACACATGCTACTCACGATCAAAGCGGTGCAAATCGTGGTTATCCATTCATGAGTAGTGGGTGCGATTACTATGGTAAAGTTAAAATAATTTTTTGAATTTTAAGGATTTTGTTTCAAAGTCCTCATCTAACAAGGACTCGGTGAGGATTTTGAACAAATGTCAAACAGAATGCATATGAAGAATTGAGAACAGATTGCGTTGTGCTTAGCATAGAGGGGAGATGGGTCCGATCACATTCACTTAGAAGAAATACCATCTTGAAGATTTAGCAATAAGTGAATGTTGATGAGGACATTGAAAGTTCATAATGATATATATATATATAGTCAAATGAAGATCATCACAGAAAGTTCTGGGGAATTTGAAGATTTTGATGACTTTGAAGATTTTGAGGAATTTGTGAAAAAGTATCACATCGAAGAATTTCAAATTTGAAGAAATTCCAACTTGAAGAATTTCAAAGTTGGGTGGTGGCATGACCCACCGTATAATAATGGTTATCTCAAGCGTCGCGTACAATTGTCGTAGGGCCCTCAGAACCAAATTCCTCAATGATTTCTTCACACTTAGAGTGATATTCTTCATTGATTGAAGAAAATCGTTACTTTGTGTGTTGCACATCTAAGTCATCCATTTTGCATAAGTGTTAGGATGTGTGCATGTTTACAAGACATTTGAAGATTCTAGAATATTTAGCTCACACCGCAACTTGCAAAACCTTCTCTCATCCAAGGGATTTGTGAAAATATCCTCTAGATGGTCATCAGTCTTCACATGGTCGATGATTATATTGCCCTTGAGTACATGGTCACGAAGAAAATGATGAAGAATGTGGATGTGCTTAATCTTCGAGTGTCGTACTGGGTTGTAGGCGATCTTGATTGCACTCTCATTGTCACAATAGAGAGGCACATTCTTCATGTTGATGTCGTAGTCTCTCAATGTTTGCTTAATCCATAGCAGTTGAGCACAACAAGATCCAGAAACAATGTATTCAGCTTCGGAAGTGGAGAGAGATTCATAGTTTTGCTTCTTTAAGGACCAGCAGACTAATGATCTTCCGAGGAAATGACATGTGCCTGATGTTGACTTGTGATCCACACAGTCACTAACATAATCAGAATCAGAATATCCAATGAGTTAAAGATTTGAGCCCTTGGGGTACCATAATCCTAGTGTTGGTGTTATGACCAGAGGCCCAGTAAGCCAAACTGACCCAGTTATACTAATAATATTAGGGGCTTAGCCCAGTTTATTATAGCCTAGGGAACTTATATATAGTGATGTAATAAGCGCTTTTGAGATTAAGCAAACATCAATCTATTTTGATCGGCTCCAACTAGGAGCCGGTGCCCTAACCCTAGCCGCCTCTTCCATCGCGCCGCCGCCCCCATACGTGCGAGACAGCGCCCCTACGCCGGTGACCACAGCCGATCGCCTCTTTCTCCTACAACCTCCGGCCAAGACCCGGTAGAATCCTAGTTTCTACCAGTTTGGTATTAGATAGCTTCGGTGCGATCATGTCTTTGCCGCAACACACCTCAACCCTTCCGCTGCTGTCCACCACCACCACCCCGATGACCACCATGGCCGGCGCTCCACAACTGCCCGCACCGGCCTCTTTTGCCGCACCACTTCCTCATTTCCTCACCTCGGAGGAATTGATCGGCGTGATCTACGACTTGGCCACCGTCGTTCAGGGTATCCGGCTCTACCTGGCCGCCCCCTACGGTCCGCAGTCGGTCGCACCACCACCAGACCACGCCGGGCCGTCGTGGCTGCCCCGCCACAGCTGGCGGCAACCGCCGCGCTCGCCTGGCCACTGCAGCCAACACTGCAGCTGCCTCTGCCACCCTCGATCGGGCCGCTGCAGCCGACCCTGCAACTATCGCCGCCGCCACAAACCACCTCCGGGCCGGGCTCTACCTCTGGGCGGGGGGTGCCGATCCACCAGCACTGGTTTCCCCCCTCGTCGTCGACTCTACCGGCCTGGGTGACTAAGTCATCACAGCCGGTGTACACGACGGCCTCGGCGTCACGGCACATCCAGGCCCCACACCCACAGTACGGCGTGCCCTCCAGCTTCATTGGCCCTGATGGGTACCCGGCCACGACCCCTACACTACTCCGCACCGATGAGCTGTACTACCAGGGTGGCCCTACCCACACACCGCCGCGCTTCACCAAACTGTACTTCGCCACCTATGACAGCACTGAGGACCCCCTGAGCTGGCTCAACCAATGTGACTAGTTTTTTCGGGGGCAACGGACGCCAGTGCGGATCGCACCTGGCTTCCTTCCTATCACCTCCGAGGCGCCGCACAGACGTGGTATTATGCTCTCGATCAGGACGAGGGTGGCATGCCTCCATTGGAGCGTTTCCACGAGCTCTGCCTCCCATGCTTCGAGCCTCCGATCCAAGGGAGCTAGTTGGCGGAGCTTGGCCGCCTAACCTTCACCTCTACGGTGCAGGGCTTCGCCGACCACTTCTAGGCCCTGGCGTGTCACACGCCTGGCATGACGACTCGCCAGCGGGCCGAGCTCTTCGTTGGGGGCCTCCCCGATCACATCCGCGTGGTCGTCGAGATGCGCGGACCACGGGACATCCAGACGGCCATGTACTACGCTTGCGCGTTTGAGCAGCGGGTGGTGGCTATGCAGCAGGCGTTCCCGGCCCAGGCACGTCTCCCACCCCCTCATCCCTCTGTGGCTGCACCTAGCTGGTGACAAGGACGCCCGCCACAGCAATAATTCGACCGTTCCGTCGGCTAACCCCGGCCGAATAAAATGAGCGTCATCACTAGGGGTTATCTTTCAACTGCGATGATCCCTACGTGCCAGGCTACGTCTGCCCACACCTCTTCTACCTGGAGGCGGACGACTATGTCATGGAGGATACAACTCCCTCCGAGCTTGCCGAGCCAGCAGCCCCGGCGTCAGCCACCGCTCTCGTGGTCTCCCTGCATGCCCTTGCTTGCATACGAGCAGAAACAACGATGTTGTTGCCAGTGATGGTTAATGGGAAGCGCCTCTTAGCTCTCGTGGACACGGGCTCTACAGACAACTTCCTGCCCTGCGTCTATTATGTGTCGCCTGGCCCTCCAGCCGACGGGCGGCGAGCAGCTCCGAGTTACCATGGCTAATGGTGACCATCTCCGCTGCCATAGAATTGCGCAGCCGATTCCCATCCTCATCGGTGGCGAGTCCTTCGCCGTCGCGTCTGTCAGCATCGACTTGGGTGACTACGACTTCATCCTCGGCGTCGACTTATTGCGGACGCTCGGACCCATCCTTTGGGACTTCGACGCACTCACCATGACTTTCTGGCGTCAAGGGTGCATGGTGCAGTGGAAGGGCGAGGGTGGCACTTCTCAAGTAGTTCCCTCTCAGCTGTCGACCACCATAGCAGACTCCGAGCCGCCCCTGTTGGCTCATCTCCTGAAGCGGCACGGTGACCTTTTACTGGTGCTCCTCGTTCACAAGCCCGAGGGCTCATGGTGTTTATGCCTCGATTACCGTGCTCTCACTTCCATGACGACGAAGATAAATTTTGCTATACCACTCGTGGAGGAGCTCCAGGAAGAGGCGCCAGGGCCACGCTTATTCCCTATGCTCAACTTGCGTTCTGGCTATCATCATGATCACTTTGAGTTTTTGGTGATGCCTTTTGGTCTCTCCAATGCGCCGGCGACATTCCAAGCCTTGATGCATGATGTACTTCGGACGAGCTCAACCCTTCGAAGGCACCTTGGGAGCAGCTCAAGGAGTTCTGCCAACATTTTCTAGATGTCCAGCTCAAGGACGAGTTGTTTGCACAGGCGGGGAGCAATGTTATGACCAGAGGCCTAGTTAGCCAAACTGGCCTAGTTATCAAAATAATACTAGGGGCTTAGCCCAGTTTATTATAGCCTAGGGAACTTATATATAGTCATGTAATCAACCCTTTTGACATTAAGCAAAGATCAATCTATTTTGATCGGCTCCAACTAGGAGCCGGTGCCCTAACCCTAGCCGCCTCTTCCAGCGCGCCGTCGCCCCCATCCGTGCGAGACGGTGCCCCTGCGCCCGTGACCACAGCCGATCCCCTCTTTCCCCTACAACCTTCGGCCAAGACCCGGTAGAACCCTAGTTTCTACCAGTTGGTGTGTGAGCTAGATATCGAAGAATATGTTTCACACACTTATTTTGTGATTTCTTCGGTTTTGCTTGAGAACATGCACACATGCGAACACTAAGCATAATATCTGGCCTAGATTCACATAGGTACAATAAAGAGCCAATCATAGAACAATATACCTGCAGATCGAAATCTTTACCATTTTGTCAGTGGCCGTTGGTAGGCATTGGAATCTTGATACATTTGCATTCATGCATGCCGAATTTCCTCAGAACATCCTTGAGGTATTTCTCATGAGATATGAAGATGCCATTGCGTTGTTGACGAATTTGCAGACCCAAGAAGAATTTCAGCTCCCCCATCATGGACATTTGATATTCTTCACCCATCATGTAGGAAAATTCATCACTATAACGTTTGCCAGTACAACCAAAAATAATGTCGTCGACATATATTTGGCACACGAATAGTTCATTTTCATAGGATTTTGTGAAAATACCAGGATTCCTTCAATGTATCATACCATGCCCGAGGGGCTTGCTTGAGGCCATAAAGTGCCTTTTTGAGTCTGAAGACTTTGTGAGGATGCTTCGGGTCATCAAAACCTGGGGGCTGAGCAACATATACTTCTTCCTCAAGCTTACCATTGAGGAATGCACATTTAACATCCATTTGATATAGATTAAAATTGCGATGGTTAGCATAAGCAAGTAATATTCGAATAGCTTCAAGTCTAGCAATAGGTGCAAAAGTTTCATCAAAGTAAATTCCTTCAACCTGTGTGTAGCCTTGGGCTACAAGCCATGCCTTGTTCCTGACAACCTGACCATCCTCATCTTGCTTGTTTCGGTAGATCCACTTGGTGCTGATTATATTGTGTTTGCAAGTATCTGGACTTTTGACGAGTTTCCATACGTCATTTAGCTTGAAGTGAAGAAGTTTATCTTGCATAGATTGAATCCACTTAGGTTCCATGAAGGCTTCAGCAACTTTTGAGGGTTCTGTGATAGACACAAAAGAGGAATGCCCACAAAACCTAACTAAATGTGAAGCTTTGGAGCGAGTGAGCGGACCTGGCACATTGGTGTCATCCAGGATTTTGTCAAGTTCCACTTCATTTGCAATCCTTGGATGAGCTGGTTGAATACTTTGGTTGGACTGAGGAATTTGATCTGTAGCATTTTCCTCAAGTGCACTTGCTTGTATTTCTTCAGTGTTGGGAATGACTTCTTCAACAAGGGGTTGTTCCTCAGTAGGAATGATATCTTCAGTAGCTTTGAGCCGTTAGTTTCTACGAACCGTACATCTATAGTTTCAACAACCTTGTTGTGATAGGTGTTGAAGACTATGTAGCTGTGCGAGTCCTTTCCATAACCAAGCATAAAACCCTCATGTGCTTTTGGTGCGAACTTTGAGCTATGGTGAGGATCTCTAATCCAGCATCTTGCACCGAAGACTTTAAAATAACTTACATTGGGTTTCTTACTAGTGAGGAGTTCATATGTGGTTTCCTTGAGGAATTTGTAGAGATATACCATATTGATGATGTGGCAAGCCGTGTTGATTGCTTCAGGCCAAAAGCGACGAGGAGTCTGATATTCTTCAAGCATTCTCCGAGCAATTTCAACCAAAGTCATGTTCTTGCGTTCAACGATGCCATTCTATTGAGGAGTATAAGGACAAGACAATTAGTGAGTAATATCAAGTTCATCAAGATAATCATCAAGACCAGTGTTTTTGAATTCTGTCCCATTATCACTCTTGATGTGTTTGATCTCGACGACGAAGTTCCTTAAGGCCCTTGAGGAAAATCATTTGAAGACTTCCTGCACTTCAGTTTTATACAGAATGATGTGTACCCTAGTATAGCGAGAATAGTTATCAACAATGACAAAGCCATATAAAGATGTTGCATTGGTTAGAGTAGCGTAATTAGTAGGTCCAAACAGATCCTTGTGAAGCAATTCAAACGGACGAGTAGTAGTCATGATATTCTTGGAGGGGTGTTTGGATCTGGTTATTTTTTCAGACTCACAAGCACCGCACAGATGGTCCTTGAGGAATTTGAAGGATTCGATGCCAATGACATGCTTCTTCTTCGCCAATGTGTGCAAATTACTCATGCCTGCATGACCAAGTCGTCGATGCCATAGCCAGCCTTCTGACGTTTTTGCTAGTAAGCATGTGGTAGGCTGAGGACCTGTGGAAAAATCAACAATATACCAATCTCCTCTCCTAAAGCCTTCGAAGACTTTGGATTTGTCAGATTCCATGATGACTACACATCTATATTTTCCAATGATGACAATCATATCAAGATCACAAAGCATTGAGACTGACATGAGGTTAAACCCAAGGGATTCGACAAGCATGACTTTGTCCATGTGCCTGTCCTTGGAGATAGCCACTTTACGAAGTCCCAATACCTTGATTTTACCTTTATCAACGTAAGTGATTTGCTTTAGTGGTGGTGGAGTCAATGGCATATTCATCAATAAGCTTTTATCACCAGTCATGTGATTTGTGCAACCACTGTCAAGAACTCACTTTGTATTCTTGGGTTTGTCATCCTTTGAACCTTTTGCCATGAAGCAATAGGTTGGAGAGAAGTCATTAGCATATTCATCAGTGTAGATAGAGTTGTCATTTTCTTCAAGGTTGAAGATTGACTTGCTCACGAATATGGTAGCCAGTGCAAGACTTGCCACACTAGACTCTAACTCCACTTCAAAATCTTCATCTTCATCACATTCCTTTGATTCTTCTTCAGAATGCATTTCCTTGCCAATGAGTGCCCGAGCCTTTCTGAAACTGGTCTTCTTGTGCGATGAGGACTTTGAATATGAGGATTTTGAAGATTTCTTCTTTTTCTTCGAGTCATCAGAACTTTCATCCTTGTATTTCTTCTTCCTTGATTCTTTCACCCAGCGAGCACAGTCAGCCATGTAGTGACCAAATTTTTTGCATTTGTGGTAGGTTCTTTTCTTGTAGTCCTCAGATGAAGATTATAATTTCGTCATATCTTTTCTTGAAGATTTTCCGAACTGGCCACGTTTTGTGAACTTCTAGAATTTCCTCACGAGTATTGCAAGTTCCTGTCCAACTTCTTCAGGGTCACAAAGACTGCAATCCGAGTTCTTCTTCAGATGAGGAAACAGGCTTAGCCTTCAGCGCATGAGGTCTTGAGTAGCTTGGCCCATGCAGATCTCTCTTTTCTTCTTGTTGGAATTCATGAGTTTGTGTCTCTCAAGTATATCAGCAAGATCAAGCATCTTGTAGTCTCTTCGTTCTTGTATCATTAGAACCAGTGTGTCGAATGACGGATCAAGAGGTCGTAGAAGTTTCTTCAAAACTTCATGGTCAGTGATGTCTCTAGATCCTAGTGCTTGCAGTTCATTTGAGATGCCAGTGAAGCAATCAAAGGTATGTTGGCAGCTTTCATTGTCAAGCCTCTTGAAGCGATTGAAAAGATTGCGAAGAACATCGACACGAGAGTCACGCTATGTTGAGACTCCCTCATTGACTTTGGACAACCTATCCCACATAAGCTTAGTTGTGTCCAAAGCACCCACTTTGTCATACTAACCTTTGCTCAGATGAACACAGATGATATTCTTTGCTTGGGAGTCAAGTTGCTTGAACTTCTTCACATCAGCGGCCGAGATAGTAGCAGTAATGGAGGGAATACCATTTTCCATAATATACCAGAAATCATTGTCAATTGCCTGAAGATGCATTTGCATCTTGGTCTTCCAGTAGGGCAAGTCCGTTCCTTCGAAGGTAGGACAGCCTACAGTAACCTTGATCATACCTGCGGTCGACATAACTAAAACTCCAGGCGGTTAAACCAAAATCACACACAACAAGGGAGTACCTTGCTCTGATACCAATTGAAAGTGCGTTATATCGACTAGAGGGGGGGGAATAGGCGATTTTTACAATTTCATCACTGAGGAAATTCCTAGTGAGGCATGTCCCCAGTCATGAACTGAGTGCAGCGGAAGTAAAACCAAATCAGGGGCGCAAAAACGTATACATCAAAGTACACAGCAAGATTTAGGAGATTCGGTTTGCACACATCACAAGTACAGGATAAGCAGGTGAAGATTAAATCACGTGAAGAATTCGAGGTTGAGGAAATTCAAAGAAAGTCTTCAGGAAAATTCTTCAAACATTTTAGAGGAGATTCTTCAGCATACAATTAAGGAAATGAGAGAGTTGAAGAAATAGAACCTGTAGCTTGATGAAGACAGTTGTTGATGACCCATTTTCAACTATTGTGACAGTTGTACGTATGGTTCGGAGCGGTTTGGTATTGAAACCAAAGGACACATAGTCCCTACCCTATTCTCCTTGAGCTAAGAACACACAATCCTCGCCCAACACTCGTAGTAAGTCTTTAGGGCAGACTTCCAAACCTAAAAAACTTGGTCACCCGCCGATCCACAATTGACTGTTGGATGCACTGGACTATGACGCCTAGTCGTCTGGAGGATACACAGTCCTCAAAGGTAACAAGCATCGGTTGGACAAAGGAACACCTTCTTCACTGTTGCTCAATCACTTGGTTTTTGGTTTGGGTTTGTATGTTTGGGGTATTTCCTCACTTGATGATTTTCTCTCAAAGGCTCTGATGATTTTGGGTTGCTCTAAATGACTAATGTTAGTTTCTCTCGGAGCAGCCAACCAGCTAGTGGTTGTGTAGGGTGGCTATTTATAGCCTGGGAGCATCCCGACATGATTTGATATAAATGCCCTTTAATAATATGACCGTTGGGTTGATAAGATCTATGACAGGTAGCGCGTGGCACGACAACGGTCAAAACTTTCAACCGTGAAAGTCCTCATGTCTCTCATATTCCTCACTTTGAGGCTTTGGTAGATTTAGTATTGGGTTAAGCATCATGAGGAAATTCGTTCCATAGTTTTACCTTGACCCCCTTTAACTGTACGGTGTTCCTATGACTCAAGTGTAAAGAAACTGAAATAGAAAGAGTAATTCTTAATGCTCCAAAGTCTTCACAGTGTTTTCTTCAGAACACACCAAATTCCTCATCTTCAATATCTTCATGAGGAATATCAATTTCTTTGCAATTTCTTTGCGATCAAAGTCTTCAAGGAATGACCAAAGTCTTCACTCAAAGACATTCATTTTTAGGGGTCGATATTTATCGAATAACTCAAAATCCTCACCAACTTATAGAGCACGTGTACACTCAGAAACATATCAGTCTCTTAACTTATAAGTGTTCAGACCTCCAAAATCACTAAGTGAAAGTGCATGCTATGCCCCTAATCGACTTTTGGTGTTAATGACAACACATACATAGGAAACTAATCCTATTTATTGAGTGTATCTCAGGATGGCAAGTAATTTAGTAAATTGAGAATTATGTGCCAAAGGTTCTCTGAGAAGATTGGGATTTATATTTCGAGAAGGCTCGGGATTACGAAAAGATGATGTAGACTATTCTTTTGAGTTTACTGATATTGAGTATAGGGATCCCGCACTATTAAGAGGGGATCACAGGTTTTGTGATGAACTTGCTCGTACTACATCTTCACTATCATACCCAATACCACATATTCTCCACTCCGTTCTTATCTCAAAACAGGTTTATTGCCTCGGACATCCGGCTCCCTTCGGACGTCTGAGGGCCAGACGACCGGCAGGCTTTGGAATTCCGTAGCCCTTCACCAGAAGTTTGTGAGTCATATAACTCGGAAATCCAGCTCCCTCTGGACGTCCGAGGGCCGGACGACCGACAGGTTTCGGAAATCCGGAGCCCTTCACCAGAAGTTTGTGAGTCATATAACTCGGGAATCCGGCTTCCTCTGGACGTCCGAGGGCCGGATGACCGGCAGGCTTCGGAAATCCGGAGCCCTTCACCAGAAGTTTGTAAGTCATATAACTCGGAAATCCGGCTCCCTCCGGACATCCGAGGGCCGGACGACCGGCTTGCTTCGGAAATCCGGAGCCCTGCACCAGAAGAACATGAGCTCTATAACTCGGATTTCCGGTCCTCTCCGGACGTCCGGCCGCTGTTCATTTCACAGTATTATCAGTCATATCTACAGGTGTCGGGACCCCGATCCTAAGCCATAGGAATCCAGCCTGTAACACATCGCATCCCTTTGTGGTCTCACGCACGGTTAACTCCACGGCTGCAGCCTTACCTTAGCCGGGACCGTTTGTGTCTTTTGACTCACGTATGCGATAGTGTCGCTAGCAATCCAATGTCAAAGAACCCGGATCGACATGTCTAGTCATAAGCCAAAGTGGCAGTACCGCACAAGGACAGGCATACATGACCCAACAAAGCAGGTGTCGGTCATCAGCGAATGTAGACGAGTCGTAGCAGGCTACAAGGACTCCATTACATCGAGTGACATTTCCCCAAAGGGGACAGACACAGCAGCTAAGAAGGACACATGCCGGTCAACCAATGTGTCCGGAGCAGTAGCGAACTACCAAGGCTCGTTGGATCACAAAGGGGCATTTCCTTGTAAGGAGTGCTACTAAAGTTCACTACTAGGTAATCGAACCCCATACATATCAAGTACGACACACGTACGCATGGCATACCGATATGTATAGATACATCGATGGCATCACAACATAACCATAAACATACAACCTTTATTTAAGAGGCTCGGAAGAGCCACACACATAATATTACACATTAAGGGTCTCACGACCCATAATAGCAGTCATACAAATACAAGCCAGCGGAAGAGTTATAAACTGTCTGGGTACAGACAGGGCAACTAGAAGGCACATGGCCTAACTATACTACAGAGCCGACGTAGGGCCAGATCGTAGCTGGGACACCAGCTACTCGTCGTCGTCGATGTCTACGAAGAACCCTCCATTAGGGTCATTAGCAACCTCTACAACATTTATTAAGCAAACATGAGTACGAAGGTACTCAGCAAGACTTTAGGATGGCTAACTACTCATGCAAGGTATCAAAAGGTATTGTGGGGTTTCAAGCGGGAAGCGAGCATATGACTCGTGGCTAGACACTTACATTTTTAAATAATTTTGACAACTTGATTTCTCACACACGAGTCCACTAACACCACAACAATACACTATCGTGGAATCATTCCGTCGCCGTACGGAAATGCCGTCCATGACACTCACGCTTATCTTGGCAATTTTATGAGTAGCCGTTGAAGTTATCTATGAACAACATATGTCTCCAAGTAGTCCATATCCGCGGATGCGGCTATTCGAATAGATCATAACCCTGCAGGGGTGTACTTCGTCACACACGCTCTCGCCACTTATCGCTATGTGCACGTCATGCACCTCGGCAACCTTCAAGCGGAAGCCCAGCGAGGGAGTCGGCCACGACCGCTAACCACACTAGTACCTAGTCCAGGTTTATCGCCTATCTGAGAGTAACCCATACGGAAGTCCAGCCGAGGTTTCTGCCACGGCCTCAAACGATGTGCGCAGGGTTCCCAAGCCCACCATCCGGGTGCCACTTGGTACACCGTGCCACTGCCTACCGCATCATGGCCCACCTCTCAGGTCAGCACCATGCACGGCCTCCAGCATTACTATAAACACCAGAAACTACTTGCAACTCCTGGACCGGGTACTACGCGATTAATAGGCCGAGTGGGGTCATGTTTCAGGGCCCAGCATGTGGTAGTATCTAGTCTTGGAATACATACACGGAACTCAGTTCCTAAGGACGGTTCCAATGAAACAACCCGCCATGTACTCCTACACAGCCTTTCACCGGTACCTTTACCAACTCAAGTTCAACACACAACCTTTGCCTACCGAACACATTCCACATTTCTGTTCATCTCCCAGATGACAGACCATACACAACTCTAAGCATAGCATGCATAGCAGGATAAGGCACATCATAGCTCAAACAACTACCAGGTATGCTAGGTTGCAAGGTTTGGCTATTTACGGTGACAAGGTTAAGTCATGCAAAGGAAGTGGGTTCAACTATCGTGGCAAAAGTAGTTGAAGTATTTGATCTTAAATGCAATAAATAGGTGCAGGAGCAAGAACATGGGAATTATCGGGATGATCAAAAGGGTTGCTTGCCTTGTTGCTCAGAGGAGGAACGATATCCGTCAGACGGATATTCGGTGGAATCCGGGGGTGCGGAGCCTACCGAAATGAATGGCAACATTCAATAACAATCATATGCACTCAAAATGATGCATGAGCATGGCATGAGAATGCTAGGTGATAAGTTATTATTTTCAACATGTATTAGGTTTAGAGTTGATTTGAATCACATTCGAATAGCAATTCAAACGGGGTATTCTCGGATACCGGTTTAATTGATTCGACCTGATGCTCAGATCAACTTGATGTTAACATGCATGAAATGTCATGTTATGGTACTGATTTGTAATTAGGACACTGGTGAACATTGTATATATAATGAAATTTGAATACTTTTGCAAATTCCATTTAAAAAGTGATTATAAGAATTGAATTATTCCTTATTCCACAATTTAGGGTTCTGTAACTTTTTTAAACATTGTTGAAAATAGCATAATCAGAATCCTTTAATTTTTCTGATACTTTTTCATATATAAATTATTTTCATTGGAGTTACAGATTAATTTCTATGATTTTTACAATTTTTAGCAATTTCCTGAATTACTTTTATACTGGAAATTCTATTTATTGCATCAGACTGACGTCAGCAGGTCAGCCGACCTGTTCAGGTCAAACCTGCCAGGGGGGCCCCACTGGTCAGCCTCTCTGGGGCTAATCCCGCGTTGACTAGCCCTAACTGAGGTTTGACTTGGCCTTGGGCCCACTTGTCAGCGAGTGATTAGGTGCTGAGCTGCTGGGTTAGCTTTGCCACGTCGACATCCACCGGCGGCGAGGTCGTCCTCGCCGGCGGGGAGCCTCCGGCGACCACCAGCACGGCGGAGGGGCTCGGAAACGGCGCACAGGGGGCCAAATGCTGCGCGGAGAGCACCAGAGGAACGGCACGTCTCCCGCAGCTTCATTTCTGCACTTAGCTGGGGCTGATCTGGCCGGAGATGACGCCGGCGACGAGCTTGGCGGCGGCCAAGGCTCAGGCGTCATCGGGGTCTTTGAATCAGAGGGATCTACGCTCCGTTCTTAGCTGCTACAACATCTACGCATCGACCTGGAGCTGCTGGTGCCCTCGGAAGGACGAGCTGATCATCGGAGGGCCACCGGAGACGAGCGGCAGCGGCGGTCCTCGTCGGGCTCCGGTGAAACTAGAGCTAGAGGAGGGGATCGACGGGAAAAACTTAGGGGAAACGACCGCATGCTCACGGGGAGTGCAGAGCAGAGCTTAGACGGCTCGGGGAAGGCCTGGGGGCGACGAATCGACGGGAGAGGTCCGGTGGCCGGAGGTGGAAGACGACGGCGTTGCGGGCGTTGCAGGGCTCGAGGAAGCTTCGGCTTCTGCAGAGATGACCAGGGCGACGAGGCGGAGCTAATGGCGTGCTCTGGGAGGGAATCCTAAGGCTAGGGGCACGGGCAGCTCGAGCTCGAGCTCGGCTCTAATGGCGGCAGCAAGGAGGAGGAGGAGATCCGGGAGGTGGAAGAGAACCGAGGCGGGGAATGGATAGGGGAGGCCCTGGGGAGCTTATCCCCGTCGTCACCAGCGCGAGGCGGCGGCCAGGCAGTCACGCAGGTGCGTGGCCGCGCCGGAGGGGGCGGCGGCCGCCTCCTGCTCCCTACTGGCGCGAGGGAGGGGACGAGCCAGGGATGGGCCGGGCCAGGCTTACGCGACAGGTAAGGTTTTTCCATTTTTTTCTGTTTTTGTTTTTCTGTTTTGCTAATTATTGTTTTGCTAATTAATTCAGCTCCAAAACAATAAGTAAAACTATTTTAGACCTCCTGAAATATTTGTTATAATATCCCCAACCATTTCCAAGGTTTTCAACATTTTTGGAAATTTATAGTTTCTGATTTCAAATTTAAAACTTGAAACCAGTAGCCTTTTTCATTTATTCAAAAAGCATAAAGTGTCAAGAAAATAGTTTCATGATTTATCAGAAAGTTTGAACATTTCTTGAGGCCATTTTGGGTTGATTTTGAACTAGTTTGAGGTTTCCTTTAATTGAAATGGTGGCTAGGGTTTTGAGTTTTTCCTTTGCCACTTTGTTGTTTTTGTTGAAACTTCTTAGATGCTAATGCAAAGAAGACATGAGCACAATGCTATCTTGCTTAAGGGTTAGGGATGTGACAACTCACCCCTACTCAAAAGAATCTCGTCCCGAGATTTAGAAGTCATCGGGAATAACGCAGGATACTCAAGTCGGAGACGATCCTCTCTTTCCCAAGTTGCCTCTTTTTCAGAATGATTTGACCATTGAACTTTAAGAAACTTGAGGTTTCGACGTCGAGTGGTACGCTCAGCTTGATCAAGACTACGCACGGGGTATTCTCGGTATGAAAGGTTATCTTGGAGATCAAGCGTTTCGTGGTCCACTTCACGGATAGGATCCGAGAAGCAACGCCTGAGTTGCGAGACGTGGAAAACATCATGAACCTTGGCAAGATGCCGAGGAAGTTCCAACTGGTAGGCAACTTCTCCTCGTTTGGCAAGAATGCGAAAAGGACCAATGTAACGAGGAGCCAATTTGCCCTTGATACCGAATCGATGGGTACCCTTCAAAGGTGTAACCCGAAGGTAAGCCTTCTCGTCAACTTCAAAGGTCACAGCCTTATGATGACGATCATATTGGCTCTTTTGACGAGACTGGGCTGTTTTCAGCTTTTCACGAGTAATGCGAACCTGCTCTTCTGCATCCTGGATCATGTCCGGGCCAAAGAGTTGCCTCTCTCCGGTTTCTGACCAATTAAGAGGGGTTCGACATCTTCGTCCATAGAGAACTTCAAAAGGGGCTTTGCCCAAGCTTGATTGATAACTATTGTTATAAGCGAATTCGGCGAATGGAAGGCACTTCTCCCAATTCATACCGAACGAAATAACGCAAGCGCGGAGCATATCTTCTAGAATTTGATTCACTCTTTCTACTTGACCACTTGATTGGGGATGGAAAGCAGTGCTAAAAGATAAGTGAGTCCCCATGGCATCCTGAAAACTTTCCCAGAAGCGAGAAGTAAAGATACTTCCACGGTCCGAGTTAATCTCCACAGGAACACCATGAAGAGACACTATTCGGGAGATATATAATTCTGCTAGCTGGCTAGCTGTTATACTCTCACGAACAGGAAGAAAATGAGCCACTTTGGAAAGACGGTCAATGACCACAAAGATAGCATTATTTCCTTTCTTGGTCTTGGGAAATCCGGTAATGAAATCCATGCTAACTTTATCCCATTTCCATTCAGGAATAGCTAGAGGCTGAAGGGTGCCAGCAGGCCTTTGATGTTCTACCTTAACTCGACGACAAACGTCGCAGTTAGCAACGAACTCAGCAATTTCTCTCTTCATCCTAGTCCACCAGAACCTCTGGCGTAGGTCCTGATACATCTTAGTACTACCGGGATGAACGGTGAGAGGAGAATCATGAGCCTCCTTAAGGATTAACTTCCTTAGATGTGGGTTCTTAGGAACCACTAAACGATTCTGGAAGAACACAACACCTTGATCATTCATGGAAAATTCTTTAGCTTTTCCGCTAAAAATCTTCTCCTTGATCCGTGATATACCCTTGTCACGCTTTTGGCCAGCTATAATTTGATCCTTAAGATTAGGCTTCGCCACCAGGGTAGAAAGGAATCCTTGAGGAACAATATGAAGATTCAACTTCTGAAAGTCCTCATGGAGATGTGGTTGACCTTGTTGTAGCATCAAATTGTTACAATAAGATTTACGACTTAGTGCATCGGCCATAACATTAGCCTTCCCCGGGGTGTAAGTTATCCCTAAGTCGTAATCCGAGATCAACTCAACCCACCGTCTTTGCCTGAGATTCAAATCCGGCTGGGTGAAGATATATTTCAGACTTTGGTGATCAGTGCATATTTCGCAACGATTACCCAAAAGGTAATGTCGCCAGGTTTTTAGTGCATGGACCACAGCTGCAAGCTCAAGGTCATGTGTGGGATAATTATCCTCATGTGGACGCAACTGTCGAGATGCGTATGCGATCACATGACGATCTTGCACGAGAATGCAACCTAACCCTTGTCGCGAGGCGTCGCAATAGATAACAAAGTCCTTAGAAAAATCTGGTGGTAGCAACACAGGTGCGGAAGTCAGGCGTCTTTTCAGTTCCTGAAAACTATGCTCACACTGTGGTGTCCACTCGAACTTTTTATCCTTCTTGAGGAGTTCAGTTAGAGGCTTTACAACCTTGGAGAAATTCTCGACGAAGCGGCGACAATAGCTCGCTAGACCAAGAAAACTCCTAACTTGCTTAACCGATTCAGGTTGAGTCCAATCAAGGACAGCTTGCACTCTCTCGGGATTGACAGCAATACCCTTACCAGAGATTACGTGGCCTAGATAGGTTACTTCTGGTAACCAGAATTCACATTTTGAAAATTTGGCATAAAGGCGATGCTCTCGAAGTTTCATCAATACCAGCCTTGGATGCTCGGCATGTTCTTGTTCATTCTTCGAGTAGATGAGAATATCATCGAGGTATACCATGACAAATTTATCCAAATACTCCATGAAGATTGAGTTCATCAGCCGAGAGAAAGTGGCTGGGGCATTGGTTAAACCGAAGTACATAACGGTGTACTCATATTAGCCATAACGAGTAACAAAGGCCGTTTTTGGAATGTCCCCGTTCTTAATCTTGATTTGATGGTATCCCAACCTCAAATCCATTTTGGAGAAGACTGAGGATCCAGCGAGCTGATCGTACAGATCGTTGATCCTGGGGAGCGGATACTTGTTCTTTATGGTGACCAGGTTAACTGGTCGGTAATCTACAACCATCCGATCCGTTCCGTCTTTCTTCTTGACGAAGAGGACGGGACAAACCCAAGGAGAAGAGCTAGGATGAATGAAACCTTTGTTCAAGGCCTCATCTAATTTCTTCTTAAGTTCGGCTAGCTCTAGGGGTGCCATCTTATAAGGTCTTCTGGCTATTGGAACAGTTCCCGGAACAAGATCTATCACAAACTCTACATCTGTGTCGGGTGGAATTCCTGGCAGTTCCTCTGGAAAAACATCCGGGAAGTCACGGACTACCGGAATGTCTTCAAGTTCCGGAAGAGGGTTGGCATTTAGGGAATAGAGTTGGCATTTGGCAACTCGAGTAGAGACATTTACTATCTCACCCGAGGGATGGGTAAGTTGGACATTTCTAGAATGAGTATCAATCTTGGCATAGTGAGCTAACATCCAGTCCATGCCCAAGATGATATTAATATCCGAAGATTTCAATGCTATCAATGAGGCTAGAAAAACTAGCCTGTCTACTAGAATTTCATTGTCATAGGTTTTCCTAGAGGTTTGCAATTTACTACCAGGGGTTTGGACAACCAATGGGATTGGCATATCACAAAATGACATGTTATGCAAGTGTGCATAACTTTCCGAAATGAAGGAATGAGAAGACCCAGTGTCAAAGAGAACGGACGCTGGGTGATGATTAACAAGAAGCGTACCCAGCATGACGTCGGGATCCTCTGCAGCTTCTTCTGCTGACACATAGTTTCCACGGCCACGTGCAGGAGTTGGCTTCACATAATAACCTTTGCCCGACTTGGCCTGCCCGACGGACTTTACGGGTTGCTTGGCACCCACATTCTGAGGACACTCACGGGAATAATGCCCTGGTTCTCCACACTTGTAGCATATCACCTGGTTGGCACGTGGTGCAGCATTGCTAGCTGGACCACCATAAGCTTTTGCTGGAGGGTTGGCCTGATTCGTCTGAGGCGCCACGTAGGATGGCCTCGGAGTGTATCTTGGCGGCAGAGAACTGTTTGGAACCCACAGCCTGCGTTTTGGAAACGCGGAACCAGAAGATGAGCCAAAGTCACGGGAGTGCTTCCTTGTGGCTTCGAAGTCAGTGTGACCAGTCTCCGCACTGATCTCTTTGTTGACCAGGGCTTGAAAACTTGCACACTCATGGAGGCGCAGGTCTCGACGGAGCTCAGGGCTCAGACCCTTACGGAATCTTGCTTGCTTCTTGGCGTCAGTAGACACCTCCTTTGTTGCATAGCGGGCGAGGTTACCGAACTCGCGGCTATAGGCATCCACAGACAACTTGCCCTGAGTGAAGGCACAAAACTCCTCTCTCTTTCTGTCCATCAGGCCCTCTGGAATATGGTGCAGACGAAAAGCTGCACTGAAGTCTGCCCATGTGGCCACTGGTTCAGCGGGACGCATAGCTTCAAAATTCTCCCACCACAGATTGGCGGGTCCCTCCAGGAAATACGCCGCAAAGGTCACCTTGTCGGCCTCAAACACATTCGCAGAGCGAATCTTGCGTGAGATGCTGCACAGCCAATCATCAGCGTCGAGGGGATCGACGAAATGATGAAACTTTGGAGGATTCAGCTTCACAAAGTCATTGAGGGACACTGCAGCATTCCTAGGCTGTCGAGCCGTATTCTGCTCAATACGCTCTAGCAGTCGGTTGGTCTCCCTTTTGTTTCTTTCTGCCTCAAGCATCACTTCTACCAGAGAAGGTGGGTGAGGCAGGTCTTCCTGCGACGCTTGACTACCCTCACCTTGCTCATGAGCAGGGGCACGGTTCAACCTGGTGAACACCATCCTGACAAGCAAACTCATAGCTTAGACCAATATCATATCAATACTAGCTATAGATTAAGAATGTACTGAACACACGGAATGCGGAAATGAATATCCGAACAACATGGTAACAAGCAACTGCTATATATACACCATGGTTCATACACACCCTTACATAGTTCAGTACAAACTTACTCGAAGAGCAAACTACTGAAATGGTGGAACTACTCATCAGAGGCTTACAAGCTTCCTATACATTATTTATCTAGGCCTCTGGAATTCATTTCACATTACTACCATACTTCACAAGTCACGCAGGACTGTGAACGTACAGCTACTACCATACTATCCTTCCGCTCACAGCTCAGGCATCCGCATAGAACATCTCACAGAGATTACCTCCATGACCTGGAAGCTCAACCTGCGGATCAGGAAACACTCTAGCCTGAGATCCCTGGGATCCATAAGGACACGGATGTGGCCTTAGTCCCCTAACTGGTGGCAAGAGGGGTCCCCGAAGTGGTGTGACTCCTCCTATAGCTGGCCAGTCAACGTGGGCCAGAAGATGGGTTCTAACAGGGTTCAGCATCTCCATCTCTCCATACCCTGTCTGGACTACCGGTGCCAGCTGCATCAAAGCTGTCCACAGACGGGCACGGGTAGCATAAAGCTCCATGCGGAGAGCACGAGCATCCCTGTCTCTGTTCTCTAGCATCTCAACAGTGGACTGCAGAAGTGGATCCTGCATAGAAGAATCAAAATAGACTCCACTGAGGTATCCCTCTTCACCAGACTGAGAGGCCGGAACATAGCAGAACTCTGTATTCTGCAGCAGTGCATGTATCTCTCTCATAATAGTCAGCATTGAATAGGCAGCATCCTGTACTGCCATGTCAACGGTGACCCCCAACCCATAGGACCAATGGATTGGCTTCTCAGCTCCAGGGTAGTCTGGAAATACCCTAACAGTGCAGATGTACTGGCTCTGGTCGAAGTCTCGGTACTGTTCCTCCACTGTGTACTCGAGGTACCAGTGGTAACCGCACACCGACATCACCCTGACCAGCATGGCCGTATGACCCGGTACATCAATGCACCTGGTCAGACGTACCACCTGACGAGAAGGACGGCCAGGCATCTGTAAATAGAGTGTAATGCAAAAGCATTAGAGCTCCGAATGCAAAATTGGGCAGCATAACGGCTGTAAATTCTCAAAAACAAATTTTGAGACAACCCAAAAATGGAATAGCATAACCACTCAACTATCAAGTTCAACTCTCTGATCATCAAACTTACTTCCTGCTTCCTAGGAATAACAGAAACCCAATATCTCTCGACCCGTAGTCCTATAATCTACCGATCAGAAACACGAGCCTAGGAGAAGATGAGTAACCTAGTCCTTAATTCCCGCAGAAAAGACGAGGATGACCAGAATAGAATGTCTTGAGAAGAGAACAAGAGTCTTACGTTCCCTTCCACAAACAATTCCCTTATATATAACTAAAGCAATTCTAGACTCAACTTCGACCAGTTTGGCTTAGTAATCCTACAGTCAGTCAGGCTCTGATACCAACGCTGTCGGGACCCCGATCCTAAGCCATAGGAATCCAGCCTGTAACACATCGCATCCCGTTGTGGTCTCACGCACGGTTAACTCCACGGCTGCAGCCTTACCTTAGCCAGGACCGTTTGCGTCTTTTGACTCACGTATGCGATAGTGTCGCTAGCAATCCAATGTCAAAGAACCCGGATCGACATGTCAAGTCATAAGCCCAAGTGGCAGTACCGCACAAGCACAGGCATACATGACCCAACAAAGTAGGGGTCAGTCATCAGCGAATGTAGATGAGTCGTAGCAGGCTACAAGGACTCCATTACATCGCGTGACATTTCCCCAAAGGGGACAGACACAACAGCTAAGAAGGACACATGCTGGTCAACCAAAGTGTCCGGAGCAGTAGCGAACTACCAAGGCTCGTTGGATCACAAAGGGGCATTTCCTTGTAAGGAGTGCTACTAAAGTTCACGACTAGGTAATCGAACCCCATACATATCAAGTACGACACACGTACGCATGGCATACCGATATGTATAGATACATCGATGGCATCACAACATAACCATAAACATACAACCTTTATTTAAGAGGCTCGAAAGAGCCACACACATAATATTACACATTAAGGGTCTCACGACCCATAATAGCAGTCATACAAATACAAGCCAACGGAAGAGTTATAAACTGTCTGGGTACAGACAGGGCAACTAGAAGGCACATGGCCTAACTATACTACAGAGCCGACGTAGGGCCAGATCGTAGCTGGGACACCAGCTACTCGTCGTCATCGATGTCTACGAAGAACCCTCCATTAGGGTCATTAGCAACCTCTGCAACATTTCTTAAGCAAACATGATTACGAAGGTACTCAGCAAGACTTTAGGATGGCTAACTACTCATGCAAGGTATCAAAAGGTATTGTGGGGTTTCATGCGGGAAGCCAGCATATGACTTGTGGCTAGACACTTACATTTTTAAATAATTTTTACAACTTGATTTCTCGCACACGAGTCCACTAACACCACAACAATACACTATCGTGGAATCATTCCGTCGCCGTACGGAAATGCCGTCCACGACACTCACGCTTTTCTTGGCAATTTTATGAGTAGCCGTTGAAGTTATCTATAAACAACATATGTCTCCAAGTAGTCCATATCCGTGGATGCGGCTATTCGAATAGATCATAACCCTGCAGGGGTGTACTTCGTCACACACGCTCTCGCCACTTATCGCTATGTGCACGTCATGCACCTCGGCAACCTTCAAGCGGAAGCCCAGCGAGGGAGTCGGCCACGACCGTTAACCACACTAGTACCTAGTCCAGGTTTATCGCCTATCTGAGAGTAACCCGTACGGAAGTCCGGCCGAGGTTTCCGCCACGGCCTCAAACGATGTCCGCAGGGTTCCCAAGCCCACCATCCAGGTTCCACTTGGTACACCGTGCCACTGCCTACCGCATCACGGCCCACCTCTCAGGTCAGCACCATGCACGGCCTCCAGCATTAATATAAACACCAGAAACTACTTGCAACTCCTGGACCGGGTACTACGCGATTAATAGGCCCAGCGGGGTCATATTTCAGGGCCCAGCATGTGGTAGTATCTAGTCTTGGAATACATACACGGAACTCAGTTCCTAAGGACGGTTCCAATGAAACAACCCGCCATGTACTCCTACACAGCCTTTCACCGGTACCTTTACCAACTCAAGTTCAACACACAACCTTTGCCTACCGAACACATTCCACATTTCCGTTCATCTCCCAGATGACAGACCATACACAACTCTAAGCATAGCATGCATAGCAGGATAAGGCACATCATAGCTCAAACAACTACCAGGTATGCTAGGTTGCAAGGTTTGGCTATTTACGGTGACAAGGTTAAGTCATGCAAAGGAAGTGGGTTCAACTAGCGTGGCAAAACCAGTTGAAGTATTTGATCTTAAATGCAATAAATAGGTGCAGGAGCAAGAACATGGGAATTATCGGGATGATCAAAAGGGTTGCTTGCCTTGTTGCTCAGAGGAGGAACGATATCCGTCAGACGGATATTCGGTGGAATCCGGGGGTGCGGAGCCTACCGAAATGAATGGCAACATTCAATAACAATCATATGCACTCAAAATCATGCATGAGAATGGCATGAGAATGCAAGGTGATAAGTTATTATTTTCAACATGTATTAGGTTTAGAGTTGATTTGAATCACATCCGAATAGCAATTCAAACGGGGTATTCTCGGATACCGGTTTAATTGATTCGACCTGATGCTCAGATCAACTTGATGTTAACATGCATGAAATGTCATGTTATGGTACTGATTTGTAATTACGACAGTGGTGAACATTGTATATATAATGAAATTTGACTACTTTTGCAAATTCCATTTAAAAAGTTATTATAAGAATTGAATTATTCCTTATTCCACAATTTAGGATTCTGTAACTTTTTTAAACATGGTTGAAAATAGCATAATCAGAATCCTTGAATTTTTCTGATACTTTTTGATATATAAATTATTTTCATTGGAGTTACAGATTAATTTCTATGATTTTTACATTTTTTAGCAATTTCCTGAATTAGTTTTATACTGGAAATTCTATTTATTGCATTAGACTGACGTCAGCAGGTCAGCCGACCTGTTCAGGTCAAACCTGACAGGGGGGCCCCACTGGTCAGCCTATCTGGGACTAATCCCACGCTGACCAGCCCTAACTGAGGTTTGACTTGGCCTTGGGCCCACTTGTCAGCGAGTGATTAGGTGCTGAGCTGCTGGGTTAGCTTTGCCACGTCGACATCCACCGGCGGCGAGGTCGTCCTCGCCGGCGGGGAGCCTCCGGCGACCACCAGCACGGCGGAGGGGCTCGGAAACGGCGCACAGGGGGCCAAATGCTGCGCGGAGAGCACCAGAGGAACGACACGTCTCCCGCAGCTTCATTTCTACACTTAGCCGGGGCTGATCTGGCCGGAGATGACGCCGGCGACGAGCTTGGTGGCGGCCAAGGCTCGGGCGTCATCGGGGTCTTTGAATCAGAGGGATCTACGCTCGGTTCTTAGCTGCTACAGCATCTACGCGTCGACCTGGAGCTGCTGGTGCCCTCGGAAGGACGAGCTGATCATCGGAGGGCCACCGGCGACGAGCGGCAACGGCGGTCCTCGTCGGGCTCCGGTGAAACTAGATCTAGAGGAGGGGATCGACGGGAAAAACTTAGGGGAAACGACCGCATGCTCACGGGGAGTGCAGAGCAGAGCTTAGATGGCTCGGGGAAGGCCTGGGGGCGACGAATCGACGGGAGAGGTCCGGCGGCCGGAGGTGGAAGACAACGGCGTTGCGGGCGTTGCAGGGCTCGAGGAAGCTTCAGCTTCTGCAGAGATGACCAGGGCGACGAGGCGGAGCTAATGGCGTGCTCTGGGAGGGAATCCTATGGCTAGGGGCACGGGCAGCTCGAGCTCGAGCTCGGCACTAATGGCGGCAGCAAGGAGGAGGAGGAGATCCGGGAGGAGGAAGAGAACCGAGGCGGGGAATGGATAGGGGAGGCCCTGGGGAGCTTATCCCCGTCGTCACCAGCGCAAGGCGGCGGCCAGGCAGGCACGCAGGTGCGTGGCCACGCCAGAGGGGGCAGCGGCCACCTCCTGCTGCCTACTAGCGCGAGGGAGGGGACGAGCGAGGGATGGGCCGGGCCAGGCTTAGGCGACAGGTAAGGTTTTTCCATTTTTTCTGTTTTTGTTTTTCTGTTTTGCTAATTAATTCAGCTCCAAAACAATAAGTAAAACTATTTTAGACCTCCTGAAATATTTGTTATAATATCCCCAACCATTTCCAAGGTTTTCAACATTTTTGGAAATTTATAGTTTCTCATTTCAAATTTAAAACTTGAAACCAGTAGCCTTTTTCATTTATTCAAAAAGCATAAAGTGTCAAGAAAATAGTTTTCTCCAATGCTCATTTACTTTCATGATTTATCAGAAAGTTTGAACATTTCTTGAGGCCATTTTGGGTTCATTGATTTTGAACTAGTTTGAGATTTCCTTTAATTGAAATGGTGGCTAGGGTTTTGAGTTTTTCCTTTGCCACTTTGTTGTTTTTGTTGAATCTTCTTAGATGCTCATGCAAAGAAGACATGAGCACAATGCTATCTTGCTTAAGGGTTAGGGATGTGACAACAAGCCTCAGATGATCGACCCCTGTCGGACGTCCGACACCTCGCGGATGCCCGGACTTCCGGCAACCGTCGGAAGTCCGGACCCTGTGTGACTTGAAGTGTCCCCAACGGCTGTTTTTCACTCCCCACTATATATACTCTTCTCCCACCTCGTGAAATAGTGTTCAACACAGCTAGAATACATCCAAGAACACCTTTCCTCTCACTCACTCTTGTCTACACCAAATCCTAGATCCCAAGAGCATTTGTGAGTCCCTTTGAGTGTTGTTCCAATCAAAAGATAGATCGTCTCCCTCTCCTCCTTCCCACCAAAGTGATTTGTGATTTGAGCAAGTTTTGAGCAATCCCCGTGATTTTGTTACTCTTGGAGGTTGGAGACTCCTAGGGGGTAGGAGTCTTCGGAGAGGAATCAAACCATTGTGATTTCCCCCGGAAAGTTTGTGAAGGTTTGGAAGCCACCTCAAGGCTTACCACTAGTGGTTGAGAAACGCCTTCGTGGAGTTATCTCAAAGGGAGAATAGGGTGACCTTCGTGGCGTTGGTGTGCCTTCATGGTAACATCCGCCCCTCTAACGGCGACGTAGCTTCCCTCCAAGGAAGTGAACATCGGGATACATCCTTGTCTCTCTTGGAGTTTCGGTTATTCCTAACCCTAACTCTCTACTTGTGTTAATCCTTATTACGTACTTGTATTTGATTATTGTTTACCGCTTGTCTTACTTCACTCTAAATAGCTTACTCCTTGTCGTAGCAATTATTAGGCCTACACTCATATTCCTTACTTTTGCCTAAAATTGCTAAGTAATTATTAAAATTTGGATTTGTACCTATTCACCCCCCCTCTAGGTCCATCTCGATCCTTTTCAATTAGTATCAGAGCGTCGTGCTCTATTCTTGTGGCTTAACCGCCCTAGAGCAAGATGGACGGGGTTCCAGGTACGGTAGCTCTAGTGCAGAGGGACGGGACTTCCTCGGAAGTCAAGTCTTTGACCTCTGAGGACCTGGAACGGGCCCTTGCCAAGCAAAAAGAGGAGCATGATGCTTCTCTTGAGGCCATGGTCCAAATGAGACTAGCATCACAAACCACGGGGACAACCACGTCCCCGAGGGCCTCAGGGCCACATGTGCATGGTACTTCAGTTGACCAACAACCTACGGAAAGGAACCAAACCAGTGTTCCATGGCTTTATGCTAGATCTCAATTTGAGAAACCTAAGTACAGTCCTGGAGGAAAACCTCCCTTGCTTGATGAAAATTCCGATTTTGTCTTGTGGAGTGTTGGTATGCAGGATCATCTTAGGTACGCCAATGATGAGATGTTGGACATCCTCGAGCATGGGTACAATCCTGTAGATCCAAGGTGCCTCACTCCCAGAGAAACTTATGAAAAGCATCTCAATGACACTGCGATCATGTGCATAAGAAAAGGAATGAATTACAAGCAACGAAGACCTTACATTCACATCACAAGTGCCAAGGAACGGTGGGATAGCATTATAAGGACCAAGACCGGTACCTCCACTCTTCGGCTTGCTCAATATGAAATTGCCAAGGAGAATTAAATAATTTCTGTATGGAAAAGGGTGAATCTCCCAAGCAACTACTAGAACGGCTCATGACTCTCACCGCAGACATTGAGTCATGTGACAGTGACAAGACGCAAGATGGTTTCAATCTGACCAAGAGATTTCTTGTGGACAAGTTACTTCATGCTCTTGCTCCGTACCACCATCAAATGGTATGGGACATGACGAAGCACCATGGGTTCAAAGAAATGACTCCAGATGACATCATATCCACTTTCCAATTCTTTGAAGAATCAAAGGAAAATGCAACAAAGCACCTTGCCATGCATGCCACTTCAACATCAAAGATCAATCTTGCTTTGAAAGCCAAGCATGAATGTGACGAAGAAGAAAGTGAAGAAGAAGAGGGTGATGATGACTGCGAAGCTGGTGATGATGTTGACTCTGATGAAAGCCCATCTTATGAGCACATTGCTCTCTTTGTAAAGAAGTTCAGTGCATGAAAGTTCAAGGGAAGATTCCCAAAGAAGAAGGTAAGGAAATGCTATAACTATGAGGAAAGCAACCACTTCTCCAATGACTGCCCTTATGAGAAGAGAGAAGACAAACTAGGGTTTCCAAAGACCTTTGTAAAGAAGATGTTGCCAAACCTATGAACTCCAAGTTCAAGAGGACAGATGGAAGAGCAATGGTTGTACAAGAAGAATAAGATCCAGACGATGTTGGTGGAGTTGCTGGAGTAGCTTAGGATACACAAAACACCTTGAGGCTAGTCAACAAAAGTGGTGATGTTGTTCACTACAACTATATGAAGGACTACAAGGGCAACGCTCACAAGTGTTTGGTGGCAAAGACTACCATGGGAGATGAGGAAGACCAAAGCTCCCATGATAAGGTTAAGGTAACTCCACGGTTAAACTCCTTCAGTCTAGTTTCTACTCCATCTGATGAGTATCTTGATGCGGAAGATCACTATGAGGATAATGACTTAGATCATCCCATGTTTGCTAAAATAAACTAATTTATGTGCTCTCTTAAAGGAAAGAAGCTCACTATGTTTTGCATACTTATGGAAATGGTGAGTAAGCACACCAATACCATCAAGGAACTCGAAACCCTCGTCACTGAGGAGAAGGAAAGAAATGAAATCCTTGAGCAGAAGGTCCTGTATGAGGAAGCACAAAATGATGCACTATGCTCAAAAGTAGGTGAAAACCTTGATAAACATGCTAATGATCTTGCCTCCTTGAAAAAGGCAGAATCTGTGTGCAAAGAATTACTAAATGATAAAGACCGACTTGTGAACTCTCAGGCTTCCCTTTCTAAGGACTATGAGCGTCTATCCTTGTCTCTCAAAGACAAGGAAGAGAAACTCATTGTTCTTACAAAGAGCTTTGAGGCACTTAAGGTTACTTATATTAACAATTTAGCTAAGGCCTACTCCTCACCTATCATTAATGTTGATACCTGCACTACTAACTCTAGTAGTGAACTGACATCTATCCTTGAGGAAAACTGTTCGCTAAAGGCACAGCTAGACAGAGGTCTCATGACATGTGCACAAGGACAAAAGACTCTCAATAAGATCTTAAGTCGACACAATGGAGGCTTCGCCAAGGAAGGGCTTGGGTTCAACCCAAGCACTGCCAAGAAAAGTGCATCTCCTCTCAAGTGTACCACTCCGCTTAAAGAAATATTTGTATGAGAGGGACATAAGGAGAAAGGTAAGGTTGTGAGTGGATCGGCCACTAGGGGTTCGCCTACTCACAACAAGACAACCGAATTCATGCCTCCATCCTATGTACTACGCAAATCAAAGGAAGGAGAGGTCTATGCTAAATTCGTTGGTCCCCGTAATGCATTCCGATTCTATGCTATTTGGGTCCCTAAGACTCTTGTAACTAATGTGAAAGGCCCCATGACAAAATGGGTACCTCAAACCAAGTCTTAATTCGTTACAGGCTGTTTTCTCCGGAGGAGCCAAATGGGTGATCGACAGTGGATGCACCAATCATATGACCGGAGATAGTTACTTGCTCTGTGACTTCATGCAAGCCATCCGACCATATATGAGCATTGTATTTGATGGAGGGTCGAAAGGGCGGGTAATAGGGTTGGGCAAGGTGGCAATCACTAATGACATGTCTATTGCAAATGTCATGCTTGTCCAATCTCTTGAATATCATTTACTTTCAGTTCGCCAATTGGCTTCCGTCGGTTATGACACATTATTTGGACTAACGGATGTGAAAGTCTTTAAGAGAGACACTCTCGAAGTGGCCTTTGTTGGAGAGTTGGATGGCAACCTTTACACGGTTGATTTCTCGAAAGAGAGCACCTTCCATACAACTTGTCTAATGGCCAAGGCCGACATGGGATGGCTGTGGCATCACCGGCTCGACCATGTTGGCATGAAAAATCTTCAAAATCTCTTAAACGGCAATCACATCCTTGGACTAACAAATGTATCTTTTAAGAAAGATCGTGTGTGCAGTGCATGCATAGCTGGGAAACAACATCAATCAAAACATCCACCCAAGAACATTGTATCCACTTCGAGGCCGTTAGAGCTCCTTCATGTGGTTCTGTTTGGGCCTCCTTCATGGGCAAGTCTTGGAGGGAAAAAGTATGGCCTAGTCATTGTTGATGATTACTCAAGATATACATGGGTGTTCTTTCTCATGTCCAAGGACGAGATGAAGATCACCTTCTTTGATTTTGCCAAACAAGCCCAACGAAAGTTTGACAAGGACATTAAGGCAGTAAGAAGTGATAATGGCTCTGAGTTCAAGAACTACACCCTAGAAGAATTTCTTAGTGATGAGGGAATTGAACATCAGTACTCCGCACCTTACACCTCTCAACAAAATGGTGTGGCAGAGAGGAAGAACCGGACACTTGTGGAAATGGCAAGGTCCATTTTAGACGAATACAAGTCACCACATAGTTTTTGGGTTGAGGCCGTCAACACGACATGTCATCCATCAAACCGGCTCTTCCTTCGATCTATATTGGAGAAGACTCCATATGATCTCCTAACTGGGAACAAGCCCAATGTTAAGTACTTTCGTGTGTTTGGATGCAAGTGTTTCATCCTCGACAAACGGGAACGGTTAGGAAAATTTCAATCCAAAACCACTGAAGCGATTTTTGTTGGCTATGGGTCAAACTCTCACGCCTACACAGTCTACAACAAATCCACTGGATGTGTTATAGAAACCTGTGACGTGACGTTTGATGAATTTAACCGCTCACATGGGGAGCAAGTTGATCTAAATGATGCAGGTGAAGAAGACTCCCCACAAGATATCTTAAACATGGGTGTAGGTGCACTTCTTCCCATGGAACAAAGACCCCATGATGACGATGAAGATGATGAGAGTATTTCTCATCCTCAAGACAGTTCACAGCCCATACCTCCACAAGATACTAGCACACACATCATGCCAGTTATTGAGGATCAAGTGGGAGAACATGTCTCTCACCCTGATCACACGCAAGAACAAGTTGATCTTCAAGAGGTAGACCAAAGTATGGGTATGTTTGATGATGAACCTCAACAGGTGCAACGCGAAGAGGAATATCTTCCTCCACACATAAATGATCCATATGTTGAGGACGTTGATGATGGAAATGAAGTCGAACCTCGTGAAACCTTGACCTCCATCATGCCACATGTGGCCGGTCGTGTTGATATTGATCAAATCCTCACCGGCGTGTCGGAAGGTAGAGTGACTCGTAAACAATTAACAAACTTTTGTTCTCACTTTTCGTTTTTCTCTAGTACCGTGCCACACAGGATTCAGGATGCATTGTGTGACAATGACTGGCTCCTTGCTATGCAAGAGGAGCTAAAAAGTTTTACACGCAACGAGGTGTGGTCATAAGTAGAACGACCAACTGAGGAACATAATGTCATTGGAACTAAATGGATTTTCAAGAACAAGGAAGATGAGAACGGGACTGTCCTACGCAACAAGGCAAGGTTAGTTGCACAGGGGTACTCCCAAGTTGAAGGTTTGGACTTTGGTGAAACTTTCACCCCTGTTGCTCGTCTTGAGTCCATTCGCATTTTATTGGCCTATGTTGCTTTCAATGGTTTTACTTTGCATCAAATGGATGTGAAAAGTGCTTTTCTTAACGGTCCTCTACAAGAAGATGTATATGTATCACAACCACCTGGGTTTGTTGACCCTCACCACAAAGACCATGTATATAAACTTCACAAGGCTCTGTATGGCCTCAAACAAGCACCCCGTGCTTGGTACAATCATCTTAAGAAGTTCCTACTCGATGATGGATTTATGGTGGGGGTGATCGATCCCACTCTTTTTACTAAGAGGGAAAATGGTGCTTTGATCTTATGCCAAATCTATGTAGATGACATCATCTTTGGTTCTCCTAACATCCATTTGTGCAAGAAGTTTGCGGCTTCCATGACCTAGACTTTTGAGATGTCACTCAACACGGACTTGAAGTTCTTTCTTGGTTTTCAAATACAACAATTTCAAGAAGGGATTTTCCTGTCTCAAACTAAGTACCTCAAGGACATTCTTGAAAATTTTGATATGACAAATGCTAAACTAATGAAGACTACCATGGCCACCGATGTAGTTCTAAATGAAGACTCAAACGGTATTCCTTTTGACCCATCAACTTACCGCTCCATGATTGGTTCGCTTATTTATCTTTGCGCATCTATACCGGACATCATGTTACGTGTAGGCATATGTGCTAGATTTCAAGCTTCCCCTAGGGAAAGCCGTCACACGGCGGTTAAGCATATTCTTAGATACCTTGTTCAGACCCCAAAGTTAGGCTTATGGTACCCTAAGGATGCAAAGTTTGATCTTATTGGGTATTCCGATGCGGATTGGGCCGGTGATAAAGTGGGACGGAAATCCACTTCCGGCGCATGTCAGTTTCTTGGACGCTCCTTGGTAAGTTGGTCCTCGAAAAAGCAGAACTGTGTTTCTCTCTCCACGGCCGAGGCCGAATATATTGCAGCCGCAAGCTGTGCAACCCAACTGCTATGGATGAGGCAAACACTAAAGGATTATGGTATCACGTATCGACACGTTCCTCTTCTCTGTGATAATGAAAGTGCCATAAAGATCTCCGAGAATCCCATTGATCACCCTCGCACAAAACATATTGATATTAGGTATCATTTCTTGAGAGACCATGTGCAAAAGGGTGACATTGATATTACCAATGTGGGTAGCGACATGCAGTTAGCCGACATTTTCACCAAGCCACTTACTGTTGCTAGGTTCTGTGAACTTAGGCGTGAACTTGGTATCTTGGAGCTTGACAACATATCTTGAAACCTTGCACACATACACACACTCACATTATGTTTGTGTCTTGATGTGGGCATGCATTTAGGGGGAGTGAGTCTTAATTTTTTGTTTTTTTTAAGCTTACAAAGTACGCATAAATCAATTTTTGTCTCCAAGTAGTATATGTTATGCTTGTAGGCAACTATGTTCGTACTTTTTGTGAGAAACCATGCAAGTCATCATCTAATCATCAAACAAAATCCAGCATCAGCCTCTGCCTCCTCCTCTTTCTCGGACGTCCGACATGTCTCGGACGTCCGGCGGGAAATCTCCTTCTGGTCGTCCGACCAGTGTCGGTCGTCCGACGCCACAATCACCTCCGGACGTCCGACGCTTGTCGGAGGTCCGACACCTCGGGCCTATAAATAGCTGGGCGCGGGGCTGGGCTCTTGCCCTAACCCTCAGCGCCCCTTTTCCTCCCTACCGCCGCCGCCGCCAGCTCGAGGAGCTCTCGCCTGCGCCGCCAAACTCGAGATCGGGCCGATCTCCTCCGCGGATCCACCTCTTCTTCCTTCTTTTCCTTCGCGGGATCCATCTACAGGTTGCTCCTCCGTCCCTTACGCGTTTGTTTTGGTTCTCTCGCTCTCCCATGAGTCTCCATGTTCGTTCCTTATTTGGGATTTTTCATCCGCGTAGGATATTGTGCTCTATGGGCAAGACCAAGCACGCTGCTCGGAAGACTGTGGCTGGCTCATCTCACGCGCCCCTACTAGCACGGGGTCGGACTCGGATGATCCACTATGTCCCTTCAAACGGACTGCCCGGCTTTCTCCGGCCCGGCGTTCTCCGTCTCCACAACTCCCCTCGTCATCTGATGGTGATGACCCCGACTTCGAGGAGGAGCTTGCCGCCGAGGACCTTCCTGACGAGCATGCCGATCGGAGGTCCAAGCCAAAGCCCGGGACTCGCAGGGTGTCCTCCATGCCACCACCTCCTCCTGCCCAGCCCGCAGGTGAAGCTCGTCGCATCTCACTAGAACCCCCTGCTACTTTAGGTCGTGCAATCACGAACATCACCACACTTGGCGCGGCTTCATACCTCACTTTCGGCCGCGACCTGGATCCATACGCTTTCGTACGTGACTCTACAGACTCACGTTTCCGCACACACGTCCAGGCGGACATTTTAACCACAGTCATAGTTCCTAAGGGTTTATCTGTTCATCTCAATATTGATGTTGAGCATATTCGCACGCACCCGGCGAAATATCCGGGTGACATTGAGCTTACTGAGGCATCGGGGCTTGCCGCCCCGTTTGCCTTTCATCGCGACTTTAATGTTGCTGCCATTCACCAGTTCTATGCCACATGCTACTTTGGTCCAAACCACACTGTGAGCTGGATCACCTCTGACGTTCGCTTCACAGCTACTTATGATACATTTGTTGCCGCACTTGGTTTCCCCAACTCCGGCTTCAAAATACATAGGGATGATCCTAACCATGCGCATAAGTCCATTGAGGCGTGTGGGCATCTTCTCAAACCACTAAGTGAGCTTGATGCGGATGAACGCATGAAGGACCTTAACCAGGTATCCATTTGGCGCTCACTTTATTTCATCATTTTTCAGTGTCTCATCCGCACCATCTATCCCAAGATGGGTGATAAGGGTTCTTGCAGTGGCTATTGTATTGACATCATGTCTCACTTGTTCGAGCACCCCAAGGGCAAAATTAATGTGCCTCATTTTCTATGGCATGAGATTCGGCTTGCTAGCTTTCAGTACAAGCGAGCGTTTCCTCATGCCCCCTTCATCCAGTCTCTTATTAATCATGTTGTTGATTTCTCTGTGGCTGTCACTCACACACATTGCAAGTGGGTCATTCCCGCTCACATGGAGGATAACTATGCTCCTAAGAAAACCCCCTCATCCTCCACATCCACTCGCCGCACTTCTGCCCGGTCCGCCACCCCCTCATCTAGCTCCGCTCCTCTCGGTCGCATTGCCAAATTACTTGGCAAGGCACATTCTGCTTTGATGAAGGCCGTCACTTTCCAGTGTGGCCAAACCCATGATGTGGTTTCTTGCTTAGTCTCCTCCAAGAATGCCCTCAAGGCTCGTTTGAGAGCCTCGGGCACTCTTGATGTGAGTGATGATGAGGCCACTCCTGCTTCTCCTCCTACTGATTTTGGCTTCCCATCTGGTCCTGAGTGGGCTGATTTCCATGACGAGGCTGGTGGCAGTGGCTTGCCTGATGATGGTGATGATGATGCTGATGAGCTCTGAGCATGGTTGGTGTTGTTGGTGTCTCCCTTTTTGGTACTTGGTGCCAAAGGGGGAGTAATGTATCGTAGTTTTTAGTCTTTGGAGATTTAATGTAATGGATAAACTCATGTATGGCTACTTATGAATGATTGTGATTTTCTATGGATTGCTATGATATCATCATAGACTATTATGTTTTGCTCCACTACTTCTATGATGATCTATTGTCTTTCTATGATGATCTATTATCTTTACATGTTGATCCATTGGAGCTTCGATATTTTATCATGCATATACTAAGGGGGAGCTCCGTACTAAATATCTCCTAGGCTATAATATATGTTAAATCTTTTTGAGACCTATGTATATGTTGTCATCAACTACCAAAAAGGGGGAGATTGAAAGTGCATGCTATGCCCCTAATCGACTTTTGGTGTTAATGACAACACATACATAGGAAAATAATCCTATTTGTTGAGTGTATCTCAGGATGGCAAGTACTTTAGTAAATTGAGAATTATGTGCGAAAGGTTGTCTGAGAAGATTGGGATTTATATTTCGAGAAGGCTTGGGATTAAGAAAAGATTATGTAGACTATTCTTTTGAGTTTACTGATATTGTGTATAGGGATCCCGCACTATTAAGAGGGGATCGCAGGTTTTGTGATGAACTTGCTCGTACCACATCTTCACTGTCATACCCAATACCACATATTCTCCACACTGTTCTTATCTCAAAACAGGTTTATTGCCTCGGACATCCGTCTCCCTCCGGACGTCCGAGGGCCGGACGACCGACAGGCTTCGAAATTCCGTATCCCTTCACCGGAAGTTTGTGAGTCATATAACTCAGAAATCCGGCTCCCTCCGGACGTCCAAGGGCCGGACGACCGGCAGGTTTCGGAAATCTGGAGCCCTTCACTAGAAGTTTGTGAGTCGTATAACTCGGAAATCCGGCTTCCTCCGGACGTCCGAGGGCCGGACGACCGGCAGGCTTCGGAAATCTGGAGCCCTTCACTAGAAGTTTGTAAGTCATATAACTCGGAAATCAGGCTCCCTTGGGACATCCGAGGGCCGGACGACCAGCAGGCTTCGGAAATCCGGAGCCCTGCACCAGAAGAACATGAGCTCTATAACTCGGATTTCCGGTCCTCTCCGGACGCCCGGGAGCTGTTCATTTCACAGTATTATCAGTCATATTTACATGCCTCGGAGGACCGACCCCTGTCGGACGTCCCACACCTCGCGGACACCCGGACTTCCGGCAACCGTCGGACGTCCGGACCCTGTGTGACTTAAAGTGTCCCCAACGGTTGTTTTTCACTCCCCACTATATATACTCTTCTCCCACCTCGTGAAATAGTGTTCAACACAGCTAGAATACATCCAAGAACACCTTTCCTCTCACTCACTCTTGTCTACACCAAATCCTAGATCCCAAGAGCATTTGTGAGTCCCTTTGAGTGTTGTTCCAATCAAAAGATAGATCGTCTCCCTCTCCTCCTTCCCACCAAAGTGATTTGTGATTTGAGCAAGTTTTGGGCAATCCCCGTGATCTTGTTACTCTTGGAGGTTGGAGACTCCTAGGTGGTAGGAGCCTTCGGAGAGGAATCAAACCATTGTGATTTCCCCGGGGAAGTTTGTGAAGGTTTGGAAAACACCTCAAGGCTTACCACTAGTGGTTGAGAAACGCCTTTGTGGAGTTATCTCAAAGGGAGAATAGGGTGAGCCTTCGTGGCGTTGGTGTGCCTTCGTGGTAACATCCGCCCCTCTAACGGTGACGTAGCTTCCCTCCAAGGAAGTGAACATCGGGATACATCCTTGTCTCTCTTGGAGTTTCGGTTATTCCTAACCATAACTCTCTACTTGTGTTAATCCTTATTACGTACTTGTATTTGATTATTGTTTACCGCTTGTCTTACTTCACTCTAAATAGCTTACTCCTTGTCGTAGCAATTATTAGGCCTACACTCATATTCCGCACTTTTGCCTAAAATTGCTAAGTAATTATTAAAATTTGGATTTGTACCTATTCACCCCCCCTCTAGGTCCATCTCGATCCTTTTCACTAAGGGGCACTAGATGCACTTACAACCCGGACCCCCTAGCGTGGCCTGGTGTCTAGTGGGGCCCACGTGGCTCCGCTGACCCTAATTCCAATGCTATAAAATCCTATTTCTTGGGGGAAAATAAGAGAGGAAGTTTCTTGATGTTTCACGATACGGAGCTGTGCCACCTCCTGTTCTTCATCCGGAGGCCTAATCTGGAGTCCGTTTCGGGCTCCGGAGAGGGGGATCTTCGGTCTTCGTCATCACCAACACTCCTCCATTGCCAATTCCAAGATGCTCTCCACCGAGAGTGAGTAATACCTTCGTAGGCTTGGTGGTCGATGAAGAGATGGATGAGATTCATCATGTAAGCGAGTTAGTTTTGTTAGGCCTTGATCCCTAGTATCCACTATGTTGGAAGATACTTGTTGCTCTGACTTTGTATGCTTAATGCTTGCCACTAGGGCCCAGGTACCATGATTTCAGATCAGAACCGTTTATGTTTTCACCATTATATATATGTTCTTGATCCAATCTTGCAAGTTATATGCACCTATTACGTGTTAGGATCCGCACACCCCAAAGTGACAATAATTTGGATTCTTTCTCGTGATTACCGTAGTATGAGGACTTCATGTATTCACTATGTGTTATTGCTTTGTTCTGGTTCTCTATTAAAAGGAGGCCTAAATATCCCCTAGTTTCCATATGGACCCTGCTACAGAGGGATGCTAGGACAAAAGATGTCATGCAAGTTCTTTTCCATAAGCACCTACGGCTATTTACGGAATACATACTATGTTATATCGATAAACGGGAGCTAGTTCTGTGTCGACCTATGTTGTGACTGTTATATGATGAATATTATCCAGCAATATCACCGATCCAGTGCCTACGAGTTTTCCACATATTGTGCTTGCTAAGTTACTATTGTTTCTACTCATGTTACAACAGCTACAAAACTGCTAGCACTATTACCGCTATTGCAGCTACTGTTACTACTGCTATCAAAACTATCATATTACTGTGCTAGTGATCATTGTGCTGCACATACTAAATCTCCAAGTGTGTCTGAATTGACAACTCAGTTGCTAATACGTGCAAATATTCGTTGGCTCCCCTTGTGTCGAATCTATAAAATTGGGTTGAATACTCTACCGTCGAAAACTATCACGATCCTATATATTTTTGGGTTATCATTATCGATATGCAAAGAATAAGGAGGGACAAGAGTTCAAGCTTGTGAATGCCCAAGGAACGCCAAGTAAATATTCAAGGAGACTCAAGCATCTAAGCTTGGGGATGCCTCATAAGGCATCCCATCTTTCTTCCTCGATAGGTATCAGTATGTGTGAGTTTTTGCTTAGTTCACATGATATGCGCAAATTCTTGGAGAATCGTGTGCTTTTATTTTTTTTGTTAGCAATGCACCATGCTTGTAGGAGGTAGTCCTTGGTTGATTCATAGAATACTCTTTGCGCTTCACTTATATCTTTCGTGTATAGCTTTATAGAATGCTTCATGCGCTTCACTTATATAATTTGAAGTTGGATGCCTCTTTCTCTACATATGGAAAACCGTTATTTCTAGAATGCTCCTTTGCTTCACTTGTATTTATTAGATCATGTTCAGGTCTTTATTAGAAATAATTAAACTCTCATGCTTCACTTATACCTATTTAGAGAGTCAAAGGGACTTGGTCATTTACATGGTTAGTCCTAAAATCCTACATAAAACTTGTCGATCACTCAATATAATATGTTTGATTCCCTGCAATAGTTTTGCGACACTAAGATAGTGATGTGTGGTTGCACTAGTTGATGATTGTGGATTATTAAGAATAATTATGTTAAGGTTTTTAATTCTCAAAGCATGCATATATAATCTCTAGTTATGCGATGAAGATTGGAGCATAATATATCCTCCATTGAAATCCTTTGAGCAGTTATAATCGGAGTCTCCCAATGGTTAACTCCTCCCAACCTTCTCCCTAGGAGCATGCGAGTAGTACTTTGCTTCGAGAGAGCTAATAAAACCTCTCAATAAGTATGTGAGTTCTTTATGACTAATGTGAAACCATGGATATACGCACTCTCACAACCTCATATTTTCTAGCCTCTTCGGTACCGTGCATTGCGCATTCTCACCTCGAGGATTGGTGCAAACTTCGCCGGTGCATCCAAACCCCGTGACATGATACACTCTATTGCACATAAGCCACCTTATATCTTCCTCAAAACATCCACCATATCTACCTATCATGTCATTTACATAGCCATTCTGAGAATTATTGCCATGCAACTTGCACCGTCACTTCATATGACATGTACTTCCATTGTCATATTGCTTTGCATGATCGTAAGATAGCTAGCATGATATTTACATGGCTTGTCCCTTTTTTGATATCTTTTGCTACGCTAGATCATTGCACATCCTAGCACACTGCCAGAGGCATTCATATAGAGTCATATTATCCTATCGGTTTTTCATATCGAGTTGTAAGTAAATAAGAGTGTGATGATCATCATTATTAGAGCATTATCCCATTGAGGACATAAAAATGGGGAGCCCAAATGAGCCCACCATGAAAAAATGGGGGAGGTTAAAAAAGGGGAAAAACCACCATGAAAAAAAACAAATAAATGATAGAAAAAAGAGAAGTGTATTTGCTACTATCCTTTGCCACACTTGTGCCTCAAAGTGGCACCATGTTCTTCATATTGAAAGGAATTTTCATTATAGAACTTGTCTTGTACATTGTGATGACGGGCGTCCTCAAATGTCTGAGATCTTCATGAGCAAGCAAGTTGTATGCACACACACTTAGCTTCGGTCGATCTTTCATACACTTATAGCTCTAGTGCATCTGTTGCATGACAATTCGTACTCCTCGCATTGATATCTATTGATAAGCACCTCCAGAGCCCATTCATACCACGAGTTGATGCGAGACTTTCTTCTCAACTTTTAACGCTTTGAAACCTACAAGCATATTCTATTCCACCTTTATGCTATGTCCATGGTTCACGCTCATGTATTGAGTGAGTAATAAAAAGTTGAAGCGCGTTGAAAAGTATGATCGAATTCCTAGGTTTGACACTGGGGTGCTCATGATTTATACTTTATGCTAGGAAGACCAAGCTTGAGAGGCTATATGATTTTGTAGGGATAACATTCTTCAAGCACTGTTATTTTCAAAGGACATGATTGTTTGCTAGTAGACCAAAGTATGGATGTCTTTTTTTCAAATATATACTATTACCTTGAATCACTTATATCTTAATATTCATGCCATGATTAGACATTTGTTAAAGATTATGATAGGTAGCATTCCCCATCAAAAATTATCTTTTTATTCTTTACCTACTCGAGGACGAGTAGGGATTAAGCTTGGTGATGCTAATACGTCTCCATCGTATCTATAATTTTTTATTGTCTCATGCCAATATTCTACAACTTCCATATACCTTTGGCAATATTTTATAGTATTTTAGGGACTAACTTACTTACCCAGTGCCTAGTGCTAGTTCCTATTTTTGTGTATTATTTCATTTCGCAGAAATTCCATATCACACACACTCCAAACGGGATGAAAATTTACGGAGATTGTTTCTGGAATATATGTGAATTTTGGGAGTTGGAATCAACGCAACACGGTGCCGGAGGGAGGAACAAGCCAACAGGGTGTGGCCCAGGGGGGTCGCGCCCTGATGGATTGTGCCTACCCCTTAAGTCCGTTGGAACTCCCCTTCGGCCGCAGGAAAGACATTTTGCTGATGAAAATGCCCGCAATACTTCAGCCCGATCTTAGTTACATATCTCCGGATATTTAAGAAATGGTGAACGGCTAGAAAATAGGGGCCAAAACAAGAGAGAAAAGGAGAGTGACCCAATCCCGGAGGGGGTGCTGCCCTCCGGGTCCATGGAGGCCATGGACGAGAGGAGAAACCCTCCTCCCACCTACGGGGAGGCCAAGGAAGATGAAGAAGGAGAGGGGCTCTCTCCCCATCTCTCCCAATGGCGCTGGAGCGCCGCTAAGGAAACCATCATGACAGCGATCTACATCAACAACTTCACCGTCGTCACCACCAACTCTCTCTTCCTCTATGTAGTAGTGTAAAACCTCTCTTCCCCATTGTAATATCTACTTGAGAATGGTGCTTAATGCTATATATTATTATCCAATGATGTGTGGCTATCCTATGCTATTTGAGTTGATTTCTTTTGTACTACGGGTTAATTGTGATATGATGTCATTGATATGAATTGTGTGTTGATATGGTGTTGTCTTAAGATGCTTTCCGTGAGGCACACCCGTGAAAGATTCTCGCTGGAGGGCTTGCAGTATGTTCATGAGTTGCTTATAGTGGGTGGCTAGGGTGACAGAAGATTACGTGTGAGTAAGGGAGTTGTGTGTGTATGGGAGTAAAGAGGACTTGATGTTTAATGCTATGGTTGGGTTTACCTTAATGATTCCTAGTAGTTGCAGATGCTTGCTAGTGGTCCAATTATAAGTGCATATGATCCAAGTATTGAAAGTGAATTAGCGTATGCCTCTCCCTCATTCCATATGATAAGTATATATCATGTTATATTCAATTGCCTATGGACTATCTTTCACTTGCATTACACAAAAAACTTTCTACTAAACAACTCGTAACTTTTATTTACGCACTTTATTTTCTTGCAAAACTACCTATTACACCTACTAGGCACTTCTAGTTTCTTTCTCGCAAAGTAGTTTCATGTTTATTCTAGTTAAAGTAAGCGTTAGCGTGCGTAGAGTTGTATCAGTGGTCAACTGAACTTGAGATAATATGAATTCTTCCTTTAGCTCCTTGTTGGATTTGACACTCTTACTCATCAAAAAGGCTAAAAACGACCCCCTACACTTGGTGGTTATCAGTAGACCCCCTCGATGGACCCCCGGAACGCTTTCGGCACTCCATGTATTATACCGGAAAGACCCGAAACTTTTGTAAAACCCGAATACCACTTTCCTATATATAAATGTTTACCTACGGACCACTCTGGAACTCCAAACAACATTCAGTCACCAATACTATATCGTCATAGAATGTTAAGCTTGCGGACCCTACGGGTTCGAGAACTATGCACACATATGGAGACACCTCTTCAGTCAGTAACCAATAGAGGGCTCTTGCTTCCCATATTGGTTCCTACATATTCCACAAATGTTGGTGGTTGCGTTCAGCAATTATCCGGCCCAAAGAAGTCCGCCAAAACCCACCCCAAACGAACATAATCTGACGTCTATTTGGTCACGCGTAGGAGTTGGCCTAAGAACAACTCCAACGCACGACCCCATTCTATCTAGCTATGTCCATTTGGGCCCAAACGAAGAGACCACGCGACCCAAATATGCGACCGCAACCGCATATTTTGTCCGTTCGGCGTACAACACGCAGCATTTTCGGCACAAATCTGCCCCCGACATTAGCCCCCAGTCCGCCTCGGGGACTCCAAACGGACACGCACGCGCCTTCTTATCGTCCGCCTCGGGGATGCATGGCGGCCTCCCAACTACCTCCACCGCCCAAAGTAAAAGCGCAAGCCCGGCAGGCCCCGGTCCTCAGCCACCCATTGTTGGGTCATCGTCCTTCTTAATGTGGAAGTCGTGGACCGTCGCTCCACGGGTTCCACTTAGAAGCCCCTCCCGCCTCCTCCACCCATGACATGAGCTAGGAAACCCTAGCCACCACCATCGCATCCACCCCTCGCCGACTCCATGGTATGGTGCTAGATAAACAAGGGGAAGCACGACCATGAGGTCGGCTCCTCATGTGGTAGTCGTCAATCGAGTAGCTCCACATTGCCCGCGCCACCTCCTCCACCGGCAGTTTCTATCTCGCCGCATGCGGCCCTGGTGCGCAATAGGACATACGTCTCCGCCGAGATTTCCCGGTGTTATTGGGAGACACTGACGCCACTCCCGTGGGGAGATGCCCACCTTCCCAAGTATTGGCATCTCTTCGCGGATCGAGTGCAAATCCCTATGGTGCCGACGAGCGGCCGCACCCGCCATGAGGAGATCCACCGATGCTACTCGCGCCTGCCACCGTATTTGCTACACGATCCCAGGTATGCCATCGCATCACCTGTGTGGGATCTGGGATGAGCACGACCTTCGGCGACAATCCTTTTTCAGCCGTCCTCCTAACCAACGCCGTCCGCGTCATGCTCGTGCAGGGAGCCCACCCCAAACGTGCAAGCGCATAAGTGTGCACAGCGTCATCTCGATGTCATATATGTCCCCATCTCTGCCACCACCACATCCCATGACCTACGGGGGAGTCCGAGCTCATGAGGCATGTCATGCAGAACTATATGAACACGCACGATGCGCGCCAATGGGTGGGCCTTGAGACGGCGGTGTCCCTCTCTGCGGCCGGCGATGTGGCCATCCCAGAGATGGAGAAAGCAGCCATGGTGAAGGAGGAGGTGCAGGAGGAGGTGGCAGACGAGGTGCCCCTTGTCGCGTGGAACCAGTAGTAGGTAGGCCAATAGTATGGCTAGTCGACCATGACGTCGGAGATGGCCGACCCACTGGATGTCAAACCATGGGATCCCACGCCACGTAGTCAACGGTACAGGAGAAAGAAGCATGGGAGGAGGTGGTGCAGGCGCCGCCAGCGCCTCTAGTCTGGCAGGGGCCGCTAGCCCACCTTTGGTAGCCTCCTCCATACGTCGACCTCACCATCGTCGATGACGAGTAGAACGAAGCTCGTGAGGACGACGACGGCCTCGTCGGCGGCGGCGGCCTCATCTATCTTAATTTCATTTTTTAGTTTTATTAGCTTTAGTAAGAACCAGTAAATGTGGATACTAGGAATAGGTGGTTTAATTTTTATTAATACGTTTTTGTTTTTTACAAAGTTTATTTTAGTTCTTTTTGGGTCGAAATTTGTAGTCCGAAAACGCGAACAATTTAGATCAAGCGGGGCTAATTGGACATGCACACGCCCGCACGACCGCAAGCAAATGAACATGTCCTTTGGCACCGTCAAATGGAATAAACGTGGATAAAACAGATGTCAGTTTAGATTGTGCGTTGGAGTTGCCCTAAGCTAAGATTTGTCCCTCGCGCCTCTCGCGTCGCCCCAGGGGCGACCGAGAGTGAACCTTAGCTATCGGACTTATTCACCCCTCCTTCTATCTCCCTCCGGCGGCATGCACCGCCGGGCAATGCTCTAGTGGCATCGATGGTAAGCAGGTAGCTCCTCCTTCCTGTGCGTCGTGGTTTTGTTACGACAGATGTTCTCATCACAGAACTTAGGTGTGAGGCCATCGCCACTGTGTGGTGACTCGAAGGGGTTGATCGGGATTTATAGATGGATTTACCCAGGTTTAGCCCCTCCGATGGAGGTAAAAGCATGTGTTTTCTACGGTGTCTATATTGATGGTGATCTCGATTACAAGGATGTCAAATATCTAACCTAGCTTTCAAGAGCTTCTTACTTGATCACTTCGGCTCGAGGGCTCCCCTTTATATATAGGTGGAGGCCTTAAGATTACAACACAGTCTGGGTCAATAAACACCCGTGGTCTAATCTAACTCCAACTTCCCTTGATCCTCAAGGAAAAGAGACCATTGTATCTTTATCCTTGATCCAGCCATCCAGACGACATCTTTAAACTGGCTCATCCAACAAGTCAGCCTTCTGAGCATTGATCTTCTCATGATCGTCTTTTGTCTGGATTGTCTTCATGGAGCCTGGGTTAAAACTTGGGCGGGTTATACCTGCAGGGTATATCCCCGACATTAGCCCCCAGTATAGTTTGGATTCATCCATGCTAAAATCCATCTTGAAAATGTTGGAAATCCTGAAGTTTAAGGCCAAACTATCAGTCGGCAATTCTTCGCCCTTGATGTGTGAAGTAAAAACCAAAAATCCAGGTCAAGGCTATGCCGAGTCATTTTTCCTTATTTGGGACTTAGCATATTTTTAGTCAATATTCTTGTGATGTCATCGTACCGACTGTTGTTGTCCGGAGCCACCATAGCGAATCTTTTCAAAAAACAGTATTAAATCCGGACTAGCGCGAAAATCAAGGCGTAATTTTAGCCACTAATTTCCTGCGACTGTTCCATTTCACACGGTGTCGTTTCAATGCCACCTTCCTTATAAATAGGCGGGAAAACATGTGTGATATATTTTCCTTTCTTCTTATTGTTCACGCTCTTTCCCTTCACTGTGTACGTGAGAGCTCCGAGGATGCCGATCGAAACTTCTCGGCCACTCCGTCCATGTTACTCGATCTCCCTAACATTTGTCGGGCTGCACACGGCCATCACCTTCTACCTCCAACGAATCAGGTACAAATTCCTCCTTACTAGGGTTGGTAGATTCATCGGTAGGTTTCGTCGGTGTTCATACCATGTTCATCGATTTTACCAAAGAAACGCTTTGTAGATCCATCAGTTTTTCATCCGTGTGTATCCATAAGTTTGTCACGGTCTTCGCTTTGTATTTTTTGCACATAGATCCTAAATATAACACTTTTAGGAGAACATGTGCAAATTCCTTGAGCTTTGGTTATTCCGCCGGTGCAGGACACATATTCCTTTATTTTTTGTGTATTATTTAGGTCCATCACAAAAGATTTTTCTTGGAGCAACCGATTTGTGGAGAATTTCCGGTAAATCTTCCACGGAGGTAGTGTTTGCCTTCAAAATCCCTTAATTTGTTGTAGCCGGCTTTAAAACACCTTGTTGTAGAATTGGTCGGCTTAAAACATCGTTCTGTAGTAGTTTGTCGACTTAAACACTTCTTGAATAACGACCGTAGTCAGCTACAAGTATTATGCATCAGCTTTTCTTCTTTTATCATCCTTGTAGCTGTTCCATGCCGCCTAATGGCCCCTAAGAACTCCAAAGCTTGTAACTGGGCCATGTATCAGGAGTCCGTACTCACTTTGGAAAACCTTGTTAGCCAAGGATTCTTGTTGGTTCAAAAGGATGTAAACTGGCGAGCTCGCAAAGAAGAGTCTTATCCGCACCCTCAACAAGGAGACGTTATTATCCTTACTGATCACTTACGTAGAGGTTTCCGACCACCCGGCTCAAAGTTCTCCATGGACCTTCTGCACTTCTTCAATCCTAGACCTTAGGATATTGGTCCCATTTCTATGACCAACTTATGCCAATCTCAAGTTTTATGCGAAGTGTATCTCTGGGTTAAGCCGTGAGTGACTCTCTTTAGGGAATTCTTCTATGTCAATCGTCAAACTGAAGCCAAGAATGGCCCTTCTTGTGAACTTGGAGGAATCACCATCCAGAAAAGGAAAAAAAATATATTTCCTGAGTCTAAAGTGGCGAGTCATCCGAAGCGATGGCACAAGACCTAGTTCTATTGCAAAAGTACTACCCCATGGGAGAAAATCTACTCCGAGTTATAGATTGGAAAGGATCGGCAGGAACATAGAATTCCCACGGTGGCCAACGAATGAGGAGAGGGATATGATGGCTCCTATTTGCACAAAATTGAGAGCCTTGGTTGCTCATGGCTAACCAGGACCAACTTGATCCGTTGCTGGTTAAAGTGGCGCATCCAGCCTCTCAGTGTGAGCAATGGTTTAATGTGCGACTACACAAGCGACTCATCTAATGCCCAACGCTTATCCACCCAAGACTTAACCGATGACGCCCTTAATAAAGAGACATAGAGGTTTTTCTCCGACTCAAAGGAGAGGTGCAGCGTGATGACCCACAAGTGTAGGGGATCTATCGTAGTCCTTTCGATAAGTAAGAGTGTCAAGCCCAACTAGGAGCAGAAGGATATGACAAGTGGTTTTCAGCAAGGTAATCTCTCCAAGCACTGAAATTATCGGTAACAGATAGTTGTGTGGTAAGATGATTCGTAGCAAGTAGCAAGTAATAAAGGTGCAAAAAAGTGGCCCAATCCCTTTTGTAGCAATGCACAAGCCTGGACAAATTCTTATAGGAGGTAAAGCGCTCCCGAGGACACATGGGAATTTCTATCAAGCTAGTTTTCATCATGTTCATATGATTCGCGTTCGCTACTTCGATAGTTTGATATGTGGGTGGACCGGTGATTGGGTGCTTCCCTTACTTGGAAAAACATCCCACTTATGATTAACCCTCTCGCAAGCATCCACAAGTACGAAAGAAGGATTAAGACAAAGTCTAACCATAGCATTAAACTAGTGGATCCAAATCAGCCCCTTACGAAGCAACACATAAACTAGGGGTTAAGCTTCTGTCACTCTAGCAACCCATCATCTACATACTACTTCCCAATGCCTTCCTCTAGGCCCAAATAATGGTGAAGTGTTATGTAGTCGATGTTCACATAACACCACTAGAGGAAAAACAACATACAACGCATCAAAATATCGAACGAATACCAAATTCACATGACTACTTATAGCAAGACTTATCCCATGTCCTCGGGAACAGAAGTGACTACTCACAAAGCATAATCATATTCATGACTAGAGAGGTACTGAATAGCATCAAGGGTCTGAACATATAACCTTCCACCGAGTAATCCAACTAGCATCAACTACAAAGAGTAATTAACACTACTAGCAACCTTACAAGTACCAATCGGAGTTGCGAGACGGAGATTGGTTACAAGAGATGAACTAGGGTTTGGAGAGGAGATGGTGCTGATGAAGATGTTGATGGTGATGTATCCCCTCCGATGACAGGAGTGTTGGTGATGAAGATGGCGATGATTTCCCCCTCCAGGAGGGAAGTTTCCCTGGCAGGACAGCCCTGCCAGAGCTCTAGATGGGTTCTGCTCAAGTTCCGCGTCGTGGCGGCGGTGATTCCATCCGAAAGCCTCCTCCTGATTTTTTTCTGGAACGAAACCCTCCTTATAGAAAAAGAGGGGAGCCAGAGGGCCAACAGGGATCCCACAAGCCCCCTAGGCGCGGCCAGGGGGTAGGCCGTGCGTTGCAGGCTTGTGGCCTCCTGGTGGCTCCCCTCTGGTAGTTCTTCCGCCCGGTACATTTTATAAATTCCAAAATAATCCCACGTTGATTTTCATGTCTTTTCGAGTTGCGCAGAATAGGTATCTCAAACTTGCTCCCTTTACAGACCAAAATTCCAGCTGCCGGCATTCTCCCTCTATATGTAAACGTTGTAAAATAAGAGAGAAAAGGCATAAGTATTGTACCGTGAAGTGTAATAACAGCCCATAAAGTGATAAATATCAACATAAAATCCTGATGCAAAATGGACGTATCAACTCCCCCAAGCTTAGACCTCGCTTCTCCTCAAGCGAAAACCGAGATCAATAAATATGCCCACATGTTTAGAGATAGAGGTGTCGACAAAACACAATACGAACATGCAGGCATCCTGATCATAATCAGAACAACAATAACATTATATAAGCTCTTATGCTAAAGTGATAATTCCTTCACAAAGTAAAGTACGGATGAAGAACCTTGTTGAGAATTAACAACCAATAGCCTTTAGTCACTGAAGCAATTGCACTTTATCATAACATCGGAAAGAGACAATAAGAGCTTGTAAAGCAAATCCACATACTCAATCATCCTTTCGTATCTTACAATTGCTAAAACTCACGTGGTACTCATGAGATCAAAGTTTCAACTAGACACAGAGAAAGATAGGGGCTTATAGTTTCGCCTCCCAACTGCTTACCTCAATGGTAATGTCAACAATAATAATTCATGAGTACTTACTTCCAAGTTTACATATGAATATAGATCTTTCCCTAGCATATGACTTTAGCCAGGATAAAGGAGAAATATGGAATTGGTGTCGATCACCATGACACTTTTAGGGACAAAAAGTAAAGGTACAAGATAGGCCCTTCGCAGAGGGAAGCAGAGGTTGTCATGGGTTTTTGAGGTTTGGATGTGTGACCTCTTAGTGCGAAGAAATGTCACTTTATATTGCCTCCTATGATAAAGAACTTTATTATGCAGTTTGTCGCTTTTATGTCTTCCTCATCACAGGTTTGTACAAAGCTTATTTTCCACACACTAATAGATCATACATATTAGGGAGAAATTTTTATTGCTTGCACCGATGACAACTTACTTGAGGGATCTTATTCAATACATAGGTAGGTATGGTGGACTCTCATGGCAAAATTGGGTTGAAGGTTTATGGATGCACAAGTAGTATCTCTACTTAGTGCGCAAGTTTTGGCTGATATGAGGTGGAAGAAAGCGTCACATTCTAAGGGATCTCTAGTCATATAACATTGTTCAGAACCAAGCAAACATAATTCATTATGTTGTCTTCCTTGTCCAATATCTACTTCTAAGCATGTAATAGTTTAATGAGTGTTCACAATCATAGACGGTGCCAAAGATGATATATTTATATGTGAACCTCTCTTTCTTTATTACTTCCTATTAATTGCAACAATGACCAAGGTCTATGTTTGTCCACCCTTAACAAGATTCAGTCAATATTCCTTCTATATGTGAAGCCATCACTTCCCATAAGATCATTACATGATCTTTCATCCTTTTGTTCTTTTATTATTCTTTTCTTTAGATCATGGCATGAAGCAAGGCCCTTAACTAAAACTCTCTTTATTATATGACTCACGAACTCGAATACATCGGGAGTGACACAAAGCAAAACTCAAGCCTAAAACACTAAGAACTTTATTCTACTAGAGAAAGATAAAAACGAAAAAGGACGAACTAAGAAAAGTTAAAGGCAAAATATGTGAAGGTGATACGATACCGGGGCAACTCCCCCAAGCTTGGCACAAGCCAAGGGGATTGCCCATACCCGTGCTTAGTTGTCTTCCTTCGGGGGTGATGGTGGTGAAGTTGTTGCAGAGGTCTTGAACTTGTTTAATTTCCTCTTGAGCATAAAATTCTGCTCCTTCATATCGTTAATTTCCTCTTCAAGCGTCAACGCCCTTTGGTATAATTCTTGCTTACTCTCCTGCAAAAGACGAGAAGGGATAAACAAAATCTTAGGCTTCTTCCTTGAGTCAGGGAGGCTCGACTTCTTGAACTCCACATGTGTGTCTCCAAGTTGGGGTAGAGGAGCCTCCTCTTCATCAGAACTTGTTCCTTCTTTCCCTTTGGGATCATAATCATCTTCCTCATCAGTGGTCCAACCATAATGATACAAGTCCCCATAGACCTTGGGGGAGATCGTTCTCCCCTACAGATTCCTGAGACGACATCTTGCTCTAAATCTGCGGCAGAAACAGGCTCGAAACGAAAACATAGGAAATTTGCATGATACGAGGGTCAGACCTTGAGGGAGAATATATAATGCTTTTTTCTGACCAAAAGGAGTACTCCGGAAGAAAACAGAGTCCGGGAGGCACACGAGGTGGTCACAAGCCCCCAGGAGCGACCAGGGGGTGGCACGTGTCTGGCAGGCTTGTCGCCTCCTCGTGCGCTTTCCGGACTACTTTAAAATTTTCTATTTTTCTAAAAATTCCAAAACGGAGGAAAAAACCTACTAGAAAAGTTTTGGAGTCGGTTTACTTACCGAATCACATACCTCTTCGTTTTTGGAGTTTGAAACAGGCTGATAAATATCCCTTATGTACTCCTTCGGAGTTATGGTATTGATAATACTGCTTTCAACATTTATGGGAGTACCTGAGATATAATGCTTGATTCTTTGCCCATTTACCACTCTTGGAAAATTACCTTCCGTGTTGTTGATTTTGATGGCACCAGAATGATACACTTCCTCAAAATGTAAGGACTTTCCCATTTAGAGAGAAGCTTGCCTGCAAAAAATCTTAAACGAGAAATATATAGCAAGACATAATCAGCTACATTGAACTCACGTTTTTGTATCCTTTTATCATGCCACCGATTAACTTTTTCTTTGAACAACTTGGAATTTTCATATGCCTGAGCTCTCCATTCATCAAGTGAGCTGATATAAAATAACCTCTTCTCACCAGCAAGTTTGAAATCAAAGTTGAGCTCTTTGATTGCCCAATAAGCCTTGTGCTCCAGCTCAAGAGGTAAATGACAGGCTTTACCGTAAACCATTTTGTACGGAGACATGCCCATGGGATTCTTATAAGCAGTTCTATAAGCCCACAGTGCATCATCAAGCTTCTTAGACCAATTCTTTCTAGACCTATTGACAGTCTTTTGCAGAATTAGTTTAATCTGTCTATTACTTAGCTCTACTTGACCACTGGACTGAGGATGATAAGGAGATGCAATTCTATGGTTGACATCATACTTAGCAAGCGTTTTACGGAAAGCACCATGAATGAAATGTGAACCACCATCAGTCATTAGATATCTAGGGACTCCAAATCTAGGGAAAATAACTTCTTTAAGCATAGAGGTTGATGGTTGTTGTGTATTCCTTGCAACGGCGCCAGAAATAGTTGTGTCGACGGCACCAGGAATCCTTCAGCTGCGGCTATGCCTTAAGGGACTTCCTAGGCAAGTATGCAAAGGATTTCCCTCGTGGCCTTGGAGCCTTGCGTTGGTGTTCCCTCAAAGCGGAAAGGGTGGTGTAGCATAGCGACGGTAAGTATTTCCCTCAGTTTGAGAACCAAGGTATCAATCCGGTGGAAGAGTATCTCAAGATCCTGCACAAACACAAAAGCTTGCACCCAACGCTATGAAGGGGTTGTCAATCCCTTATAGATTGTTTGCCAAGTGAGAACTAAAAGCAACAAAGTAACAAAGCAAAGTAAAAGCGGAGTTGTAAACGATGGATGTGAATAGACCCGGGGGCGTAGTGTTTACTAGTTGCTTCTCTCATGAAAGCAAGTAGACGGTGGGTGAACAAATTACTGTCGAGCAATTATAGAACTGTGGAGAGTCATGACGATATCTATGCAATGATTATTTCTATAGGCGTCACGTCCGAAACAAGTAGACCGATACTTTCTCCAACTACTACTATTACTCCACACGTCGACCGCTATCCAGCATGCATCTAGTGTATTAAGTCCATCAGAACAGAGTAACGCCTTAAGCAAGATGACATGATGTAGAGGGTTAATCTCAAACCAATGATAAAAACCCCATCTTTTTACCCTTGCTGGCAACTGCTTGATGTGTGCCTTGCTGCCCCTACTATCACTGGGAAAGGTCACCACATGGCAGAACCCAAAACCAAGCACTTCTCCCATTGCAAGAATCATAGATCTAGTTGGCCAAACAAAACCCAAGACTCGGAGAGACTTACAAGGATATCAAATCATGCATATAAGAAATGAGCAAACACTCAAATATATATCATAGATAATCTGATCACAAGTCCACAATTCATCGGATCTCAATGAACACATCGCCGAAGAAAATTACATCGGATAGATATCCATGAAGATCATGGAGAACTTTGTATTGAAGATCCAAGAGAGAGAAGAAGCCATATAGCTACTAACTTCGGACCCGTAGGTCTGAAGTAAACTACTCACGAGTCATTGGAGGGGCGATGATGATGATGAAGAAGCCCTCCAGCTCCAAAGTCCCCTCCGACAAGGCGCCGGTAAGGGTCTCCAGATGAGATCTTGCGGAAACGGAAGCTTGCGGTGGCGGAAAAGTATTTTCGAGTCTCCCCTGACTTTCTGCGGAATATTTGGGAATTTATAGGCCAAAGATCTAGGTCAGGGGGCGGCCAGGGAGGCCACAATCCTGCCCACCGCCGCCTCCCCCTTGGTGGCCGAGTGGGGGCTTGAGGGCTCCCTGGAGCCCACCTGGATTGGCCCAAAAGCCCCCTGGACTTCTTCCGTTCGGGAAAAAATCATTTCGGGGTTTTTCTTCCGTTTGGACTCCGTTCCAAAATCAGATCTGAAAAGAGTCAAAAACACGAAAAAAACAGGAACTGGCACTTGGCACTGAATTAATAAGTTAGTCCCAAAAAGATATAAAAAGGTACAGAAAACATACAAAGAAGGCAAGATAACAGCGTGAAACCATCAAATATTATAGATACGTTTGAGACGTATCAGAGGTGTTGTGATCAACACTACTAGTTGGGATAGCTTCTACCCACTTAGTAACATAATCAACAGCCACTAGGATATGAGTATACCCGTTGAATTTTGGAAAAGGTCCCATATAAGCAAAACCCCAAACATCAAATGGTTCAATGACAAGTGAATAATTCATATGCATTTCCTGACGCTTACTGATATTACCTATTCTTTGACATTTGTCAAAAGACAAGACAAACTTATGGGCATCCTTGAAGAGAGTGGGCCAATAGAAACCTGATTGCAATAACTTGTGTGCAGTTCTATCTCCCGCATGGTGTCCTCCGTAAGCCTCGGAGTGACACTTCTATAGGATCTGTCCCTGGTCATGCTCAGGTACACAACGTCTAATAACACCATCTACTGCTTCTTTATATAGGTGAGGATAATCCCAAAAGTAATGTCTCAAATCAAAGAAGAATTTCTTCTTTTGCTGGTATGTGAAACTGGGTGGTATATATTTGGCAACGATATAATTTTCATAATCAGCATACCACGGTGTACTACATGAAGCATTGATGACATTCAATTGCTCATCAGGAAAGCTATCATCAATAGGTTGGGGGTCATCAAGAACATTCTCCAACCTAGGCAAGTTATCTACTACGGGGTTCTGAGCACCCTTTCAATCAACAACATCCAAATCAAATTCTTGTAGCAAGTGAACCCATCTGATAAGTCTGGGTTTAGCATCTTTCTTCTACATCAGGTACTTAATAGCAGCATGATCAGTGTCAATAGTGACTTTGGAATCAACTATGTAAGATCTAAATTTTTCACATGCAAACACGACTGCTAAAAATTCCTTTTCAGTAGTAGCATAGTTTGTTTGGGCACTATCTAGAGTTTTACTAGCATAGTGAATAACATTGAACTTCTTATCAACTCTTTGTCCAAGAACAGCACCAACAGCATAATCACTAGCATCACACATGATTTCAAAAGGTAAGTTCCAATCAGGTGGTTGAACAATAGGCGCAGTTATCAAGGTCTTTTTAAGTATTTCGAAGGCTTCCTCACAATCATCGTCAAAAAACAAAAGCAATATCCTTTTGCAAGAGATTTGTAAGAGGCCTAGAAATCTTAGAAAAGTCCTTAATGAACCTTCTATAGAAACCAGCATGACCAAGGAAACTTCTTATACCTTTGATATCTGTAGGGCATGGCATTTTCTCGATCGCATCAACCTTAGCCTTATCGACTTCAATACCTCTTTCAGAAATTTTATGTCCTAAGACGATGCCTTCATTAACCATAAAGTGGCACTTCTCCCAATTCAAGACAAGGTTGGTATCTTTACATCTCTGCAAGACCTGATCAAGGTTGCTGAGGCAATCGTCAAAAGAAGACCCATAAACGGAGAAGTCATCCATGAAAACCTAAACAATCTTTTCACAAAAGTCAGAGAATATATCCATCATACATCTTTGAAAGGTAGCAGGTGCATTACATAAGCCAAAAGGCATACGTCTGTAAGCAAAGGTACCGAAAGGGCAGGTGAAAGTGGTTTTCTCCTGATCAGATTGTGCAACAGGTATTTGGGAGAAACCAGAATAACCATCTAGAAAGAAGAAGTGTGTGTGTTTAGACAGTCTTTCTAGCATTTGGTTGATAAAAGGCAAAGGGTAATGATGTTTTCTAGTGGCCTTATTCAATTTCTTAAAATAAATCACCATCCTATAGCTAGTAATAATGCTCTGTGGGATCAATTCATCCTTATCATTAGGGACAACGGTAATACCTCCCTTCTTAGGGACGCAATGCACCGGACTTACCCAATCACTATGAGCAACAGGATAGATAATACCTGCTTCCAGGAGCTTTAGTATCTCTTTTCTTACTACCTCTTTCCACTACAAGGAATTTGCTCAATCATGACGCCCAATCTTGGTCACTGGAAGGTCATTGTTATTATTTTATGACCATGTTATGACCAAATTTGGGAGGTCAACAATAGGCCGTCAGGAATGAAGAAAGCTGACCTTTATGATACTTTGGTCATTAGATCTACGACGAAAATGTTTTGGTCGTTAAATGTATGACCAAAATTTTGGTCATGGACATGTGCCTAAACCACGTAGGATCCTACATGGCAAGAAGACGTGGCACGCTGAAGTGTCGCTTGTGGTGACGTGGAATCCACATGTGACCTGACATGGCATGATTTCCCCGACCAGTTCTACATGGGCCAGGCCTAATAGTTTGGCCCATTTATTTTTAAGGCCATACTCATTTCGTCCCAATTATTAGGTTCAAGCCCATTTATTTTTACGGCCATAATCTGTTCAACACAATTATTTGGTCAAATAGTGTCCATAATCTGTTCAAACAAATAATTTGGTTTAAATAGTCGAGTTGGATTAGTTCTAGGCCTTAATTTACTATGTTTTGGTACACAAAAGCACGTTTCTAAGATAGGCCCATCAACCAATTACTTATGCACAAAAATAAAATAATTTACAATTACATCGTATCACAAAAAATACCTTAATTTACAATCAGCCTGACATGTCCCAATGATTATGTTCTTGGTGAAATCACGGTGTCAATGACTCCACACGAGTACTTGGTGGTCTTGAAACTTCCAGGAGTATTTGAACCTATTGGAGCAGACAACTACCTGCGCAGACCAAATTAAGGGTGCTGAAAAGAGTTAACAAACTCAATACTAATGAATGAATTATAGTGATAATTTAAAATAATAACAAAACTAAACCATTGGTAATTAAACAATCTAGTATACAACTCGCAGTGAAGCAGGACTAAAATCTGAAACTAAATAACACATAAAAACTAGACTACTTTAGAACTGTTAACTCAATCCAACTTTTTTAGATTTAGTTTGCTTGAATGACAGATTAAACGTTGAAAAGCAAGTACTAAATGTGAAGAACAGGTAGAAATAGATCTACATCCAAATTAGTTTTATTACTAAATCATATTTTGTTGCATATCTATTTTGGCTCCATAAGGACATCAACTTGACGTTGCATTTCCTACCGAAACCTGCAGGCACAAATTGCATGTCGTATGGCTGCATGCTAGCTAGCTAATCTACTCTTGGACCATGCACTTGACATCAACTTGACCGTGGTCTTTGGTGATTTATGTTCATTGCCTTATTTGATGATGATAATTATATATGTATCTGACCTATATTTCTCTCCATAACAACCCAGTATGTGTTGATAATTTTTGTCTAGTGGCTGGAGATATGGGGATCGAAGATGATTCAGTGACCGGAAGTAATACCAAGAAAAAAACAACTCCAACAGTAAAAAATCGTTCTTCCAAATAAGTAGTAAAAAGTAGCTAATCGCGTATAAATGGATCCTCACAAATTCTTCTAACGTTCCTTTTGCATTATTTATTTTTTCCTTTCATATAGACTGTCATACAGATCTCACACCCACCTTAAAAAGGAGTACCAAATCAAGGTGAAGGACTGGGGTGGGTGCTATACTGTTTGCAGCTAACATGGGGGCTTACATATATGTTCTGTAGACTAAGGAGACGATCATGTTGTAAAAACTAGCACCCTGGATGCAAGAGAGAAATTGTGAAGACTTCTTCAAATAATAAAAGTAGTGATGCACGACAAGTGGGAATTAACCTTCTTTCAAAAGAGTCAAAGTATCATGTCTAAGTATAACGTGGATGCCATGAAGAACTGTGTTCATATATAGGAAGGTGGATCATGTGATAGCACAACCATACTATGTTAGGTAGACTGCCACATTATTAAGATTATGAAGAACTGTGTTATGATCAGATCGTGCAATATACTTTATATGCAATGACACCACTCAATAGACTGCAACATTATTAAGATTCTGATAAGATATAGTGTTTGTTAATTAGTACTACAATAGTAACTTTGTAGGAGCTATGCTTTTTAATATGTGAGCCAACAACAGAAAGAAAATTATTTATATTAGTTGATATCATCAAATTGTATGTGTAATGACTAACGTTGGGTGCTTTATGTAATGTAGATCATATCTATCATTCTTGGTACAACTTTGGTATTATTTCATGGCATAGTAGTATAACATTATCATTAGTTTTTGAGCATATGTTATATGATATTGTTACTTTAAAAATGTCATTTTATATAAATGATATTATATACTACCCATGCAGCGACTAGTATGTCTAGAGAACCAAAAGACTCACTCAAGCAATGAACCGTTAGTTCGCAATCCTAAGATCTGACATGATTACGAACACGACTCTGTTCTAAGCATTTCAACTTAGCTCTAGGAGCAATAAGACGACAAATTCGTCACACACGTACCTTGATTTTCAGGTGCTCTCTTTCATTGGCATCCTTGTTATACATGTGCTTGTGGTAGTCCATGATCTTGCAAACCGAAGGGTTTGCTTTTCGGTGGACCTGTGCGGGTGGCGAGACGGTAACCATGAGACGGGTGGCATGTTCACTATTTAATAATCCACACATTGACATCACACGAGTAAAACTGAGACGAGAGGAATGAAGATGAAGTTCATCTTATAAGGGTAAGTGTTCCCTGTGAAGAACATAAATAAGAGTGATTTTACCATGTATGTTGCGCCAACCTGCCTTTTTTTTACTCTTGAAATCAGAGGATCTTGAAAATTAATACAGATAGTTACATACATACGACAGAGCTAAAGTCCAAAACTGAATGAAAAATATGTAACCAAAAATTGCATAGTTTATCAGATTCTAAAATCTCTAGCAGTTGGTTCTTTTAGCCATTTGAAAATATCAGTTAGTAGGAAAGTAGTGTTAAGATAATACCCATGATTGATTACAAAAGAAACGTGCTTAGTTGAAGGATGAGCCTAATATTGAAAGAACCTTCTCATCTAGATAAATCAGCAAGCATACATCAGAGCAAAAGGAACTTGAAAGATTCGGAAAAAATAAGATCTATACGAAGCAACTCTGTGGAGATGAGATAAACATTCATTAGCAGTAGTATTCCCAGAACTGTATTGCCTACAAGTATATGCTACTACCTGCAGCAGTGGGTCGTCGTGGTCGTGCTTGAGCTCGGCCCGAATATCTTGGTCGCCCTAGGAGCAGACCACTGCCCCTCATCCTGGAGAAGAGCAGGGCCGATCGCTAGGTGCACCCCTCCTCCTCCTCGAGCTGGGCAAGGCCGACACCCTCTGCCGTCGTCATCGTCTCCACACCATGTTAACCTGTAGGAAAGGGGCGGATAGGAGAAAAAGGTGAGGAGGAGAGGGTGGATCCACGTGAGGAAGGATGGGAAGGTCCTAGCTATGCAATGCCAGTGATGGATTATGCAAGCTTCACCTCGCCATTGTCGGTTCCGGCGAGTTCCGGTGGGGAAACCCTAGCCTCGGGTGTGGGAGAGGATCCTGATGCGCGGACCTGAACGGAGGGGAGGGAGGGGAGGGTGTGAGCTCGAGCCATCCTGAGTCCCATCATGTCCATGGAGTGGATCACGCCCAGATCTCGCAGTTTGTGACCATGAACATGTTTATTTGGGCTGACTCAGGGACGCTGATGCCTTCCTCGAGGCGGTGAACAAACTCACCGGCAGATCTTGGGGAGCAGCGCATGGATGGAGCTCGCCGGAACCAGCCGACGTGGGTGGCGGCGGAAGCGAGGAGCAAGGAGAAGCGACGTAGGTTGGGGGGAAGGATAGGTTCACGAGAGAGAGAGAGAGATTGGTGCGGTGGGCTGCATCTTTTTTCCTTCCTCCTTTTTTTTTCTTTAGATGGATGGATGATCGGTGGACGGTGGGATTGCTGGGAACAGATGGTTGGATGTTTTCCATGTCATCAATCCGTGGCACAAATTATTATACCAATAAAAATTAAGTGTATGTAATTGTATGTGTTTTTATTTTGAGAATTGAGCATAGTTTTTAGAAAAACGTTATACAACAACCGACTGATTTTCTTGGTTGGATCCGCCCCTCGGTTTTTAGGGAATTAATGAGTCAGGGATGGGACAAGCGGGGTCTGCATGGAGATCGGTCGAGGGATGTTTTCGCAACTTGTTTGTTGTTTCAAAAATTAATGTGTCGGGCAAGCGACCGAACCACGCCAGGAGTTAGATCGGATGGCTCGCGCGTGAAGATCCGACGATTGTGGGAAATATTAAGGTAAATATGATAAATTATAATGAGCTAAAATTTGGTGGAGGGAGGTTTTATGGGAAGTGGCATGCCCTGGTAAGTTTTCAGAAATTATAAAGCAATATAAAATATAGTTGCTTCAAAAACTTTAAGTATTATAAGATTCAAAGATTGGATTGTGAGCTTAGATGGATTGTTAGATGGGGACCAAATTTTATGGAGACCTATGATTTGGGCATATAGAATATGCGGCAAAAATGCAGCTCATTAAGATATGTGTAGCTAGTAGTTCCTTCATAAAGCTTCTAGCTAACAAAAACTTTGGAAATTTGTTGAGGACGATTTAATAGGAAAATAGAGCTAATTTTTTTCATGAGGCAATGACCGGTGTAGGAAAGAGTGTCCAAAAATATTGAGGGCAATCAAGAAATTATAATTCCAAACTGTCAACGTACTTATACTTCGTGGCCTTGTCAACACCAATATATACAAGACACGTAGGCGAAATTATCGAGTTCTCTGCCTAGTCACCTCTATTCCCTATGACCTTCTTAATTTGTCATGGAGGACCTACAATGCGGGCGTAAATAGAGCTACACATGCCAGTGACCATTTTGTGCAATGGGATTATGACCTTCTTGACAGAGATGGTCAAAATTTTGTAGGTTTTGGACCATCTTAGACACCTCATGACCTTTTTGTATATTTTAGTCATAGATCTATGACCAATAAAACCGCCGTCATTATTTTTTGTCGTAAACGAGCTTATTTCTTGTAGTGTTCATCTTAGGATTTAATCTCCATTGATGATGGACAACTGGTTTTGAATCAGGATCGGTTTTAATTTTGTGTTGGCATAGAGTGGGACTAATGCCCTTAAGATCATCAAGAGTATATCCAATAGCAGCACAACGCTTCCTAAGAGTTTTTAATAACTTCTTTTCTTCATGCTCTGAAAGGCTAGCACTAATAATAACATGATATATCTCTTTTTCATCGAGATAAGCATACTTAAGAGTATCAGGTAACTGCTTAAGCTCAAACACAGGATCACCGTTTGGTGGGGGTGGATCTCCAAGAAATTCAACAGGCCAATTATTCTTAAGGATAGGATATTGTTCAAAGATAACTCTATCTATCTCATTCCTTTCATCCATATGCATATCATTTTCATGCTCAAGCAAGTATTGCTCTAAAGGATCAGTAGGAGGCACAGCAATAGAAGCTAGAGCAATAATTTCATCCTTACTAGACAACTCTTTTTCATGAGGTTGTCTACCAAACTTGGAGAAATTGAACTCATGTGACACACCTTCAAAGCCAACAGTACCAGTTTGCTTCTGATAGTCAATATGAGCATTGACAGTATTGAGGAAAGGTCTACCAAATATGATGGGACAAAAGCTATCTTGTGTGGTAGCAAGAACAAGAAAATCAGCAGGATACTTAGTTTTACCACACAAGACTTCAACATCTCCAACAATTCCCAAAGGGAAGATAGTATCTCTATTGGCAAGCTGAATAGTGACATCAATAGGTTCCATCTCGATAGGTGCAATCCCGTCTTTAATTTCATCATACAAAGATTGAGGTATTACACTAACACTGGCACCCACGTCACATAAACCATGATAACAATGATCTCATATCTTAATAGAAACAACAGGCGTGCCAACAACAGGCCTATGTTTGTTTCTAGCATGAGGTTTAGCAATTCTAGCAGCATCTTCACAGAAGTGAATATCATGACCCTCAACATTGTCGGACAGGAGGTCTTTGATAATAGCAATGCTAGGTTCAACTCTAATTTGCTCTGGGGGTGTAGGTGTTCTAATGTAGCCCCTACGTATCATAGTTGACACTTTAGAATGATCCTTTATCCTAACAGGGAAAGTGGTTTCTCAATGTAAGCACTGGGAACAATAGGATCATTATAAGAAATGACTTTCTCTTCAACTGGATTGGGTTTAACTACGTTGACTTATAAGGGAGGATGATATTTAAACCACTTCTCTTTAGGGAAATCAATATGAGCAGCAAAAGATTCACACAATGAAGCTACTATCTTAGAGTCAAGTCCATATTTAGCGCTAAAATCACAAAAAGTATTTGTTTCAACAAAGGATTCAACGCAATCAAACTTGAGATTCATACCTGACTCCTTACCTTCATCAAACTCCCAATCTTCAGAGTTGCATTTAATTATTTCCAATAAGTTTCATTTGAAGTCAATATCACTCTTCATAAAAGAACCGGTACAAGAAGAGTCAAGCATGGTGCGATTATCATGAGAAAGCCGAGCATAAAAGTTCTGAGTGATAACTTCTTTTGAGAGATCATGGTTGGGGCATGAATATAACATTGACTTAAGCCTCCCTCAAGCTTGAGAAATACTTTCTCTATCACAAGGCCGGAAATTATAGATATAATTCTGATCACGATGTACCAAATGCATAGGATAAAACTTTTGATGAAATTCCAATTTCAATCGGTTGTAGCTCCTTGATCCAATATCATCACATAGCCTATACCATGTCAATGCTTTATCCCTCAAAGATAAGGGAAAGACCTTCTTCTTGACCTCGTACTGAGGAAAACATGCAAGCTTAAATAAACCACAAACTTCATCTACATAGATTAGATGCAAGTCGGGATATGATGTTCCATCTCCTGTAAAAGGGTTAGCCAGCTGTTTCTCAAGCATACCAGAAGGAAATTCGTAGCAAATATTTTCAGTAGGTGTAGCAGGTTGAGGAGCAACTCCTTGTGCTTCCGTTCGAGGTGAAGATACCCCGAACAGGCTCCTCAAAGGATTAGTTTCCATAGTGACAAGTGACAATAAATTTCAGCACACTATATAAATGTTTCCTTACCAAATTCCACTTACCAAAGGCGCTTCATTCCCCAGCAACGTTGCCAGAAAAGATTCTTGATGACCCACAAGTGTAGGGGTTCTATCGTAGTCCTTTCAATAAGTAAGAGTGTCGAACCCAACGAGGAGCAGAAGGATCTGACAAGTAGTTTTCAGCAAGGTAATCTCTGCAAGCACTGAAATTATCAGTAACACATAGTTGTGTGGTAAGATGATTCGTAGCAAGTAGCAAGTAACAAAGGTGCAGAAAAGTGGCCCAATCCCTTTTGTAGCAAGGGACAAGCCTGGACAAACTCTTATAGGAGGTAAAGCGCTCCCGAGGACACATGGGAATTTCTGTCAAGCTAGTTTTCATCATGTTCATATTATTCACGTTCGCTACTTTACAGTTTGACATGTGGGTGGAGCGATGCTTGGGTGCTGCCCTTACTTGGACAAACATCCCACTTATGATTAACCCCTCTCGCAAACATCTGAAACTACGAAAGTAGAATTAAGACAAATTCTAACCATAGCATTAAACTAGTGGATCCAAATCAGCCCCTTACGAAGCAATGCATATACTTGGGTTTAAGCTTCTGTCACTCTAGCAAACCATCATTTACTTACTACTTCCCAATGCCTTCCTCTAGACCCAAATAATGGTGAAGTGTTATGTAGTCGACGTTCACATAACACCACTAGAGGAAAAACAACATACAATGCATCAAAATATCCAACGAATACCAAATTCACATGACTACTTATAACAAGACTTATCCCATGTCCTCAGGAACAAAAGTGACTACTCACAAAGCATAATCATACTCATGACCAGAGAGGTATTGAATAGCATCAAGGGTCTGAACATATAATCTTCCACCGAGTAATCCAACTAGCATCAACTACAAAGAGTAAATAACACTACTAGCAACCTTACAAGTACCAATCGGAGTTGCGAGACGGAGATTGGTTACAAGAGATGAAGTAGGGTTTGGAGAGGAGATGGTGCTGATGAAGATGTTGATGGTGATGAGTCCCCTCCGATGAGAGGAGTGTTGGTGATGACGATCGCAAAGATTTCCCCCTCCGGGAGGGAAGTTTCTCTTGCAGGGCAGCCCTGCCGGAGCTCTAGATTGGTTCTGCTCAAGTTCCGCCTCGTGGCGGTGGCGATTCCTCCCGAAAGCCTCCTCCTGATTTTTTCTGGGACGAAAACCTCCTTATAGAAAAAGAGGGGAGCCAGAGGACCAACAGGGTGCCCACAAGACCCCTAGGCGCGGCCAGGGGGTAGACCGCGCCTAGCAGGCTTGTGGCCTCCTCGTTGCTCCCCTCTGGTACTTATTCCGCCCGGTATTTTTTATAAATTCTGAAATAATTCCTCGTTGATTTTCACGGCTTTTGGAGTTGTGCAGAATAGGTATCTCAAACTTGCTCCCTTTTCGGACTAGAATTCCAGCTGCCGGCATTCTCCCTCTTCATGTAAACCTTATAAAATAAGAGAGAAAAGGCATAAGTATTGTACCGTGAAGTGTAATAACAGCCCATAAAGCGATAAATATCAACATAAAAGCATGATGAAAAATGGATGTATCACAGTGTTACTGGTTCAGGACCATTTTATCTGCTAAATCCACCGCCACCAATACTGATCTTTTTAACATCAAGTATACTCTCTTCCTTTGTTGATTTCATTTTGCCCCACCATCCTTATCATGCTCTTCCATTTGCACGCGGATTTTAGCTTGTGGAAAGTCACTCCTCAGATCCTTGTTTCTTCCTCGGGCCAAGGGAATGATCCAGCTTGTGATGACTCGGCTCCCGGCTCATCTTCAGGAGAACTATCTGAGGAGAGCTCGACTCACTTGGTCGTTTGTTTACTCAACTTGCTGACACACCTTCCTCTCAGGGCGACTCTGAATCCAGCCAATTTGGTGATATTGAGGTAACTCCAATCTCTTATAGTTCCTCAGAAACGTTAGTTGCAAGAAAAAAAGGCAAGACATCGGGAAGATTGATATATCAAATCAAGATGCTCATTTAGCTTACGGTTTTTTTGAAGAACATGCAATTCGCGGGTCAACCAAAACACAAGACCCGAAGTGACTCGGGCGAGTTAGACCCTGGGTTATCTCATGCACCGCTAGCTCGTAAGCCACATGTTAAGGTGAAAATAGTCCTACCGATTCTTGTCCTAAGGTTGTTCTCTTTAAACAAACTCTTAGCACTTCAAACTAACTTTATCAGGAATGTCCTCCATCCTCAGGCACCTCATCAGCAACACAACTCCCCACCTTTAACATCAACCGCGGGTAGGTTTCTGGTCATAAACTTATTGCATATGTTTACCTTCCTTAGCAGAATATTTGATTTCTGATCTTTGTAAGACCAAAGCTAGTTTGTCTGGTCGTGTTGTCGGGTCATTTCCTGGTGCTGAAAGCAAAGACATTTCGAACCCTCAAATGAAAAAGGCAGCAGCCAAAGTTGACCCTTCTGAAGGGAACATTCGAGATGCTGCAGCCGAACCGGCAACCGTTGGTGAGACGCCGAAATCAGATGAGCCTGTGTTAATGGACACACTATTAGAGATTATGGGCACATCAATTTATCTTTGTGCTCATCCACCACGTGTGTCTCATCATTCTCGTCCATCGACTCATGTGGATAACCATATTCTACCGGCTGACCAGAACACTCTGGATGTTGTTATTGTCAAGGAAAGCTTCCAAGCTCGTGTTGTTTCCACCTCTCTAGTTAAGATTGTGGCCAAGGAAGAACCGATGAACTTGGATAAAGGGCAACCCCAATTAGAGCTCCCGAATATGTCACTGTTTAGTGTTGAAGAAATCCACCAACAATACTTGACCCGGCTGTATGGGAGTCGAGAAATTGAAACCAATATGATCAACGTGCCCAGGGAAAAAATATGAAGTAAGATTTCCTTCTTTAACCTTTCTATCTTTATATACTGCCTATAACCCCCTAGGACCGGCTTATTATATAAATGGTAAGCTGGTTCTTCAAAATAAGGATGGAGAATTGTAGCTTAGCCCCCAAGGACTGGTTTAGCATGATAATGGTAAGTAGGTTCCTCACACGTAGATATGTAGAAACTCCGATTGTATCCCCCATGGGCAGACTTACCTCGAAGAGTGGGGCAGATCTTCTTGAAGAAGTCACCATCAATTTATATGAACTTGAAGTCATGTAGCCCCCAAGGGCCGGCTTGTTTCTTTCAAATAGTCGGGTCTTTATTGAATTTGCAAAATTGGACACATTAGCCCCCAAGTGCCATATGGAATGTTTAAAATCCGTACGAGAACTTTTATAAGAAAAAAGCTTATTTTGGCACCGTATCCCCCAAGAGTCAAGTCATCTCTTTGTATGGTGGCTTGTAATATTTTTGTAAACAACTATTTATAAACCTTTGTATATCTGTCACGAATATGTAGAGGATGTTGAATCTGTAGTTGTAAAACTGCAGACGCGTATGGAAGAAGAGATGAAACTGAAGGCTGAAGCCTAGCTTATGGCGGATCATTGTGAAAAATTTGTGCGTCAGGTGCCAGATCATTTTACCAAGCCATGAAAAACTTTGAAGAATAAAAAGGCGTCCTTTTGAAACATGCTAAAAAAGTCGAGGGTAAACTTTGAACTCTAAAGGAGACTCATTATGCTCTTCTAAAACATATAAATGAGATGATAGAGGCTATCTTTGGTATGTATTTATAGCTCTTTAATTTAAAGGGTGGGGTTATGACGATATAGCTGCTCATTGCCAGGCATTTGTTTGCAGGAAGAAAAGACCACACTCTTGTGGTGTTGTCAATTCCACGTTTTTCACATATATACTGCAGTTATTCACAAGCTCTGTTTTCTCCATAATGGCAGTGAAGAACTTGAAATACCGGCCCCGAACCATCAAGGATTTGTTGAAGAAACTATGAACTACGCCACAATGGGCCATGGACATCCAGAAATTGATGGCTCATGGTGGGGCAAATATGGCACTTGCTAGGGCGAAGGCGTATCCTCCTGAACTAGATGTTGAAGCTCTAAATGGTGGCTTTCCTGCTCAAGATGATTATTCTAAATCCTTCAAAGAGACTCCACCGTTGGCAACGCTAATAGCTGACTAAATTGATTTGTCCTAAGTTCTATCATGCATACTTTGAGGCCAATGAACGCATCAACCCACCAAAAGATGAGTCGTCTGCATTGGTACCGCGTCGTCGTAAGGGACCCGTCACATCAAATGTTGGCACATCGACCTAGGCCGAGGAGACTTCCCACTTTGAAATTTTTCTTTCAATTTGGTCGCAACAAAAAGACCAAGACTTCAATTATGAAGTTGAGCCAACAACATTAGCTCCGAAGATGGCTCATGTAGAACAGGCTTGAAATTTCACCTTTCAAGTCGAATAAGTCACAGGGCGGCTGGAGCACCCGAGTATTAAGCAAAAAAAACATGATTATTTTGCGGCTCCTATTGTGAGCTTGTAATGGTAGTTCTTAAAAAATTTGAAACTCTAGCATGCCATCATCTGTTTCATTTAGCTGACTCGAAATCTATTGGGCTTGCATGCATCAGGTCGAGTCTTGCTTGCGATAAGTCTGGCCACAAAACTTTGACCTTCTTTGATCTTGTTTGGAGGAATACGACTGCACTATTTTCTTTGTCTCTTAAGACCACTGTGTATTTTGAGCTCAATGGATACCTTGGTAAGACAAAAAAGAGAATAGGACTTAAGGTGGCAAATAAACTTGATTTGCAAGGACCGCCTTTCGAGTTAAATATCCCACAACATTGTTTTAGAGGATGTGAAATTGAACTCGTCATTCATGATGAGCTGGCAAAAATAGTACATGTACCTGAAAAGTTAGGAGGTAATATCATGCAAAAAATAATAATGCATAACTAACAGGCCGACTCAGTGAGACACGGTAAAAATACACAGGCTTTGGAGGCTCAAGTATTGCTTCAATGAAGCGGGTATGATAACCCATGGTTTATCCTATCTTTCTATATGTCAGCTCTCACATGACCTAAACCAATGTTTTAACCTCGCCAGTTCAGAGTACACAGTGGTTTGACTAGTCAAGAGTACATGGGGTCACCTGATGAGAGTCGCATCAAACATACATGAAGGTTTTAACCATTTTGTGGGGTCTTTGCCGGATCAAGAGGGTGAGAAAGTTGAAGTCGATGAGTTGGAAGCCCCAAGTGACCTATGATCAATAGAAAAACACAGCATAGGATATACATGATACAATGGTTGTACTGCAAAACATAATTATGGTTTACTTGGACCAATCGCCCCCCAAGTAACATGTTTTGAAATAATAAATACTCATGCTTAACTTGTAGGCTGGAAACGACAGAGGCCCCAAGATTCGGGGATGTCGGCTTTATCGTATTCAAAACATATAGAAGTATGTACAGAAATTTGGGGATCGGTACAGAGATAATGAGTCGGTGGCTCTAGTATGATAAGGACAAAGGTTGGCCGGGTTAACTTACTCAATTGTAGGCTTTTTTTAGGGGACCCCTATTAGCCGGGTCAACATCGGTCATGAGGAACTTTAATTTTTCACCGGCGTAGGCCAACTCAGCATAAGCCACGTCTCCTTCCTCACACTCCTGGGCTATCTTCCTGCTGCCTCCCACCATTATGGTGCCTTTGGGACCCAGCATCTTGAGTTTAAGGTAGATGTAGCCAGGGCGAGCCATGAAACAAGCATAAGCAGGCCTCCCAAAGAGAGTGTCATAAGAGTTTTTATCTTCACCACCTCAAATATTAAGGGACCGCATCTGCAGTTATGCTCGTCCACAAAAGTGACGTTGAGCTTAATCTGCCTTACTGGGTATGCTGACTTTCCAGTAATAATGCCATTAAAAAGCATGCCAGAAGTTCGCAAACTGTTATCGTGAAGGTTCATCCGCTGGAAGGTGTCATAATATAAGATGTTGATACTGCTTCTTCCATCCATATGGACCTTTGTGAGGGTATAACCACCAACCTGAGGCGCCACCACCAAGGCTAGATCTCCTGGATTATGAACCCGAGGAGTGTGATCCTCTCTGCTCCAAATGATTGGTTGCTCGGACCACTTGAGATATATAGAGACTGCCAGCTCGACCATATTGATGGCCCTCTGCTTGCGGTTCTTGTCTTCTTTGCAAGCGTTGGTGGTGCAAATGTGGTATTGACCATTGTTCAGATGCTTAGGGTTGCTCTGAAACCCAGATTGACTATTATGTTGCTGATTGCCCTAAGGAGAATGATGCCCATTGCAAGTGTTTCCTTGGTGGTGAAAACCTGATCGCGAGCCGCCTCGTTCATTGAAGCCTGATCCTGAGAACCCGCTAGGCGGGCCGACCTGTGAGCCGGTTTGACCATACTGATCTGCATGTCCTCCACCATTAGCCCCCTAGTGACTTTGGAAGGCTTTATTTCAGAACTCCAGTATAATATAACAAATCTCCTACGTGTGAGTAGACGACTTGTCCGGGGTACTATGCTTTGGACAAGGCTCCTTGAGTTCTTTCTCATAATTGTGCGGCTTATTCCCATTGTAAGCTCCTCTAGAGCGATTATTTTAGCGCTGGTTCTTGAACCCACTATTAGTATTGGCCACAAATTCTGACCCGCCTTCAGGCTGCCTCTGTTTGTTATAATGACCTCCAGGGTTTCCACCTTGCTGATTTCCCTTGCCACCTTCGTCTCTCTTGTTATTGCCTGATTTCTCCTCATCCGAGCTCGGATCCTTCGTGTCGTGTGACTCAGCATACCTCATCATAACATCCATTAAATCACCCATATCTTGAGTCTTCCATTTTAGGCTACCAAGCTTCAGGACTAGCGGATGGAAGTGCCAATTTTTCTCCAAAATCAGGATGGCTTGGGAGGCCGTAATGTTGTCTGACAAGTGGATGATTGCTGCAACCCAGCGAGTCCAATGATGAGCTCACTCGCCCGTGCGCTGGACACAGTGATGGAGATCCACAATTGTCATCGGTCCTTTGCATGTTCCTTGAAAACTCTGGATGAACCGTTCCTTCAGCTCAGCCCAAGTGTTAATGGAATTGGGTGGAAGGTTTTTTAGCAAGGTTTTAGCCGGCCCTTCCAACAACATGGTCAAATACTTTGTGCATACCCAATCGCCGACGTCGAGCCTATCAATGGCTAGCTCGTAACTTTCAATCCATGCTACCGGTTCGAGACCTGTTGTAGTTTGGTACCTTGCGAGGCCCCTTGAAGTCTCTAGGCATAGGCTCACTGCAAAGAGTCGTCGATAAACAAGGGATGCCAATCATTTTGGTGTTGATTCTAGCCCCGTGTGTTCGTGACCGTGGTTCCACTGCATGCGGTTGAGCCGCCTGCCATACCGTTGCTTCTGCCTCCGCCTGTCGGGGGGCTCTCGCTGCATCAAAGAGGTCTTGAGAATTTGTAATCCCGGTCGGGTTGGGGAAACCCGTGGCTGCTGTCGACCACCGCTATTGGAAACACTTGGAGACTCCTCATGACGGTTGTCATACAGTGTAGAGTGCATCCGATCTCGACTGTACGAGTATTGCGCATGTTGGACCACTAGTGTTTTCACATCTCAATGGAGTTCCTAGCTTCGATCTCAACTGGGGAGTTTCCGTGAATAGGGAGCGCTTCTGAATTACGTGTCGCCTCCAGCATATTGTCAACGGGGTTGGAGAAGTCACCCTGTGGCGTAGGAAAGTGTTGTGGCAACGACTGAGCCAGCGAAGGCTAAGCCGAATCTTCCTACCCGCGCGGTGGATTTTGCGCAAAGCCTAGTGTGTGTGGACAAGTAAAGAAACGAGTCGGCGTGATGTTTGGCAGCAGCAGGAGTGGTGCCTCGTGTGATAGACCACCTCACAAGGGTCTTGTCGAAGTCCTAACCGCCAAGCATCAGCCTTCAAGCACTCCGAACCATCACGGATACGAGCCTGCAACTCCATCATTTAGGCATATTCGGCGTCAGTCTCTTGTTGGACCTTGACCATCTCCGTGCGAAGCTTTACTAGTTCCGTGTTGCTCACCTCATGGTTCTCCGCAGTGACAGGACCCTCCAAAGATTGGTCATATCATCCATTAAATCGTTCATGGCCTGAGCCGACGTTTTGCCTAACCCACTAGCGCCGTCGATGGCTTCTGCCGCCGACGGACCCGGAGCCACCGCGGTTCCTAACATGTAGACGGCGACCTGTCGGGGCAGCTCATAGGATTCCTTGGAGGCTTCTGTCTTTGGAAAGCCCCTAACTGCCCCATCATAGAGGGGCAGATTGATTTGATGTCTCCCATCGACAACTCACCATCGGAGTTGACGAGGGTGTCCATGCCACCTGCCGACTCATCTGGGAGGTCGATTTGTTGACTGAAACTGCCGAAGACTTGACGCTGGCCGGGTTGGGCGTACCGTGCCGTCTCGAAAATGTCGGTGCACGTGTCCAGCTCGTGTACTAGCGTGCCAATTTTGCCGATGAAGACATGGATCTTGTCGAAGGGGACCCGATACCCAGACTCGATCGAACCGGCATCAGGGCCCCAGCCTAGTTTGTCTATGTAGAGCTTGCCTCAATGGCTCTTGGTCATCACGCCAACCGCGTAGTTCCCGAACCCTGGAAGAGGTCCCACCAGGAACTCAACTCCACCTTGTGATAGCCCCATGGTGGGTACCAACTATTGCGGTTCTGTCACGGCAGATGTTCTCATCAGAGAAATTAGGTGCGAGGCAATCGTGCTTTGTGGCGACTCAAATGGGTTGATTGGGAACGAGAAACGAATTTACCAAGGTCCTGCCCCTCCGATGGAGGTAAAAGCCTACATAGTGCTTTCGTGTCTTTATTGATGGGCATCTCGATTACAAGGATCCCGAATAGCTAACCTAGCTTTCGAGAGTTTCTTACTTGATCTCTTCAGTTCAAGAACTCCCCTTGATATATAGATGGACTCCTCGAGCTTATAACAGAGTCTGCGTCAATAAGCGCCTATGATCTAATCTAACTCCAACTTCCCTTGCGCCTCAAGGAAAAGAGAGAGTCATTTTTATCTTCATCCATGAGCCAGCCATCCGGATGATGTCTTTAAATCGGCTCGTACAACAACCCGACCTTCTAGGCCTTGTTCTTCTCATGATGGTCTTTCGTCTGGACCATCTTCATGGAGCCCGGGTTAAAACTCGGGCGAGTTATACCTGCAGGGTATTCCTTGAAACTATCTCGGATCTGGGGCTGGCGCTGGATGGCCTGGACGGGCGGGGCGCGACGCTCCCATGGGGTCGGCGACGCGGTCGCTGGCACCGGTGGCAGCGACGTGCATGGGGACGCGGGTGGCAGTGACACGGGTGTGGGATTGTTGTGTTGCAGCTGTGAGTGGTGGTCACGGGGCGGCACTGTGCGTCGCTGGGTGGCCCGATCTGGCGAACTAGCGTGGTGTTGGCCGACTTTGGAGGTGGCGCGTTGGCTTCTTTCCGTCCAGATCTCGGGCGGGAGTGGCGTACGATGCAGGGCCTGGGGCATGGGGGCGACTGGTGCTTGGCGTTGGCTCTTCTCGGGTGGGATAGTGCATGCCCGATGCAGTGGTGCGGCTCGGGGATTCTCGGGCGGCGATGTGGCTTGGCTGCTGCCTTGGTTGCTAGCGGACGATCTGGGTCTGCAGCGGTCGGGGTCGCTCGATGAGGGCTTCTTCTGACCGACGGCGTGGATTTTGCCAGTGGTGGTGGATGGCGGTAGACGGTGCGCATGCAGGGGGCCGACCTAGTCCGCTTTGGTGCTCACCGTCACGTTTGTGCCATCTTGTTTTGTTTTTCCGTTGTGCCGTTGGTCCGAGTTGGCGCCCGTGTTGTTGGAGGGCCATTGTTCGGAGCAGCGCGTGTGGCCTCGGATGTGGTGGTGTCTGAGCTCGCCTCAACCAATGTCGGGGACTAGTGTTGGGGCTTGCTTCGCATTGGGCGTCGGGAGCTACTAGGTTGTGTCACCCAAGCATGGATGCCTCCTACTATGGATGCGACCACCCAGGTCCGGTGGCTGATGCCGGGCTAGGAGTGGAAGGACTGTCTTATGTTCTTCCCACCATGGTCTACGTGTTGTGATGGTGCTGGCTCACGGTGAATAGGGACATGGATGCCCGGGCGGTGACCCCGGATTGTGGTCCGTATGGTGGCTTTCTCACATGCCTCATGACGGGTGTGGTGGCTTCGTTTGTCGGTCGCTTGGGCGATAGGAGGTGTAATGTAGGATGGTCCTGGCATTCTCGTTGTTGCCCAGATCCGGTTCTGGAGGCCGATTCTCGCCATTTGCGGTGTGTGTGCCCACGGTAGCACGGGGAGCTGCCGAGCGAAAGTTCAGTGATGTGGCACCGGCCACGATGGCACTCGTGAGTGCTCTTATCTTCTTGAAGACATCGGCGTGGTTCTCCTCTTGGTGTCACAGTCTCCAGATGAAAACCCTTGTCCACATTGGACTCTGCAGCGATGGTGCTTCCATTCCCTCTTGAGGCGTTATTGTTGAGGCTAGACGTCCTAGGGTGTTGTTGGTGCACTAAAGACTGGGGTCCCTAGTGCCCCAGACTTGTGCGCGGGCGCAAAGAGCCCCTGCCGGCAGGGCATGGCAGGACCCAGACAAGATACAACCCCCAAGATTACCAAGGCCTCGGCAAGCCTACCTTGCCGGGAAGATAACCAAGGCCACGCCCATTTGGTGGGCGTGATGAACTCACCAAGTACAAGACCTCAGCAAGCCTCCCTTGCCGGGATGACGACCGAAGCCCCCGGCAAGCTCCCTTGTCGGGACGAGGACCCAAGGCCCCGGCAAGCTCCCTTCCCGGGATGACTGGGCTAGGCACTGGAGGGCGACCGCCCTTGCCACAGTGGAGCCACCCTCCAAGTTCCAGCGCATTCCACATGCGCCAGTGCAGCGTCCAGGTGTTGAAACACCTGGATAAGTGTCTTCACTAGCACATCACTGACCAGGACAAGACGTGCATTTGATGCACTTGACAGCGGTAGATTGATAAGCACCGCCCTAGGTTCACTGTAACTTCTCATGAACCTACCACCAAGCACTATAGGTGAACCCTTTGCCTATAAAAGGAGGCCCTTAGCTCATTCATAAAGAGTTAGACTGTTTGTACATTGACTCGGAAGAATGTTATCAACAGTCACTGTAACAATCAACAACTAAACGCTTAATACAACCAGACAAGCAGGACGTATGGTTTTACGCGTAAGCGGCCCGAACCTGGGTAAGAAGGCTTGCCGGTGTAGATCGTTAGCTCTGCTCTTGACGTCAGCTCTCCCCGCCCTACGATCACAAGGGTTTCACGTGGATTCCCATAGGTGTCGACCTTGCACCTGCGACATCTTTTGCGCGCCAGGTACGGGGGGGTGGAGGTTGTGTTAACCTGACCTAGCCATCAGCGCACCACCTCTTCTTCATCGCCATGGCCCCCAAGACAAGGGGCGCTCAGGCAACATTCTGGAGAAGGTACGGGCGCAGGACAAGGAGGTGGAGGCCCCGAGCTTTCACAACATTCTGGAGAACAAACCCATTCAAGTGGAGTCGCCCGTGTCCGCGGTGATCATACTCACCCTGGTGCATCGAAGGATGCAGCCGCGCTGCCAACCGACGGCGCGGCCATGTCCAAAGATGCGCTGGTGCCTTTCAAGGCGCCCACGCAAGAACACGCGCACGGCCTTCTCAGGCCACACAGGACGGATCGCCCCAGGAGGGCGGCGATCCGCCCCCACCTAAGGGGACCCCTGGACCCCGCTCTCAAGGTACGCCGAGCAGGCGTACCCACTCTGTTACGGCGCAGGCTGGCGATCCACCGCGTGACCAACATGGAGCTCCTTCTAACACGGTTAGGAGTAAGAGCCCCTCGAGGCCCTCGCACATCTCGCCGCCACCCGCACGGGCGGAAGCTCTGAAGAGAGCCGAGCTGCTCCTAGATTTCCCTCCAACAGCGGACAAGCAAGAGGAGTGGAGAGCCACAATCCAAAGCCTCCTCGCCGTCGCCGATGGAGACTAGGCGCAGCAGGAGGGGACGTCGAAACGACCCCCGAGCAAGCGCACTCAAGACCATACAGAGAAGGATGGGGCTCCCACGGCCACAGTGCACTCTCCTTCACGGTGACGGCAATAGGTCATCGTCTCTGACGACTCGACCAGGTCTTCCGATCCCTGCCACCGTTGTCACCAGTGAGACATTCTCCGCGAGCAACGCGGGGAAGACGCCCGCACCCTCATCGAGCGACGACGCGAGACGCGCCGTCAATCGGATATGTGCACTGGAACCGATGCTGGCCCGCCAGCTTTAGGATGCCCTGGCGACCTGCCCTATGAGGTAGGCTGTCCAGCATTCACCCTTGAGCTACGGTGAGTCAAGTGGCCCAGCTCCCGTACTTTCAAGCCGGAGATTTTGGAGAAATACGATGGCAAGACCCACCCGTCGGAGTTCCTCAGCATCTACACCATCGCGGTGCAAGCTGCTGGGGGACGAGACGAGAAGATATTGGCCAACTACTTCATGTTGGTGCTTAAGCCCAATGTCAGGTCGTGGTTGATGCACCTTCCCAAGACTCCATTCCCTCCTGGAAATAATTGTGCCAGCACTTCGTTGGCGCCTTCACTGGTGGCCACCGAGCTCCTGGTCAGGAAAGCGACTTGCACATCATCCCCCAAAAGGAAGGTGAATCCCTGCGCAAGTACATCTAGAGCTTCAGTCGCATCCAACACAACATCACGGACATTCACCATGTTGCCGTCGTCAGCGCGTTCCATCAGAACATGCACAATCGGAAAATGCGCGAAGAGCTGGCGATGAACAAAGTCCGTGATGTCGCTGAGCTTTACACTGTGGCGGATAGGTGCGCGTGTGCAGAAGAAGGGAAGAGGCTTCCTAGCAAGAACGCCGGTGTTGAAGCCGCCTCGGAAGACGAAGACACCGATGTTCCCACCAAGAGGGGAAAGCGGCATAACAAGAAGCGGAACGGCAAGACCGTGTTTGTCATCGAGGCGACTGGCGATGCTGACTCCACCAAGAAGGCGAAAGCCGAGACCTCCAGCAAGGATGCGGCCAGGTGTGGTCCCTGCCAGGCCTTGGCGGCCGCCGACAAACCGGATGGCCCCAGCACCCAGTACAGCAAGATCCACCGCACCAACGGCTACGACCTCCAACACTTTCGGCAGGTTGAACATCTTGCCGAGAAGTAGATAGCCGAGTACCAAAGGCGCGACATGGAGAAGGCACAGTGCTGGCAGTCCCCGGCAATCGCGCCAGAAAGATGTTGCTGACGTGCAACTATTCCTGACTTGATGCCTCCACGACAATGGAGCCAGAAAAGAGCTCGTTCCAGTTGCTCAACAATCAGCAATTGTCTTGCAATTGCCCACAAGCGCATGGGTTCGCGGCAGTTTTGGAGGGTAGAGTATTCAACCCAAATTTGTTGGTTCGCACGACGAGAAGTGAAAGAATATTCTCAAGTATTAGCAGTTGAATGTGTCAGATTCAACCACACCTGAAAGATTATTGTCTGCAAGCAAAGTATCAGCAGCAAAGTAGTACGATAGCAATAGTGCCACAAACGATCTCGTGACAAGGTAGACTATTCCTAATTGTCGTGTCAATGGTGCCAGAAGTTGCCCGTGGACGGGAAATATTCTTTCCCGTCAACGGTGCGAGAAAAAGTATTGTAGTAGGTTGCAGCGGTGGCAAGGAAAAGGCAGTAGTGACAGCAGTAGCAAGTAGCAGCAGTAGCGAGTAACAGTAGTAGCAAGTAGCAGCAGTAGCGAGTAACAGCAGTAGCAAGTAACAGCAGTAGCAACAGTGGTAACAGTAGCAGAAGAAAGCAAGTAACAGCAGCAGAGCAAAACAAGTAACAGCAGTAGTGGGACAAACTCGTAGGCAATGGATCGGCGATTCATCGGATGACATTCATCATGCAACAGTTATAACACGGAGAGATATGTGGCTAGCTCCCGTTCGTTAATGTGATTTAGGCATGCATTCCATGTGTCGTCATACGTGTTTAGGGAAAATTACTTGCATGACATCTATTGTCCATCTCTCCCGTGGCAACGGGGTCCAAAAGGATACTATGGGATATTAAGGTTCTCCCTTTAATAAAGAACCGGACCAACGCATTAGCACTTGGTGAACACATGAACTCCTCAAACTATGGTCATCACCGGGAGTGGTTCCGGTTATTGTCACTCCGGGGTTGCCGGGTCATAACACATAGTAGGTAACTACAACTTGCAAGATCGGATCTAAAACACACATATATTGGTGACAACATAATAATTTCAGATCCAAAATCATGGCACTCGGGCCCTAGTGACAAGCATTAAGCATGGAAAAGTAGTAGCAACATCAATCTCAGAACATAGTGGATACTAGGGATCAATCCCCGTCAAAACTAACTCGATTACATTACAGATCTCAACCTACTCATCACCGCCTAGCGAGCCTACGAATTGATTACTCACGAACAATGAAGAGCTTCATGGAATTGGAGAGGGAAGAAGGTTGATGATGACGATGGCGACAATTTCCCTTCTTCGGAGCCCGAACGGACTCCAGATCTGCCCTCCAGATGAAGAACAGGATGTTGCGGCGCCTCCATATCGCAAACGCCATGAAATCTTCTCTTTTGATTTTTTCGGGACGAAAGGGAATTTATAGAGCTGGTGTTGGGGGCGGCAGAGCCACGTGGGCCCCACAAGCTTGGTTGCCATGGCCAGGGGGGCCACGGCGATAGGGCTTGGGGCCCACTGGCCCGTCCCCTCCGGTGGATCTTTGCGCAGATATTTTTCATATTATCCAGAAATATTCTCCGTAAATTTTTAGGACATTCCAGAACTTTCATTTCTGCACAAAAACAACACCATGGCAATTCTTCGGAAAACAGCGTCAGTCCGGGTTAGTTCCATTCAAATCATGCAAGTTAGAGTCCAAAACAAGGGCAAAAGTGTTTGGAAAAGTAAATACGATGGAGACGTATCAAACTCCCCCAAGCTTAAAACCTTTCTTGTCCTCAAGCAACTCAGTTGACAAACTGAAAGAGAAAGAAAAACTTTGACAAACTCTGTTTGATCTTGTTGTTGCAACTATGTCTAACTCATAACCAGAATTTCAGCAAGATCACAAGTTAACCACATAAGCAAGTGACACAAAGGTCTCACATTAAACTGATATCAATGGCATAATCAGCTAGCAAGCAAATAATAATGAGTTTCAGGTACCAACAATTCAATCAAAACAAGCATGAAGAAATATGAATAGGTGGTATCTCGCTAGCTCTTTCTGAGACCGCAAAACATAAATGCACAGCACTTTCAAAGATCAAGGGTTGACTAAACATTGTAATTCATAGCAACGAAGATCCAGTCATAGTCAAACTCAATATCAATCAAAAGAAAAGCATAAAAATGACAGAGGTGCTCTCTAATTGGTGCTTAAATAAGAAGAGGATGACTCAACAGGAAAATAAATAGACAGGCCCTTCGCAGAGGGAAGCATTGATTTGCAGAGGTGCCAAAGCTCAAGCTTTGAAAACAGAGATAATAATTTTGGGTGGCATGCTTTCATCGTCGACGCAATGACCAAGAGTTCTTAATATCTTCCATGCTATTCATGCTATAGGCGGTTGCCAAATAGAAAAGTAAAGTTTTAACTCCCCCACCACCAATCAATCACACTCCACGGCTAGCCGAATCCTCGGGTACCGTCCATACTAACATCAATCCGGGGGGGAGTCTTGTTCTACAGTTATGTTTACGATTTAAGCGTGGAACTGGGCATTCCAATTACCAGCCCCTTTCTCGTGAATGACAGTGAATAAACACATGTCGAGCATAACACGCCTAACATGGAAGATACCAATACCCCGTGTCACCACATGAGCGGTTCGGGCATGCAAAACAGATTATTTCTTGAAGGTTTATAAAATGGCACATGCAAATTTACTTGGAACGGCAGGTAGATACCGCAAATAGGTAGGTATGGTGAACTCTCATGGAAAAACTTTTGGGTTTATGGAAGTGGATGCACAAGCAGTATTTCGCTTAGTACAAGTGAAGGCTAGCAAAAGACTGGGAAGCGACCAACTAGAGAGTGACAACAGTCATCAAGATGCAATGAGTTTGACTAACATTGAGTGCAAGCATGAGCAGGGTATAAATCACCATAAACACGAACATCATAGAGGCTATGTTGATTTTGTTTCAACTACACGCATGAATATGCGCCAAGTCAAGCCACTTGAATCATTCAAAGGAAAATACCATCCTATCATACTACATCATAGTCATCTCAAAATCTATGTTGGCAATCAAGACAAACCATTAGAAGCTCCTAGCTAATTAAGCATGGCATCAGAAACTATGATCTATAAGTTGACATTGCAAACATGGTTCTCTCACAACAAATCTGAATCTGGGATGACAAGCTAGTCATATTTACAAAAACAAAATAGATAGAGTTCATACCAGCTTTTCTAGTCTCAGTCACTTCATCATATATCATCATTATTGCCTTTCACTTGCACGATCGAACGATGTGAACAATAATAAGAGTGCTCGTGCATTGGACTAAGCTGAATCAGCAGGCAAACACAAAGAAGAAGATAAAGTAATATGGCTCTTTAACAAATGAACACGTATGCATGCAAGAGCCACTAAACATTGTAACCAATATCTTCTACCTTGACCCAAACAAAAAGAAAACTATTTACACGGGAAAGCTCCCAACAAGATAAAGAAGAAAGGAAAATCTTTTTGGGTTTTCTCAAAAGGACACAAAACAAGAAAACAAGAAAACGAAAATAAACTAGCATGGATAATACACTGGCAAAGTGTAAACACCGGCTAACAAGGTCAAAGCATAAGCATGAATGTAAAGTCGGTGAGAACACGTACTCCCCCAAGATTAGGCTTTTGGCCTAGCTTGGTCTACTCCCAAGGCGGGAACTAACCAGCTCCGGGATAATCCGGAGCGGACTGTGGATGCCACTGTTGTGTGAGCTCCTCTAGCTCCCACTGATAAACTGGCGTCTGGTACTCGACTGGCGGCTCGGGCACGGGCACCTATGGTTGGGCTAAGCCCCAATATGCGTAGATGTCCGAGGGGATAATAGAGTACCTGCCTGCATGAAGATCAAACATAGAAGGAGCAGGCTAAGTAATAGTCTGTCGAGTACCCTGACTAAATACCAGGTTACAAATCATCCGTCTACTCTATCCAGAAAATCATGGTGAACCATGCTATCATAATCCAGATATTTTTCAGGAAGAAGCATTTCTTCTTCCTCGCGAAGTCTAATAGGTATCTAAAAGTGTATAGCAAGACGAGTAGCATAGATACTCCATAGACGACACCTTTGGAACGGTTTGTGTTCAACCGCTGAGCTACTATAGCACCTAGGCTATAAGTCTTATTGCTATAAAGGCCTTCGCGCAAAACCGCAAGGTCTGGAGAGCTAAGTGATCCAGTCTCCCCACGGCCAATCAAACGTTTTCCCACAAATGATGAGAATTACCAAAGCACAGGAAAATGTATGCTAGCAATTCTAGCGCAAGACACTCCTCTCTGCTCTCCAACAGCAATAGTACCTATGAAATCGTCCAAGTCCCGTGGACGAGGATCATGAATATCCCCAACATAAGGTAATTTGCATACATTGCAAAAATCCTGTAGTGTCATGCACTGGGGGATATCGTACAACCTGAACTCAACCATGGGAGGATTCTTCCTCGGATAAAAGTTGAAGCTTTGAACGAAAATATTGGTGAGGAGGAGGTATTGTGAGCACTTATCTTCAACGAACACAGTAAGACCTGGGTTCTCCACCAAGTAATAAAAGTCTTCATAAAGCCCAGCGGCGCGCAAAAATTAATCACTTGGCCACTCGGACGCTCGAACTTCTGTGACTCGCGGAACTACGTACTTGGGGTGGTTCCTCTCATCCTCCTTGGGGTTACGGCTTGAAGAGCCTCTCAAGAACCTCCTCATCTTTGTCCTTTTCTAGCTCTGAAAAATTCTGAAATTTTTAGTGACTTTGAAATAAAGTGAATAGAGATTAACCCAACTCGTAGCAACTACTCCTACTAGCGCCTAGAGACCGTATCACACGCTAAAACTACTTGGCACAAGCTAAAATCAACATTTCAACCTCAAGAACAGGGTCACCAAGGTAGCAAGGATACGCGAAGGATAAAGCACTAGAGCAAAAACTAATTGGACCAATGGAGGAGTCACTTACCAAGGAGTAATTTCCCCAAAACGGTTCGGAGTATGGTGCTTTGAGCAAGGAGATCGAAAATCACAGCCAAATGAGCAAGAACACGGGTTTGAGCTACGAAATGATTTTTTCTGGGGGTAGAAGAAGAGGATGGGGGCTGAAATGAGTGGAGGGGGTCCCTGTGGGCCCCACAAGCTTGCTTGCCGTGGCTAGGGGGGTAGGGCGCGGTGACAGGTCTTGTGGCCCACTGGTGTGGCCCCCAGGCCAGCTCTCAGTCCCAGTATTTTTCAAATATTCCAGAAAAAATGATACTAGATTTTTAGGACCATCAGAGAACTTTTATTTCGGGGTATTTTTCTACCGGACGCTAAAACAGGAAACAGTGAAAACTAAACTAAATCTATCATTTTTATCTTCCAAGCAACAAAAGGTGAAAGCTTAATACAGAGGTATGTGACTCTTTGATTGATCCATTTCATGATCATCGAAAGAAATCCGTCAATGGGGTTGATCAAATCCTCATGACAAAATCTTCTCGAATCGCAAAAGAGAACGGAGAATATTCGAATAGCCACTAAGGCACCTCAATGGGGATATGAATCTCCCCAACAAGCAAATCATACTTCATATTGACACGAGGAATAGGGAATTCAAAGCTCCCAATAAGAATCGATGATGTTTTTTAGATAGCATTGATGCGATGTACTTGATATCATTTCTTCGGAAAGTGCACGGTATGCTCATTACCGTTGACATGGAAAGTGACATTGCCCTTGTTGCAATCTATAACAGCCCCTGTAGTTTTTAAAAAGGTTCTCCCGAGGATGACAGCCATGGCATTGTCCTCGGGAATATCCAAGATAACAAAGTCTGTTAAGATAGTGGTGTTAGAAACCACAACAGGCACATCCTCGCAAATACCGACCGGGAAAGCAGTTGATTTGTCGGCCATTTGCAGAGAGATTTCAGTGGATGTCAACTTATCCAGTTCAAGTCTACGATAAAGAGAGAGTGGCATAACACTAACACCGGCTCCAAGGTCACATAAGGCAGTTCTTACGTAGTTTCCTTTAATTTAGCAAGGTATAGTGGGCACTCCAGGATCACCAAGTTTCTTAGGAGTTCCACCGTTGAAAGTGCAATTGGCAAGCATGGTGGAGATCTCAATATCTGGTATCTTCAGTTTGTTGGTCATGATAACTTCCATGTACTTGGCATATGGAGACATTTTGAGCATAACAACTAACCGCATCTGCAGAAAGACGGGTCTTATCATTTCAATAAAGCACTCAAAATCCTCATCATCCTTTTTCTTGGATGGCTTAGGAGGAAAGGGCATAGGTCTCTGAACCCATGGCTCCCTTTCTTTACCATGTTTCCTAGCAGTGAAGTCATTCTTATAGTATCTCTTAGGTTGTGGGTTATCAGGATTAACCGTAGGTTCAATCTCCACATCCTTATCATTGCTAGGTTGAGCATCATTATGAACATCGCTGTCCATATTGTCACTAGGTTCATGTTCATCACCAGATTGTGTTTCTGCATCATACGCACAAATATCATTTGATTCTTCAGGTGTGACAGTATTTGGTGAACTGACATGTAGGTTTCTATCATCCTTCTTCTTCTCCTTAGGATGACTGGGTGTGTCAGCATTAATTCCTTGAGAATCTTGATCAATTCTCTTAGGATGGACTTCAGGATACAAAGGTTCCTGAGTCATTTTGCCTCCTCTAGTAATGACTCTGATAGATTTGTCATTTAATTCATTGAGCAAGTCATTCTAAGCTTTAAGTACTTGTTCTACCTAAGTAGTAATCATAGAGGCATGTTTACTCAGAAGCTTCAGATCATTGACATTTATGTCTACACAAGCACTTAAATGACTAAGCATACGAGTACTTTGTTCCAAATGTGTGCTAACATAATCATTGAAACTCTGTTGTTTGGCAATAAAGTTGTCAAATTCATCAAAGCATAGGCTAGCAGGTTTGTCAAAAGGAACATCACTCTCATCAAACCTACGTAGAGAATTTACTTCTACTACCTGTATCGGGTTATCGAGACCATGGATCTCTTCGATAGGTGGTAGATTTTTGACATCTTCAGATCTAATGCCTTTCTCTTGCATAGATTTCTTGGCTTCTTGCATATCTTCGGGACTGAGGAATAGAATACCTCTTTTCTTAGGAGTTGGCTTAGGAGGTGGTTCGGGAATAGTCCAAGCATTATCGTTGATCAATATGTTATTCAGTAGGATCTCAGCTTGTTCTACAGTTCGTTCCCTAAAAACACAACCGGCACAACTATCTAGGTGGTCTCTAGAAGCATTGGTAAGTCCGTTATAGAAGATATCAAGTATATCGTTCTTCTTAAGAGGGTGATCAGGCAAAGCATTCTGTAGCTGGATGAGCCTCCCTCAAGCTTGTGGGAGACTCTCTTCTTTGAGTTGAGCAAAGTTGTATATTTCCTGCAAGGCAGCTTGCTTCTTATGGGCTGGGAAATATTTCTCATAGAAGTAGTAGACCATATCCTGGGGACTACTCACACATCCAGGAGCATGAGAAGTGAACCAGGCTTTTGCGTCATCCTTTAGAGAGAAAGGAAACAGCTTACGGATATAGTAGTAGCGGATCTTCTCCTCACTAGTGAAAAGGGTGGCTATATCGTGTAGTTTGGTAAGATGGGCTACGACCGTCTCAGACTCATAACCGTGGAAAGGATCAGATTCGACTAGAGAGATTATCTCAGGGTCGACAGAGAATTCATAATCCTTATTGGTGATAAAGATAGGTGAAGTGGCAAACTTCGGGTCGTATTTCATCCCAGCTTTCAGGGATTTTTCCTTCCACTTGAGAAGTAATATCTCAGCGTCATAGGCATCCTTACACGCAAGAAAAACCTCAGCTATCTCTCCCTCCATAACATAACCCTCGGGTATATAAGGCAAAGTAGTATCTCTAGCAGTATCAAGCATAACATCATCAGGCAAAATAGCATCTCTAGCCTCATCAGGCATAGCATCATCAGGCAAAATAGCATCTCTAGCACTATCAGGCAAAGCCGGCATAGTATCAAGCATAGCATCATCAGCCAAAATAGCATCTCTAGCATCATCAGGCATAGCATCATCAGGCAAAATAGCATCTCTAGCAGTATCAAGCATAGCATCTCTAGCAGTATCAGGCATAGTATCTCTAGCAGTATCAGGCATAGTATCTCTAGTAGTAGCATCATAAGCATCATCAAGCACATGCGACATATCAAGATTTCTAGCAGGAGGTGGTGTCGCAAACTTACTCATAACTAAAGGTGAATCAAGTGCAGAGCTAGATGGCAGTTCCTTACCTCCCCTCGTAGTTGAGGGAAAAACTTTGGTTTTTGGATCTTTCAGATTCTTCATAGTGATCAGCAGATATAAATCCCAAGTGACTCAAAGAATATAGCAAGACCTTCCCCGGCAACGGCGCCAGAAAAATGCTGCTAGCAGTCCCCATCAATGGCACCAGAAAGATGTTGCTGACGTGCAACTATTCCTGACTTGATGCCTCCACGGCAACGGAGCCAGAAAAGAGCTCGTCCCAGTTTCTCAACAATTAAAAATTGTCTTGCAATGGCCCACCAGCGCGTGGATTCGCGGCAGTTTTCGAGGGTAGAGTATTCAACCCAAATTTGTTGGTTCGCACGACGGGAAGTGAAAGAATATTCTCAAGTATTAGCACCTGAATGTGTCAGATTCAACCACACCTGAAAGATTATTGTCTGCAAGCAAAGTATCAGCAGCAAAGTAGTATGATAGCAACTGTGCCAGAAACGATCTGGAGACAAGGCAGACTATTCCTAACTGTCGTATCAATGGCGCCAGAAGTTTCCCGTTGACGGGAAATATTCTTTCCCGTCAACGGCGTGAGAAAAAGTATTGTAGCAGGTAGCAGCCGTGGCAAGGAACAGCAGTAGTGACAGCAGTAGCAAGTAGCAGCAGTAGCGAGTAACAACAGTAGCAAGTAACAGTAGTAGCAACAGTGGTAACAGCAGCAGAGCAAAGCAAGTAACAGGAGCAGAGCAAAACAAGTAACAGCAGTAGTGGGACAAACTCGTAGGCAATGTATCGGTGATTCATCGGATGATATTCATCATGCAACAGTTATAACACGGAGAGATATGTGGCTAGCTCCCGTTCGTCAATGTGATGTAGGCATGCATTCCGTGTGTCATCATACGTGCTTAGGGAAAAGAACTTGCATGACATCTATTGTCCATCCCTCCCGTGCAGCGGGGTCCAAAAGGATACTATGGGATATTAAGGTTCCCCTTTTAATAAAGAACCGGACCAACGCATTAGCACTTGGTAAACACATGAACTCCTCAAACAATGGTCATCACCGGGAGTGGTTCCGGTTATTGTCACTCCGGGGTTGCCGGGTCATAACACATAGTAGGTAACTACAACTTGCAAGATCGGATCTAAAACACACATATATTGGTGACAACATAATAAGTTCAGATCTGAAATCATGGCACTCCGGCCCTAGTGACAAATATTAAGCATGGCAAAGTAGTAGCAACATCAATCTCAGAATATAGGGAATACTAGGGATCAGTCCCCCTCAAAACTAACTCGATTACATGATAGATCTCATCCTACTCATCAATGCCCAGCGAGCCTACGAATAGATTACTCACGAATGATGAAGAGCTTCATGGAATTGGAGAGGGAAGAAGGTTGATGATGACGATGGCGACGATCTCCCTTCTCTGGAGCCTAAAACGGACTCCAAATCTGCCCTCCAGATGAAGAACAGGATGTGGCGGCGCCTCCGTATCGCAAACGCGATGAAATCCTCTCTTCTGATTTTTTTGGGACGAAAGGGAATTTATAGAGCTGGAGTTGGGGGCAGCAGAGCCACGTGGGCCCCACAAGCTTGGTTGCCGTGGCTAGGGGGGCCACGGCGATAGGGCTTGTGGCCCACTGGCCCGTCCCCTCCGGTGGATCTTTGCGCAAGTATTTTTCATATTTTCCAGAAATATTCTCCGTAAATTTTCAGGACGTTCCGAGAACTTCCATTTCTGCACAAAAACAACACCATGGCAATTCTGCTGAAAACAGCGTCAGTCCAGGTTAGTTCCATTCAAATCATGCAAATTAGAGTCCAAAACAAGGGCTAAAGAATTTGGAAAAGTAGATGCGTATCACCCAGCAATGTGACGATGGGTTAGGCGGGAAGAAGGGCGCCCAAGGGGGCCGCCCTGGCAAGTTCAAAGGCAAGAAACAAGGCCCGCACAACCGCAGGAGAAGATGGAGGAGGATGATGATGAAGACTGCCCCGATGACGACTCCAGCGACCACGAATCCCAGAGGACAACGGACATGATGTGCCTTTAAGGAGGCGCCTTGCTGCATTCTTCCCACCGCCAGCTCAAGAAGTGGGCGCATGAAGTGATTGCAGCAGAGCCCTCCATCGGCGTCCACAAGCCCTTGAGACGGTCGCAGACACCGATCATTTTCGATTCTGAGGACCACCCAGGCCGCATCACTGCGGTCGGGTGCTTGCCGTTGTCGGTATCACCATCGATTCGCAACCTTAGAGTGACGAAAATATTGGTAGACGGAGGGGCTCCCCCGATGTGATCCAAAAGTTGCAGATCCCCGAAGAAGAGCTTGAGGACACAAGCGCGTTCCAAGGGATCAACCCCGGGAAGATCCAGCATAAGGAAAAGATCACGTTCCCGGAAACTTTGCGCAGCGATCAGAACTACTGAACGGAAAAGGTCTTCTTCTGTTAGGGAACGTTGCATGGAAAACAAAAAATTTCCTACGCACACGAAGATCTATCACGGTGATGTCCATCTACGAGAGGATATTTGGATCTACGCACCCTTGTAGATTGCATAGCAGGAAGCGTTAAGAAACGCGGTTGATGTAGTGGAACGTCTTCACGTCCCTCGATCAGCCCCACGAACCGTCCCATGAACCGTCCTGCGATCCATCCCACGATCCGTTCCGATCTAGTGCCGAACGGATGGCACCTCCGCGTTCAGCACACGTACAGCTCTATGACGATATCGGCCTTCCTGATCCAGCAAGAGAGATGGAGAAGTAGATGAGTTCTCCGACAGCGTGACGGCACGCCGGTGTTGGTGATGATCTAATCCTGCAGGGCTCCACCCTTGCTCCGCAGAAATCTAATCTAGAGGAAGAACTACGAGATGTAGGTTTGAGTTGCACGTGGCAAAGTTGTCTCAAATCATCCCTAAATCACCACTATATATAGGAGAGAGGGGGAGGAGGCTTGACTTGAGGGCCAAGCCCTCAAGGGTGCGCCGGCCAAGGGAGAGGAGGAGTCCTACTCCAATCCTACTCCAATTAGGATTGGAAAGTGGAGTCCTTCTCTTCCTTCCCACCTCTCTTTTTTTCTTTGGTTTTCTTTCCTTGGCGCCAAGGCCCTCGTGGGCTGTCCCACCAGCCCACTAAGGGCTGGTGCACCACCCCTAGGGCCATTGGGCTTTCCCCGGGTGGGTTGCCTCCCTCCTAGTGAACTTCCGGAACCCATTCGTCACTCCGGGTACATTCCCGGTAATGCCCGAAAACCTGCCGGTAACCAAATGAAGCCATCCTATATATCAATCTTCATTTCCGGACCATTCCGGAAACCCTCGTGATGTCCGTGATCTCATCCGGGACTCGGAACAACATTCGGTAACCACACATATAACTCAACTATACTAAAACATCATCGAACCTTAAGTGTGCAAACCTTGCGGGTTCGAGAACTATGTAGACATGCCCCCAGGCACTCCTCGGTCAATATCCAATAGCGGGACCTGGATGCCCATATTGGATCCTACATATTATCCGAAGATCTTATCGTTTGAACCTCAGTGCCAAGGATTCATATAATCCCGTATGTCATTCCCTTTGTCCTTCGGTATGTTACTTGCCCGAGATTCGATCGTCAGTATCCGCATACCTATTTCAATCTCGTTACTGGAAAGTCTCTTTACTCGTTCTGTAATACAAGATCCCGTGACTTACACTTAGTCAAATTGCTTGCAAGGCTTTTGTGTGATGTCGTATTACCGAGTGGGCCTCGAGATACCTCTCCGTCACACGGAGTGACAAATCCGAGTCTTGATCCATACTAACTCAATGGACACCTTCATAGATACATGTAGAGCACCTTTATAGTCACCAAGTTACGTTGTGATGTTTGATACACACAAGGTATTCCTCCGGTGCCAGTGAGTTATACGATCTCATGGTCATAGGAACAAATACTTAACACGCAGAAAACAATAGCTATAAAACGACATGATCAATATTCTACGTATATAATTTGGGTTTTGTCAATCACACGATTCTCCTAATGATGTGATCCCGTTATCAACTGACAACACTTGCCTATGGCCAGGAAACCTTGACCATCTTTGATCAACGAACTAGTGAACTAGAGGCTTACTAGGGACAGTGTGTTGTCTATGTATCCACACATGTATTTGAGTTTCCAATCAATACAATTCTAGCATGGATAATAAACGATTATTATGAACATGGAAATATAATAATAACTAATTTATTATTGCCTCTAGGGCATATTTCAAAGAGTCTCCCACTTGCACTAGAGTCAATAATCTAGTTCACATTACTATGTGATTTTAACGAATCCAACGACCATAGAGTTGTGGGTTTGATCACTTCTTGCTTGTGAGAGACATTTTAGTCAACGATTCTGAACCTTTCAAATCCGTGTGTGCTTTACAAATCTTTATGTCATCTTATAAATGTTGCTACTACATGCTATTCGGAAATATTCCAAATATCCACTCTACTATACGAATTTGTTTTACTACTCAGAGTTATTCGGATTAGTGTCAAAGCTTGCATCGACATAACCCTTTACGACGAACTCTTTAACCACCTCCATAATCGAGAAAAATTCCTTAGGCCATTAGTTACTAAGGATAACTTTGACTACTGTTTAGTGATTCAATCCTGGATCACTACTTGTACCCTTGACAGACTCATGGCAAGGCACACATCAGGTGCGGTACACGGCATGGCATACTTTAGAGTCTACGGCTAAGGCACAGAAGATGACCTTTGTCCATTCTCTTTATTCTGCCATGGTCGGGCTTTGAGTCTTACTCAAATTCACACCTTACAACACAGCCAAGAACTCCTTCTTTGCTGATCTATTTTGAACTCCTTCAAAAACCTATAAAGGCATGCATTTCATTGAAAGTTCTATTTAGCGTTTTGACCTATCTCTATAGATCTTGATACTCAATGTTCAAGTAGCTCTATCCAGGTCTTCCTTTGAAAAACTCCTTTAAAACAACCCTTTATGCTTTACAGAAATTTTACATTATTTCCGATCTCCAATATGTCAACCACATATACTTATCCGAAATTCTATAGTGCTCCCACTCACTTCTTTGGAAATACAAGTTTCTCATAAACCTTGTATAAACCAAAAAGCTTTGATCATCTCATCAAAGCGTCTATTCCAACTATGAGATGCTTGTACCAGTCCATGAAAGGATCATTGGAGCTTGCACACTTGTTAGCATATTTAGGATCGAGAAAACCTCCTGGTTGTATCACACACAACCTTTCCTCAAGGAAACAGTCGAGGAAACAATGTTTTGACATCCTATGTGCAATATTTCATAAATAATGCAGCAACAACTAACAGAATTCCAACGGACTTTTAGCATCGCTACGAGTGAGAAAGTCTCATCATAGTCAACTCTTTGATCTTGTCAGAAACATCTTTACGACAAGTCGAGCTTTTCTTAATAGTGACTTTTCACCATCATTGTCTATCTTCCTTTTAAAGATCCATCTTTACTTAATAGTACTATCACCATCAAGTAGTTCTTCCAAAGTGTGCACTTTGTTTACATACATGGATCCTCTCTCGGATTTCATGGCCTCCAACCATTTGTCGGTATCCGAGCCCACCATCGCTTCTCCATAGCTCGTAGGTTCATTGTTGTTCAACAACATGACCTCCAAGACAAGGTTACCGTACCACTCTGCAGTACTACGCGACCTTGTCGACCTACAGGTTTGTAGTAACTTGATTCGAAGCTCAATGATCACCATCGTCAGTTTCCACTTCAATTGGTGTAGGCGCCACAGGAACATCTTCCTGCGCCCTGCTACACACTGGTTGAAGTGACGGTTCACTAACCTCATCAAGTTCCACTACCCTCCCACTCAATTCTTTCGAGAGAAACCTTTCCTCGAGAAAGGACCCGTTTCTAGAAACAAACACTTTGCTTCCGGATCTGAGATAGGAGATGTATCCAACTGTTTTGGATATCCTATGAAGATGCATTTCTCCGCTTTGGGCTCGAGCTTATCAGACTGAAGCTTTTCCACATAAGCGTCGTAGCCCCAAACTTTCAAGAAATGAAAGCTTAGGTTTCTCCAAACCATAATCTATATTGTGTCATCTCAACGGAAATCCGCGGTGCCCTATTTAAAGTGAATGTGGTTGTCTCTAATGCATAACCCATAAACGATAGTGGCAATTTGGTAAGAGACATCATAGTATGCACCATATCAAATAGGGTGTGGCTATGACGTTTAGACACATCATCACACTATGGTGTTCTAGGTGGCGTGAATTGTGAAACAATTTCCACATTGTCTCCACTGTGTACCAAAAACTCGCAACTCAGATATTCATCTCTATGATCATATCATAGACAGTTTATCCTCTTGTCACGATAGTCTTCACTCTGAAATAGCTTTGAAATTTTCAACATTTCAGACTTCTGATTCATCAAGCAAATATTCTTGTATCTACTCAAATCGCAAGTGAAGTAAGAACATAACGATATCCACTGCGTGCCTCACCACTCATTGGACCGCACTCATCAAAATTCATTGCTTCCAACAAGTCACTTTCTTGTTCTATGTGGTATCATTTTGCATGTCTCAAGTGATTCAAAACCAAGTGAATCCAAACTATCCATCTGCATGGAGTTTCTTCATGCCTTTATACCAATAGGTATGGTTTGCATGTCTCAAACGTTTCAAAAATGAGTGAGTACAAAGATCCATCACTATGGAGCTTCTTCATGCACTTTATATCGTCATGACTCAAGCGGCAGTGCCACAAGTAAGTGGTACTGCCATTACTACTTTGTATCTTTTGGCACCAATATTATGAACATGTGTAACACTACAATCGAGATTCAATAAACCATTGAGGGTAATTATTCAAGCAAATAGAATAACTATTATTCCTTTTAAATGAATACCAGTATTGCAATAAACATGATCCAATCATGTTTATGCTCAACGCAAACACCAAATAAAAATTATTTAGGTTTAACACCAATCCCGATGGTAGAGGGAGCGTGCGATGTTTTCAGCACATCAATCTTGGAAACACTTCTAACACTTATCGTTACCTCGCCTTTAGCTAGTCTGCGTTTACCTCGTAGCTTTCATTTCGTGTTACTATTCACTTAGCAAGCAACCGGTATCCAATACCCTCATGCTACTAGGAGTACTAGTAAAGTACACATCATTATCATGTATATCAAATATACTTCTGTCAACTTTGCCAATCTTCTTATCTACCAAGTATCTTGGGTAGCTCCGCCTTAGTGACCGCTCCCCTCATAACAGAAGCACTTAGTCTCGGGTTTGGGTTCAATCTTGGGTTTCTTCATTAGACCAGCTACTGGTTTGGCGTTTCATGGAGGATACCTTCTAGCCCTTGCCCTTCTTCAAACTAGTGGTTTTACTAACCATCAACAATTAATGCTCCTTCTTGATTTCTACTTTCGCAGTGTCAAACATTGCGAATCGCTTCACGGATCATCATATCTATCCCTGATATGTTATAGTTCTTCATGAAGCTCTAGCAGCTTAGTGACAGTGACTTTGGAGAACCATCACTATCTCATCTGGAAGATTAACTCCCACTTGATTCAAGCGATTGTTGAACTTAGACAATGCTCAATGATTGAGCTTTTCTCCTTTACTTTGTAGACAAAGAATCTTGTCAGAGGTCTCATACCTCTCAACAAGGGCACGAGAATGAAATCTCAATTTCATCTCTTAGAACATCTTTTATGTTCAACGACGTTTCAAAACGTCTTCGACGCCTTGCTTCTAAGCCATTAAGTATTACGCACTGAACTATCACGTAGTCATCAAAAACGTGTATGTCAGATGTTCGCAACATCCACAGACGACGCTCGAGGTGCAGCACACCGATTGGGGCATTCAGGACATAAGCTTTCTGCGCAGCAATGAGGACAATCCTCAGTTTTACAGACTCAGTCCGTAAAGTTGCTACTATCATCTTTCAACTAAATTTTCTCTAGGAACATATAAAAATAGTAGAGCTATAGCGCAAGCTACATCATAATTCGCACAGACCTTTTGACTATGTTCATGATAATTAGCTCAATTAATCATATTACTTAAGAACTCCCACTCAAAAAGTACATCTCTCTAGTCATTTGAGTGGTTCATGATCCAAATCCACTAACCCAAGTCCGATCATCACCTGAGTTGAGAATAGTTTCAGTGGTAAGCATCTCTATGCTAATCATATCAACTATACGATTCATGCTCGACCTTTCAGTCTCATGTGTTCCGAGGCCATGTCTGTACATACTAGGCTCGTCAAGCTTAACCCGAGTGTTCCGCGTGTGCAACTGTTTTGCACCCGTTGTATGTGAACTTTGAGTCTATCACACTTGATCATCACGCGGTGTGTCAAACCCTGTTTTTGCTATCACATGTCTGTGTTGTAAAATTCTGAGCTTGTTAAAACTTTTTCAAAACTAATGTTGTGAGTGCCATGATGACATTGTATGCTTGTATGCTTGATCATGTGAAGTTTTAAAACCCTAAATTCCTTTTTGGTATTTTACTGATTCCCAAAAATCTTTGATAACCAAAGTGTTACCACCTTGAGTTGCACTACATGTCCTTGATAACAAGCAGTGCTACTACTCATATTTGGTAATCTGATTTTTACCTATCTTTATATTTCAAAACAACAAAAATAGTTATTTTTGTGAGTATTTTCCTAATTAAATAACCTGTCCATTTCTAAGGTCGGAATTGGTATTCCAACATGGAAAATACTTTTCTCATTTGGAAAAATCTGATTAAATTTAGAGATGATCAGAAGGACATATATTTTCTACATAAGATTTAAACCCCATTTTATATTATATTTATTGATTAAAACTATAAAAGCTATTTCTGTCTGTTTTGGCATTTTGAAATATTTCCAAAGGAAATATTGTCAATAAATTCCTCGAAAATTCCATTGATGTCCCTAAGCCATGTTTGGTGTCCACATAAAGTTTCAACTTGATCAAAGGTGGATAAGGACCCCAGATAGCCCAAAAGCCCTGTTTGTCCAGAATCAAGTTAGAGCAACTCTACATAACAAAGTTTGTCCAATGAGGCTAAAACTTTGCAGGAGTGTATATTACCTCAAATGAGGGTTCTACACCAAAAATGGGATTTGTGGGACTTAGTTTGCCTACACTCCCTTTGGAAGGAACAGATCTGGTCATATTTGAGTGATTTCAAGTTTACAAAGCTAAACTTATCCTTTGGAGCTCAAATTTGGTGGAACTCCATGGTTTACCACCAAAACCAAACATGTTAAGTCTCAGCACCAGTGGTGGGGTGCAACCCCCTGTGCCCACTGTCGAACACCTTGTGGCAGATAGGAAAAAGCCACCTTAGCCACAGCTAAACCAAACTCCTTTGCTTCAAACTCTTAGATTAAGTAGCCAGCACCTGTATCTAACCCCAGTCAACTGGCCATTTACTGGTTCAAAGTGGAAATGCCAAAACCCCCAATTTAGACCTCAGTTCATGACTGACAGCACCAGTATTTCTTGCCTCCTTTGACCAGCTAAAGCTCCCAGTAAAACCAAACGGCTAGCCACACCCCCAGCAAGTGCCAGGACATGCTAGACATGTCCAAAGTGTCTCAAAGCGCACCAGCATGCCGTGCAATGCCAAAACTACGCTCTGGGTGCGCTACAGGGAGTCACCGAGGAGGGGGCGATGCCCTCGGCTAGTTCCAGCCTCCCCCGAGATGTCCAACCTCCTCCCCGACAGCCCCTTTACGTCAGGCAAGCCTCAGGGCCCCTCCTCTCTCGCGCTAGAGCTCGCCTGACGCGTGCCCGCGCGCTCCAGATTCGGCCAAGCTTGCGCGGCCACGAATGCACGGCTCTCCTCTCTCTCTCTCTCTCTCTGCAGCAGACGGTTCGGGCAGTCCAATACCACGTCCTGAGACCGTGGTTTCAACCCCAACGTCTCTCTGCACCACCATGCGCGCCATGATGAGTCACCGGCGCACCCGAGTTTGCTCACCGTCGCTGGCCTATAAATAGCCCTCCCCCTCACTCTAGCACCACTCGGATAGCTTCGCCGCAGCCACTAGCACCTCCCTAGCCACCCCAGCAAACCAGCAGAACCCGGTGCTCGAGATCGACCGAGGCCCCTCCGCCTTGGAGCTCTGGTCGATCTCTGACTACACGACGGCTCCTGCGCCCCTCGACCCACCAAACTGACCCCCTTGACCCCAGGAAGCTTTCCCCCAACTCGCCCGAGCTATTCCGTGTCTCTAGCCACCCCCTCGACCACTTCCCGAAACCTCTCCGCCACGGCCTCCTTATTGCCTGTGAACCCTTGCCTCCCCATCATTGTTTCGACCACCAGCAGGTAGGCGACGGTCAGGTGGACCCATTCCCGTGTTCATTAGGGCTTGAGCACGTCGGCACCCTCGTCAGCGTCCTCCTCCTCCTCTCTGGCTGGAGGTAGGAGACGATCCTGACAGGAGTGCCCCACCTGTCGGTGGCCCAGCCTCCTCCCCCGCGCTGGCCTCGGCCCCTAACCGTAGGGCCCCGTGCGTCAGGTTCAAACCTGACGGCGCGCGTGCCTGGGCAGGCCCTCATCTGGCCCTAGGCCAGCCCAGCTCTGGGCCGAGCCAGGCTAGGAGCTGGCCTGTTTTTCTTTTATTTTTAAACCTGGATTTCTAAGATTTTTGTAAGAACATTTAACTAGTGTAAAATTATAATTCTTCCACTGTTATTTTTCTAAAAATATGTAGTATTTAATGATATGCTTAGATGAATTTTCCCAGCAACTATTCTATTTTACAATACTACTAGTTGCGGGAGTGATGTGTGGTCACTCTCGTGATGGGGTCGTGTCGGGTAGGACGACTATGCCATTTTTATGAGTTCCAGTCACACCGTTGGTCCCCGCATAGTTGGTACTGTCGAGAGTTGGAGCTCGTAAGACGTACAACATGTGGGTTGGGTACCAATCGAGTGGATCTCTTTGTCTAGTATTAACAGGGAAAAGGCACTGATCGGGCACTGACCTCGGGTATGTGATATACCGCGAGTCGTGGATGACACGGAAGTTTCCCGGATCTCGTGTGTCTAGCGTACTACCTCTGTAGAGTGTAAACTATTCGAATAGCCGTGTCCACGGTCAAGGACAGTTGGGTAATCCTGCTTAAACTACATCCTGATATTTCCGCATAAACCAAGTGCGTAAGTGTGAGTGTGTGTGCGGTGATAAGAAAAGTGTTGATGTGATAGCAATGATATGACCAAGTTCGGTGACTTGGCATATAGGGTGAACCCTGATGGTTCAGCCCTCGACAGATATATTGGTATCTGTAACCTGTTCTTCAAGAGTAATTCTTTAACTAGAGGCATATTCATGATCATTCCACCCAAATAAGTTATACTAGAGATGCATGATATTGTTATCCTTCACTTTCATTGTTCATATCGTGGGCTGTTTGCGAGTACATTCAAAGTACTCATTGGCTTGCCACTGGTTATGTTATTGACCAGACATGGAAGGACCGGAGTTTGGAGACGAGTATGTCTTTCGCGACACCCCTGCGAACTAGGACGCTTCCGAGTGAGAATGCGTGTCGGTGTAGGCTTGATGGCATGGGCACCCGCTTAGCCCCTTTGTTTTCCGCTATTAGTGTATTCGTGTGCTTTGGCCTTAGGCCCTGTCTTGTGAACTTAACCCTTCGGTCACGTGTTGTATTAATAATCGGTACTCGGATGTAAGACTATTTATTCAGTATCTGTGTTCGGTGAGCATTGTTCTCTGGGATCAATGAGCACGGCGATTCTCGACTAGTAAGTCGGGGTCCCCACAGAGCTGGTATCAGAGCCATCCTGACTATAGGAAGCCTTAGGTAGCATGGGCGATAGGCGGACAACTAGAGCACATAGATTGACCCGAGAACCGCACCCACTATATATTTCTAACCCTCTCCTGTACATCTTGTAGATGGCCGCCGTACCCGAGACGCTTCTGGAAACGGGCTTCTCATTGCTTTGGAGTGATAGCCTCGAGAAGTGTCAAGTGCGTCGCACGCTCGTCTTTCTCTACCACGACCACTCGGTCAACGCCCCAACTAGCTGGTTCTTTGAAGGGCCACAATGGAGGATCTGATGTTGGCCGTGGAGGCTGCAGCACGAGAGGCACTCGTGTGACTCCGCGACATCCTTCCTGAGATGGCGGACGAACCCGCTACCCGTCACCTACCTTTTGTTAAGGATAAGGTAGACGGAAGCTGGATACTCAACCCCTCATCCGAGGACGGGAAGCTGGACACTCAACCACTCAACCTACTTCAGCCTCTCCTCAGACACCTTGATGCATCTTTTGATCAAGGAGTCAACTAGGATTCGCCAAGAGCTGCACCAAGTTAATGACCTACTTCGTATGGAGAAGATGAAGAATAGCAAGGTGAAGAAAGAAGGAGCACCTGTGATATCACCTGGCTTTGCTTTCCGAGGAGGAATACCGCTACTTCAGGCTGTTCCTCTTCAGAGTCGACGTTTAACCGCAGAAGAGTACACTGAGCTTTTCGCTACCTCGCCACCCAAGAGACGTCGAGATGGTCTACTTCATTCCCCTACCCCTTCGGGGAAGGGAAGCATCAGTGAAGATGAAGACAACGATGAAGGCGAAGACGAAGATCCCACAGAGCCGGCTTATGAAACCGCGCAATCGATCGCTTAGAAGCGTATGATGTATCGAACGTCGGAGTTCTTGTATCAGGATTTTATGACCCGGATGTTGTGTGCAGCTGTTGGATGCAAGTCGCATTCTGCCTTGAGCAGCTTGTGAGCGACTGCATCGCTTGCTTTCAAATTAATGCAGTAGTTCTTTTCAAAAACCTTGTCATAAAACCTTGCACACCAGCACACACCAGACCCCCTCTTTACTAGAACGTCATCCCTTTCGAGTGCAACCGGTTCAGAATTTGACCTGTCTACTCCCCTGACAGGATGGTGAATGCAACTCGCAACAGCACTTTCGGCAACCCCGGCTCTGCCTCTTCAGGACATCAGCAGGGAACCGGAGGGGAAGCTCAAGCTGGCGATCACCATGGGCAGCAAGACGATGTTCCTCCACAGCCGCCTCCCCCTGAAAGTTTGACGATGGCTCAGTTCCTTCAATCTCTCCGCGAGGAGTGTCAAGCAAACAATGCCGCTATCTGGCAGCTGGCTCAAACCATTGTGAATCACCCGCCGCAGAACAGGAATGGCAATGGTCGCTCAACTGTCTCTGAGTTTATGCGGACTACGCCACCCATATTCACGGAGATGACTGAGCCCTTGGATGTCGATGACTGGATCTGCACTATCGAAAATCTTCTCGCGCTAGTCAAGTGCACTGACGACAACGAGAAGGTTCTCTATGCAACCCACTATCTCGGAGGCACAGCCAGAGCCTGGTGGGATGGATTTCAGATCATGCAAGCCGGGAAAGTCATCACTTGGGCCGTGTTCAAGGATGGATTCCACGCCGCTCACATTCCTCCGGGGATGATGACCATTAAGAAGTGGGAATTCCGAGCCTTAAGGCAAGGCAGTGGATCAGTCAAGGAGTATTTGCAGAAGTTCAACCTTTTATCAAGGTATGCACCAGAAGATGTCAGCACTGAGGCTGCCAAAGTGGAGTGTTTCATGGAAGGACTACAGCAGTCACTCCACTATCAACTGGTTGTTTGTGAATGTCGGACCTTCAGTGACCTGGTTAATAAGGCTCTTATGTTGGAAGACAAGCGTCGTGCAATGGACGACACCCGTAAGCGCAAGCTAATAAGTAGTGGAGGACCGATCAACTCAAAACCACGACCATGGTAGTCAGCCCCAGCAAGACCCAACTATCAGCAGCAGTAGTACAAGCACCCAACATTTCACCAGAATTACCAACCCTAGCAAGTCAGCATCAAGCCAGCAAGCACTCCGCCAAACAACGGTGGGAGCAAGACTAACCTTCCAACGCAAGTTACCTGTTTCGGGTGTGGACAACCAGGGCACTATCCCAGGCAGTTCCCCAATAAGAAACCCGATGTTCCGCGCCCCAATGCGTCAAATACAGGCCAAGGAGCACCAGGCAGGAACCAGGCTCCCCGCAATCAGCAGTATCACAGCAAGGGGCGGATTAACCATATTTCCCCAGAAGAGGCACAGGAAGACCCTGACTGCATTCTGGGTACGTTCCTCGTCAACTCTACCCCAGCAACAATATTGTTTGATTAGGGTGCTTCGCATTCCTTTGTTACACAAAAGTTAGTGGAAAAGTGTGGTCTAGAACCTACCTTGATTTGTGGGCATATGGCATTTCAAACCCCGAGAGCAGTTTTGAGGACCAACCTAGGGTGTAAGAAGGTTGGGATAGTTATCAATGGGACGAGCTTCTCAGCGGATCTCATTGTGCTTAAGTCGCAAGTCCTAGAAGTAATCCTCGGTATGGACTGGTTGGCCAAGCATCAGAGTATCTTGGACTGTGCTAACAGGGCCATTACCATGACAAGTGACCAAGGGGTCAAAGTCAAGTATGTCTGTGAGACAGTACCCACTCGAGTGCCACGAGTTAACAGCCTATCAGAGGAAGGACTCGACCGAGTGCCAGTAGTCTGTGAGTACCTGGATGTCTTTCCAGATGAGCTACCAGGGATGCCTCCTGACCGAGACATCGAGTTCATCATCGAACTCATGCCCGGATCAAGGCCTATCTATAAGAAGCCTTATAGGGTGGGATCCGAAGAGCTAGCAGAGTTGAAGAAGCAACTGGATGAGCAAATCAGGAAAGGGTCTATTCGTCCAAGTGCATCACCTTGGGGATCACCTGTTCTCTTCGTGTCCAAGAAGGATGGGACAACCCGACTCTGCGTTGATTACCGTTCACTCAATGAGGTCATGCTCAAGAACAAGTATCCACTCCCCAAGATTGAAGACTTGTTCGACGAGCTTAATGGAGCAAAGGTATTCTCCAAGATCGATCTTCGATCTGGATATTACCAACTAAAGATTCGACCCGAAGACATTCCGAAGACAACATTTCTGACCCGGTACGGTCTGTACGAATGCACTGTCATGTCCTTTGGATTTACGAATGCCCCAACTTACTTCATGTACCTCATGAATAAGGTCTTCATGGAATATTTGGACAAGTTTGTTGTCGTATTCATTGACGACATATTAATCTTTTCCAAGTCTGAAGAAGAGCATGAGCAGCACTTGAGGTTAGTATTGGAAAAGCTTCAAGAGCACCAACTATATGCCAAGTTCAGAAAATGCCAGTTTTTGCTGAACGAAGTTGGATTTCTAGGTCATACCATGACGGCAAGTGGATTGGCTGTTGATCCCTCTAAGATTACCACGGTAACCAACTGGGAGTCGCCAACCGATGTGAAGGAAGTCAGGAGCTTCCTCGGACTCGCGGGATATTACCGCAAGTTCGTAGAAGGATTCTCCCGCATCACGTGACCTATGACTCAGCTCTTGAAGAAAGGCAAGAAGTTCGAATGGACTCCAGAATGTGAGGCAAGCTTCCAAGAGTTGAAGAAGAGGCTAACCACCGCCCCAGTATTGGCCACTCCAGATATCAGCAAGGAGTTCGTGATATATTGCGATGCCTCAAGGACCGGGCTAGGTGGGGTTCTAATGCAGGATGGCAGGGTCGTGGCATACTTGTCGCGGCAACTGCGCCCGCATGAGGAGAATTATGCCACCCATGATCTCGAGTTGGCAGCAGTAGTGCATGCCCTAAAGACATGGCGACATTACCTTCTAGGGAAGCGATGTGAATTATACACCGACCACAAGAGTCTGAAGTATATCTTCACCCAAAGGGAATTTAATATGAGGCAACGAAGATGGTTGGAGTTGATCAAAGACTACGACCTCAGCATTCAATATCACCCCGGTAAGGCAAATGTAGTGGCCGACGCCTTGAGTCGGAAGACCAGCACCTTAAACGTCATGCTTAAGGAAAGGCGGCCCGCCTTATACGAAGAATTGGAGAACTTCGGATTGGAACTGGTGGAACCAGGATTCCTAGATAATCTCGAAGTCAAGCCAACACTGGAAGATGACATCAAGGAGGACCAGAAAGGTCACAAGAGCATCGAAGGTATCAAGAAGAAGATTCCAGAAGGCAAGGCCCCAAGAGTCTTGGAGGATGATCAAGGAGTGGTGTGGTTTGGGAAACGTTTATGCGTACCCAACAAGGCCGAACTCAAGGAGCTCATCCTACGGGAAGCTCATGATACACCCTACTCCATTCACCCCGGTGGTACCAAGATGTATCAAGATCTCCGAGAAAGATTCTGGTGGCACGGCATGAAGAGGGAAATCGCGTCATATCTGGCCAAGTGCTTGGTGTGTCAGCAAGTTAAGGCTGAGCATCAGCGACCCGCAGGACTGCTAGAACCTCTCCAGGTGCCGCAATGGAAGTGGGTCAAGGTAGGGATGGATTTCATTACCGGACTACCAAGGTCTAGCAAGGGCCATAACTCGATATGGGTTATCGTCGACCATTTGACCAAGGTGGCCCATTTCATTCCTGTCGACGCTACTTATGACGGGAACAAGTTGGCTAGTCTCTATATCGAGCGCATAGTAAGCCTTCATGGAGTTCCCAAGGAGATTGTATCTGACTGAGGTACATAGTTCACATCAAGGTTTTGGAGGAAGCTTTAGGAAACCCTCGGTACCAAGCTCTCTTTCAGCACCGCCTTCCACCCGCAGACGGGAGGACAGACGGAAAGGGTAAATCAGATACTCGAAGATATGCCCCGCGCATGCGTCCTAGCGCACGGAGCGAAATGGGAAGACTGTCTGCCGTTCGCTGAGTTTTCATACAACAACAGCTACCAGTCTAGTCTCCAGATGGCCCCATTCAAAGTGATGTACGGACGGAAATGCCGCACCCCGCTCAATTGGTCAGAAACCGTAGATGGGCTGATTTTCGGACCAGAAGTTTTGCACCGAGCAGAAGAGAAGGTGCAACTAGTCCAAGAAAATTTGAAGGCAGCCAAGTCATCACAAAAGAGTTATGCGGACTCTTGCCGGAGGAATGTGGAGTTCTTTCCCGGAGAGTTGGTGTACCTCCGTGTGACACCTCTCAAGGGAACCAAGAGTTTCCACGTTAAGGGGAAACTCGCTCCAAGGTTCACTGGGCCATTTAAGATCACGACAAGGCGTGGAGATGTCGCTTATCAACTGGAATTACCTCCGGAACTTTCGGGTGTGCACAACGTTTTCCATGTGTCACAGCTTCAGAAGTGTCTCCAGATGCCAACTCGTTCTGATCCTTATAAGGACATTGATCACAGGGCCATTGACCTCCAGTCTGATCTCACCTATCGCGAGAGGCCAATCCGCATTCTGGATAAAGCAGAGCGATGCACCCGAAGCCGCACCATCAAGTATTTCAAGGTTCAGTGGAGCAACCACACCGAAGCCAAAGATACCTGGGAGCATGAAGACTACCTCCGATCTGAGTTTCCAGACCTTTTTAGCACCTAGCGTAGGAATCTCGGGGACGAGATTCTTGTAAAGGGGATAGGTCTGTCACACCCTGTTTTTGCTATCACCTGTCTGTGTTGTAAAATTCTGAGTTTGTTAAAACTTTTTCAAAACTAATGTTGAGGGTGCCATGATGACATTGTATGCTCGTATGCTTGATCATGTGAAGTTTTAAAACCCTAAATTCCTTTATGCTATTTTATTGATTCCCAAAAACCTTTGATAACCAAAGTGTTACCACCTTGAGTTGCACTACATGTCCTTGATAACAAGCAGTGCTACTACTCATATTTGGTAATCTAATTTTTACCTATCTTTATATTTCAAAACCACTAAAATAATTATTTTTGTGAGTATTTTCCTAATTAAATAACATGTCCATTTCTGAGGTCAGAATTGGTATTCCAACATGGAAAAATACTTTCCTGCTTTGGAAAAATCTGATTAAATTTAGAGATGATCAGAAGGACATATATTTTCCATACATAAGATTTTAAACCCCATTTTATATTATATTTATAGATTAAAACTATAAAAGCTATTGGAGTCTGTTTTGGCATTTTGAAATATATCCAAAGGAAATATTCACAATAAATTCCTATAAAATTCCAGTGATGTCCCTAAGCCATGTTTGGTGTCCACATAAAGTTTCACCTTGATCAAAGGTGGATAAGGACCCCAAATAGCCCAAAAACCATGTGTGTGAAGAATCAAGTTAGTGCAACTCTACATAGCAAAGTTTGTCCAATGAGGCTTAAACTTTGCACGAGTGTCTAATACCTCAAATGAGGGTTCTACACCAAAAATGGGATTTGTGGGACTTAGTTTGCCCACACTCCCTTTGGAAGGAACAGATCTGGTCATATTAGAGTGATTTCAAGTTTACAAAGCTAAACTTATCCTTTGGAGCTCAAATTTGGTGGCACTCCATGGTTTACCACCAAAACCAAACCTGTTAAGTCTCACCACCAGTGGTGGGGTGCAACCCCCTGTGCCCACTGTCGAACACCTTGTGGCAGATAGGAAAAAGCCACCTTAGCCACAGCTAAACCAAACTCCTTTGCTTCAATCTCTTAGATTAAGTAGCCAGCACAAGTATCTAACCCCGGTCAACTGGCCCTTCACTGGTTCAAAGTGGAAATGCCAAAAACCCCAATTTTGACCTCAGTTCATGAGTGACAGCACCAGTATTTCTTGCCTCCTTTGACCAGCCGAAGCTCCCACTAAAACAAACGGCTAGCCACACCCCCAACAAGTCCCAGGACATGCTAGACACATCCAAAGTGCATCAGAGCGCACCAGCATGCCGTGGCATGCCAAAACTACGCTCTGGGCGCGCTACAGGGAGTCACCGAGGTGGGGGCGACGCCCTCGGCTAGTTCCAGCCTCCCCGACAGCCCCTCTGCATCAGGCAAGCCTCAGGGCCCCTCCTCTCTCGCGCTAGTGCTCGCGCGATGCATGCCCGCACGCTCCAGATTCGGCCAAGCTTGCGCGGCCACGAATGCACGGCTCTCCTCTCTCTCTCTCTGCAGCAGACGGTTCGGGCAGTCCAATACCACGTCCTGAGACCGTAGTTTCAACCCCAACGTCTCACTGCACCACCATGCGCGCCACAGTGAGTCACCGGCGCACCCGAGTCTGCTCACCATCGCGGGCCTATAAATATCCCTCCCCCTTCCTCCAGCACCCCTCGGATAGCTTCGCCGCAGCCACTAGCACCTCCCTAGCCACCCCAGCAAACCAGCAGAGCCCCGGTGCTCGAGATCGACCGAGGCCCCTCCGCCTCGGAGCTCCGGTCGATCTCCGGCTACACGACGGCTCATGCGCCCCTCGACCCACCAAACTGACCCCCTTGACCCCGGGAAGCTTTCCCCCAACTCGCCCGAGCTATTCCATGTCTCTAGCCACCCCCTCGACCACTTCCCGAAGCCTCTCCGCCACGGCCTCCTCGTCGCCGGTGAACCCCTGCCTCCCCATCATTGTTTCGACCACCAGCAGGTAGGCGACGGTCAGGTGGACCCATTCCCATGTTCATTAGGGCTTGAGCACGTCGGCAACCTCGTCGGCGTCCTCCTCCTCCTCTCTGCTGGAGGTAGGAGACGACCCGGACAGGTGTGCCCCACCTGTCGGTGGTCCAGTCTCCTCCCCCGCGCTGGCCTCGGCCACTGACCGCAGGGCCCCGCGCGTTAGGTTCAAACCTGCGGCACGTGCACCTGGGCAGGCCGTCAGCTGGCCTTGGGCTAGCCCAGCTCTGGGCCGAGCCAGGCCAGGAGCTGGCTTGTTTTTTTTTTTTTTTTAAACCTGGATTTCTAAGATTTTTGTAAAAACATTTAACGAGTGTAAAAGTATAATTCTTCCACTGTTATTTTTCTAAAAATGTGTAGTATTTAATGCTATGCTTAGATGAATTTTCCCAGCAAGTATTCTATTTTACAATATTAATAAGGGCTAAAATGGAATAGTTTTGCTTCTGCTTGGTTGTTTTTTAAAATATTCCTTCAAGGAAAATTTAGGCAAGTATTTTTAAAGTGATAACTTAGATTTATCAGTAATAGGGAACATTTTTAAACTGACTTTGTGGACTGTTTCTGTGTAATCTATTCCTTATTTATTGTTTTATCGACGATGGAAAATCCGTGTGACGAGGGAATCGGAGCGGAAGACCTCGAAGACCCCGGATACTTAGCTGACCAAGGCAAGCAGCCCTTTGACCATGACTGAGCATATGATTACTATCCATGTTATTATAGCAAGTATTCCCATTGCATATGATCATAAGTGTCGGTACTCATTTGATATGATTTTACCGAAGGCTCCTCCGGAGAACATGCATTGAGCTTGACTCTACCCCTTAGGGTCATGCTAATACCATGTTGACAAGTAAAGATAGCTGTAGTATCATCATAAGCATGATGTTGTCATAAGCAAGAATTTATGAAAACCCCGTCGGGTGCCATTAATGCCCGAGGGTGATGATGAGTTAGGTGGTCACTTTTGGTGAAGTGATGCACCCGGTATTTGTGTGGGTAAGGTTTCGGAAATGGGATTAGATTTATGATGTGTCGACCGTCCCAACCTTACTAGTATGACCACGATACCCTTTATGGGATGGGGCTATGTTAATTACTCTGGTCGGTGCTAGCAAAGAGCCACATTACTAATGGCAGGAGTGATGTGTGGCCACTCTCGTGATCGGGTCATGTCGGGTAGGAAGACTATGCCATTTTTATGAGTTCCAGTCACACCGTTGGTCCCCGCATGGTTGGTACTGTCCAGAGTTGGAGCTCGTAAGACGTAAAACACGTGGGCTGGGTACCAATCGAGTGGATCTCTTTGTCTAGTATCGACAGGGAAAAGGCATTGATCGGGTACTTACCTTGGGTATGTGATATACCGCGAGTCGTGGATGACACGGAAGTTTCCTGGATCTCGTGGGTCCAGCGTACTACCTCTGCAGAGTGTAAACTATTCGAATAGCCGTGTCCATGGTCAAGGACAGTTGGGTAATCCTGATTAAACTACGTCCTGATATTTCCGCATAAACCAAGTGTGCGTAAGTGTGAGTGCGTGTGTGGTGATAAGAAAACTGTTGTTGTGATAGCAATGATATGACCAACTTCGATGACTTGGCATATAGGGTGAACCCTGATGGTTCAGCCCTTGACAGATATATTGGTATCTGTAACCTGTTCTTCAAGAGTAATTCTTTAACTTGTTGCATATTCATGATCATTCCACCCAGATAAGTTATACTAGAGATGCATGATATTGTTATCCTTCACTTTCATTGTTCATATCATGGGCTGTTTGCGAGTACAGTTAAAGTACTCATTGGCTTGCCACTGGTTATGTTATTGACCAGACATGGAAGGACCGGAGTTTGGAGATGAGTATGTCTTCGGCGACACCCCTGCGAACTAGGACGCTTCCGAGTCAGAATGCCTCTCGGTGTAGGCTTGATGGCATGGGCACCCGCTTAGCCCCTTTGTTTCCGCTATTAGTGTATTCGTGTGGTTTGGCCATAGGCCCTGTCTTGTGAACTTGACCCTTCGGTCACGTGTTGTAATAATAATCGGTACTCGGATGTAAGACTCTTTATTCAGTATCTGTGTTTGGTGAGCATTGATCTCTGGGATCACTGAGCACGGCGATTCTCGACTAGTAAGTCAGGGTCCCCACACGGTGTCTCGAAACGATGAACATTCGCAACGGTGCACAGTCGGGGAGAACACAATTTCGTCTTGAAATTTTAGTGAGAGATCACCTCATAATGATACCGTCGTTCTAAGCAAAATAAGGTGCATAAAAGCATTAACATCACATGTGATTAATAAGTGACATGATATGGCCATCATCATGTGCTTCTTGATCTCCATCATCAAAGCACCGGCATGATCTTATTTCCACCGGCGCCACACTATGATCTCCATCATCATGATCTCCATCAACGTGTCGCCATCGAGGTTGTCGTCCTACTTATGCTATTACTACTAAAGCTACATCCTAGAAATATAGTAAACGCATCTACAAACACAAACGTTAGTTTAAAGACAACCCTATGGCTCCTGCCGGTTGCCGTACCATCGACGTGCAAGTCGATATTAACTATTACAACATGATCATCTCATACATCCAACATATCACATCACATCATTGGTAGTATCATATCACAAGCATACCCTGCAAAAACAAGTTAGACGTCCTCTAATTTGTTGTTGCGTGTTTTACGTGGCTGTTATGGGTATCTAGTATGATCACATCTTACTTACGCAAAAACCACTTCGGAGATGTGCAAATTTCTATTTAACCTCTCTCCAAGGACCGCCTCGGTCAAAACTAATTCAACTAAATTTGAAGAAATAGGCACCCGCCAGTCATCTTTATGCAACGAGTTGCATGTTAGTCGATGAAACCAGTCTCTCGTAAGCGTATGACTAATGTCGGTCTGGGCCGCTTCAATCCAACAATACCGCCGAATCGAGAAAAGACTAAGGAGGGCAGCAAATCGAACATCAATGTCAACAAAACCTTTTGTGTTCTACTCGAGATACCATCTACGCATGAACCTAGCTCATGATGCCACTGTTGGGGAACGTTGCATGGGAAATAAAAAAATCTTACGCACACGCAGACCTATCATGGTGATGTCCATCTACGAGAGGAGATTTGGATCTACGTACCCTTGTAGATCGCACAGCAGGAAGCGTTAAGAAATGCGGTTGATGTAGTGGAACGTCTTCACGTCCCTCGATCAGCCCAACGAACCGTCCCACGCACCGTCTGCGATCCGTCCCACGATCTGTTCCTATCTAGTGCCGAACGGACGGCACCTCCGTGTTCAGCACACATACATCTCGATGATGATCTCGGACTTCGTAATCCAGCAAGAGAGACGGAGAAGTAGATGAGTTTTCCGGCAGCGTGACGGCGCTTCGGTGTTGGTGATGATCTATTCCTGCTGGGCTCCGCCCAAGCTCCACAGAAATCTAATCTACAGGAAGAACTACGAGGTGTAGGTTTGAGTTGCACGTGGCAAAGTTCTCTCAAATCAGCCCTAAATCACCACTATATATAGGAGGGAGGGGGAGGAGGCTTTCCTTGAGGGCCAAGCCCTCAAGGGTGCGCTGGCCAAGGGAGAGGAGGAGTCCTACTCCAATCCTACTCTATTTAGGATTGGAAAGTGGAGTCCTTCTCTTCCTTCCCACCTCTGTTTTTTTATTTTGTTTTCTTTCCTTGGTGCCAAGGCCATCTTGGGCTGTCCCACAAGCCCACTAAGGGCTGGTGCGCCACCCCTAGGGCCATTGGGCTTCCCCCGGGTGGGTTGCCCCCCTCCCGGTGAACTTCCAGAACCCATTCGTCACTCCGGGTACATTCCCGGTAATGCCCGAAAACCTTCCAGTAACCAAATGAAGCCATCCTATATATCAATCTATGTTTCCGGACCATTCCGGAAACCCTCGTGATGTCCGTGATCTCATCCGAGACTCCAAACGACATTAGGTAACCACACACATAACTCACCTATACTAAAACATCATCGAACCTTAAGTGTGCAGACCCTGTGGGTTCGAGAACTATGTAGACATGCCCCGAGGCACTCCTCGGTAAATATCCAATAGTGGGACCTGGATGCCCATATTGATCCTACATTTTCTCCGAAGATCTTATCGGTTTAACCTCAGTGTCAAGTATACATATAATCCCGTATGTCATTCCGTTTGTCCTTCGGTATGTTACTTGCCCGAGATTCGATCGTCGGTATCCGCATACCTATTTCAATATCATTACTGGCAATTCTCTTTACTCGTTCCGTAATACAAGATCCCGTGACTTACACTTAGTCACATTGCTTGCAAGGCTTGTGTGTGATGTTGTATTACCGAGTGGGCCCCGAGATACCTCTCCGTCACACGGAGTGTCAAATCCCAGTCTTGATCCATACTAACTCAACAGACACCTTCGGAGATACATGTAGAGCACCTTTATAGTCACCCAATTACGTTGTGATGTTTGATACACACAAGGAATTCCTCCGGTGCCAGTGAGTTTTATGATCTCATGGTCATTGGAACAAATACTTGACACGCAGAAAACAATAGCAATAAAATGACACGATCAATAAGCTATGTATATAATTTGGGTCTTGTCCATCACATGATTCTCCTAATGATGTGATCCCGTTATCAAGTGACAACACTTGCCTATGGCTAGGAAACCTTGACCATCTTTGATCAACAAACTAGTCAACAAGAGGATTACTAGGGACAGTGTGTTGTCTATGTATACACAGATGTATTTGAGTTTCCAATCAATACAATTCTAGCATGGATAATAAACGATTATTATGAACTAGGAAATATAATAACAACTAATTTATTATTGCCTCTAGGGCATATTTCCAACATCTTCGACGTTGCCGATAATCCGTTCGCATACAATGGAATCCTGGGGCACCCTGCATTAGCCAAATTCATGGCGGCCTCGTACTACGCCTACGATACCTTGAAGATGCCTGGCCCGGTCGGCGTCATCGTCATCCGCGCCGACAAGAGGGACGCACTCTAGTGCACAGACAGCCTCTACCGGGAGGTCGTAGCAGCGCACGCCACCAGGGCCCCTTCCACCACCCAGGAGAGAAGAAGGCCGGCAAGAGGACCTCCCACGTCGACCCCGGCAAGCACACCTCGTTAGAGATCTGTGTTGCCAACAAGGACGTGCCTATAAGCTCCACTTTGCCGAGCAAAAAGTCCAGGGCCGCTCCACTTGAGACCAAGAAGGTGCCAGCCAAGGAAGACGGCTCGGGTGGAACTTTCACCATCAGTTCCACCCTCGACAGCAAATAGGAAAGCACGCTCGTCACCTTCCTGTGGGAAAATCTTGATGTGTTTGCTTGGCAACCGCCAGATATCCCCGGCATTCCCACGAAGTTGATTGAGTACCACCTTGTCGTCTGCCCACACGCACGGGCGGTCAAGCAAAAGGTGAGGAAACAGGCCCTAGAGCGGCAAGAGTTTATTGCCGAGGAGATCAAGAAGCTAGAAGCAGCAGGCTTAGTCAGAGGGGTCGTCCATCCCACATGGTTGTCCAATCCAGTCATTGTGCGAAAGGCAAACTGGAAGTGACGGCTTTGTATTGAATTCATCGACGTCAATAAGGCTTGTCCCAAGGATCCCTTCCCCTTACTGCGCATCGACCAGATTGTTGACTCCACCGCCGGCTGTGACCTGCTGTCCTTCCTCGACGCCTACTCCGGTTATCACCAGATCTACATGGCTAAGGAAGATGAAGAAAAGAACGTGTTCATCACCCCATGTGGCACATACTGTTTTGTGCGAATGCCTTCCGGGTTAAAGAACGTCGGTTCGACTTTCACAAGGGTGATCCAAATTGGTTTTGAACCCCAACTCCATAGAAATCTGGAAGCCTATATGGATGACATAGTGGTCAAAACCAAAGACAGGTCGACCCTTGTGCAAGACCTGGAAGAAACGTTTGCCAACTTGCACAAAATCAACCTCAATCTCAACCCCGAGAAATGTGTCTTCGGTGTCCCATCCGGCAAGCTTCTCGGGTTCTTCGTGTCCCAACATGGGATCGAAGCCAATCCCGACAAGATCAAGGCCATCGAATAGATTGAGGCACCAAAGCGCATCAAGGATGTGCGACGCCTAGCCGACTGCGTAGCTGACCTGAGCCGGTTCATCTCCAAGTCCACTGAGCCCGCACTGCCTTTCTTCAAAATCATGAAGAAGGCGGGGCCGATGAAGTGGACTCCTGAGGCAGAAGTGGCACTACAAGATTTGAAGAAGTACCTCTCCTCCGCACCCGTGCTGGTGGCCCCTAGACCCCAAGAGACGCTGCTCTTGTATCTAGCGGCGACCAACCAGGTGGTCAGTGCTGCCTTGGTGGCACACAGGGAGGAGGACGATGGAGCCCCAACAAAGGCAACGCCACTCAATGAGGATGCGCATGAAGGCGAACAAGGCCCCCCTACGGAAACAGGAGCAACCAAGGGAAGTCCTCGCCAACCGGCGAGCCTATGCAAAAGAAGCAGTTGGTGCAACGCCCAGTCTATTTCGTCAGCTCCCTCCTACAAGGGGCCAGGACGAGATATTCTGGGGTGCAGAAGTTGCTTTTTGGCCTCGTCATGTCCTCAAGAAATTTGCGCCACTACTTCCAAGCAAATGAGATTACCGTCGTCACTCACTTCCCGCTGCAAAGGGTTCTGCAAAACCCTGATGCAACTGGCAGGATAGTGGAGTGGGCATTGGAGTTGTCCAGCTTCGGCCTCATGTTCGAGAGCACCTCGACCACACAGAGTAGGGCCTTGGAAGAATTCATTGGAGAATGGACCCCGACGCCGGATGAAGAAACACCAGAATCAACCCTCCCGGACAAGGAATAAGATCAGGAATGGGTCATGTACTTCGATGGAGCATTCTCCCTCCACGGCGTCGGGGCTGGCGTGCTGCTAGTCGCACCTACCAGGGATCATCTCAAGTATGTGATCCAAATGTATTTCCCCCGGGAGAAGTCAACCAACAATACCGCAGAGTATGAAGGGTTGCTTGCCAGACTCAGGATCGCGACAGATCTTGGAATTCGGAAGCTCGTCATCACAGGTGACTCCGAGCTGGTCATCCAACAAATCAACAAAGACTATCAGAGCCCGTTGATGGAAGCCTACGTGGAGGAGGAGAGAAAGTTGGAGGAATAGTTTGACGGTCTACAAATGGATCACGTACCCCGCACTGTAAAAACGATCGCAGATGACCTGTCAAAGCGTGCAACACTTAAACTTCTTGTGGAACCAGGAACTTTCATGCTACGACTGACTCAGCCTTCCGTGGCACCATCAACCAAGCCAGACAAAAGGAAGAAGCTTTACTCCGGCAAGTACTTCCCAGCAGACCTGCCGAGGAGCCCCGGCAAGAACCTTGCTGCGGAAGAAGTTGCCGGACCAGAAGCAAAGCCTGTCGGGGGGATCCCACCCCGGCAGAAGACATGCCATTAGTCCTCGTCGTCGAACCCCATGCTCCGGCATGGGCGCAGCACATAGTCCGATACCTCCAAACTAGGGAATTTCCCGAAGAACCTGAAGAATCAGAAAAAGTATCCCACTAGTCAAGCATGTACCAATTTGTAGATGATGCCCTCTATAGAAGACGACTGAGCGGCGTGAAGCTGAAGTGCATTCCCTGGTAGGAACGACTGCAACTGTTGGCCGAAATACACACAGGAATATGTGGATCCCATATAGGGTCGAGGTCCCTTGCCGACAAGGCATTCTGACAAGGTTTCTTCTGGCCCACAACCCTCCAAGATGCAACTGCACTAGTAACCAAGTGTGAAGCGTGCCAGTTCCATTCAAGAAAGCTTCATCAACCAACACAAGCTCTCCAACCAATCCCTCTCTCATGGCCATTCTCCGTCTGGGGGCTCGATATTCTCGGGCCCTTCCCCCGCGCTACCGGTGGCTTTGAGTACTTTTATGTCCCAATTGACAAGTTCACAAAGTGGCCAGAAGTGGAGCCTGTGAGAAAGGTGACAGCGCAATCAGCCGTCAAGTTCTTCAAGGGGATAGTCTGTCGCTTGGGTGTCTCGAACAGGGTCATCACCGACAACAACACCCAATTCATGAGCCGCACCTTCATGCAATACGCCCAGGACCTCGGCAGCAAAATATGCCTTGCTTCCGTCACTCACCCATGGAGCAACGGTCAAGCCAAAAAAGCAAATGTCGAGGTACTGCGCGAGCTCAAGACCAGAACTTTCGACAGGCTGCACAAGCATGGAAAGCACTAGATCGATGAACTGCCAGGGGTTCTTTGGTTGATCAGAACGACACCAAATCGATCCACTATCTAGACACCCTTCTCCCTGGTCTACAGGGCAGAAGCAGTTCTTCCCACGGAACTCATTTATGGCTCGCCCCGGGTGCTTGCTTATGATGATCTTGAGCAAGAGCAATTGCGTCCGGACGACGCAGTGCTCCTCGAGGAGAGCCGGATTCAGGCGGCTATGTGAGCCTCTGGCTATCAGCAAGCCTTGCGCATCTATCATAGCTGCAAGGTACGAGCCAGAAGTCTTGAGGAAGGTGACCTTGTTCTTCGGCACGTTCAGTCGGCCAAGAATACAAACAAGTTGACACCGAAGTGGGAAAGCCCATATCGGGTGGTGCGAGTCACCAGGCCCGGCGTTGTCCCCCTGGAGACCGAAGACGGCTTACCGGTGAGAAATTCCTGGAACATTGAGAATCTTCAAAAGTTCTACCCGTAGGGAGAGGTTACCGGGCTGACCGGTGACCACCTTTTGTACAAGTCTTGCCGAAGTTGCATGTAATCCTTTGCACAAAGCCAGGCGAAGACCCAGAGCGCAGTTAAATAATGCATAGCATTCGGCATCATCATATAGATCCTCATGATCGAAAACATGCATGCTTCTATGATTTTGTGAAACGCATAAACTAAGAAGGGACCGTAGCCCCGACAGACATCTTCCCTTTCTTCTTTTTCTTGAAAGGCAGGTACAACCCAGCGCACAAGTTTGCCAGGGGGAAGATAGTGGGGACGCCCACAACAATAGTGTAACACCCTCTGTTTAGCTTTCTTGACTAATTAACTTAATTCAAAATTGGGATCAATTTAAAAAATTTGTGAATGCTTGTGATGCTTGAAGTGACTGTTGTTTGCTTGCTTGCTTATATGCTTGTGTTTGATTCTCATTAATTCATGTTACTCTCCACACTCACATCCCTAACCCCAAACTCCTGCCTGATGATCATGCCATATGTTAGGACCAAAAACTATTTTTACCAAATATTATTTTACCAAAAAGCATTTCTTTGAATTAAGCTTTCAAAACCCGTGAGATGGGATTTGTATTACAAGTCCTCAAATTAGGGAATTTATTTTGCACCAATTATTTTATTTAAAACCCATTATCACAATGACTTCCCAAAACCACAATATTATTATTTTAAAGATTATTTTACTATTTATTTAAAAGCCTGCCTGTGAGGCTAGTAATGGTCTCTTATGAAGGAAAGTTATTTTTATTGCGTTCAAAATATTTGAGAAAATTTAGGAAAACTCAATGGACATATATATTCCATATACATGAGTTTCAACACATGGTCATGTTCAAAATATTGTGCAAACCTCTTCAAAACCATTCATGCCTATTTCAAGCTTTTGAAATATTTCTGTAAGCAATATTCTCAATAAATTCTAGTAAAATTCCACCATGTCACCTATGATATGTTTGATGATCTTGCCAAGTTTCATCTCAATCCAAGTTGATTTGACTCCCCTAATTATTCTAAAACCCTATCTCTCTAGATCCAAATTTGAGCAACACTACATTGTCAAGTGTCTTCAATTGTGCTCAAATTTGGCACACATGTTCTTATAGTCCAATAATGCATCCACACCAAGTGGTGCATCAAGGAGGATAGAAGAACTTGTCCCAAGCTCCTCCAAACCCACTCTGTTGATTTCTGAATTTGGGAAACAATGCATTATAAAGTTTCTCCAATTGACCCCAAACTTTTTGGGCATGCTTTAATGCTCAAATAATGCATCTACACCAAATATTGGATTTGTGGGAATTCATTTGAATAGCATTGTAAGCAGAAAGCCATTTCTGCCCATTTCATCGGTTTTCCAAGTCTTTATTGGAAAGCTTCTCCACCAAATCCCAAATTTGGTGTCCAAGCTTATTTTTATCTATTAATTGATCCTGTTAAGTTTCATATCCATTGATGTCCATCTGGTTGCTCTGCCACTCATCAAACACCTTGTGTGCATTCACTTTATTGGCTACTTTGGCCCCTTCCACTTTAACCCATGGGCTCAACTTTCTACCACAACTTCATATAGTTACATTTTACCTCTAGTAACATTTCCATGGCCATTGGTCAATTATTGGAGAGAGGCTCCATGCAACTATTCCTCATTTTACCCTTGGAATCACCATCTTCACCCCTCTTGCCCCACTTCTGCTTAAGTCAAAGCCCCCATCTCTTTCCAAAGGACCCCTAGCATCCCAAGGCTTCATTTCAAACCAATAGATGGCATGCTCATGTAGGAAAAATGAGCAGCACATCTACAAGTTGATTTATGGCAGAAATGTAGCCTTGTACAGCAAGTACTAGCTACACACATTTGCCTGATCCCAAACTTGGCATTGTTGTAGTCCTTCCATGTATAAGACTGGTAGACAAGGTTTCACCTCAATTCCCTTCCTGTGAAAACCACTTTTATCAGCCCATAGTGTCCTGCTGGAATATTAACCTCAGTCAAAACCAATTCAAACCAGCTTCATATCGGTCCAAACTCTACCAGTGCATTTTGGCATGCATGCCTTGCATGTGTGACACCTTGTCTTGGCCAAGGAGTGGCTTAGTACATCAAGTGGGGTGGTGACCACCTCCCTGGAGTGTAGAAACTGTGCTCTGCACCTTATCTCCTTCCTACAGCTCGATTCAGGCGACCACAACTTGTCTCAGCATACCACGGGATTCCCCTTGACCAGTCCAACCCCTCCCCGATGCTAGATTGCCTCCAAACCCCTTCTGGCACGTGTGCTCTCGCCGCGCCCTGAACATCCAGAGAGCTCCCGAGCTCCACCCGCCGCCCCTCTCCTTTATCCTCTCTCCCCTGAGCCACTCTCGACCATATGCTCTTCCATCCTCCTCCAGCAATCCCAGGAAGCAGGCAGCCCCTCCTATGGGGCTCTCCAACACTGGCAATGGCCGAAGTGCTGCCTCGACCATGCCCGAGCCCGAGTGCCCCTGGGCTTCCCCAACTTCCCTCTCTCTCCCTAGAGCCTCCAAGAGCACCCAGAACCCCTGCAGCGCCTTCCCCCTCCTTCCTCTCCCCTCCAGGTGGCCGGAGCGCCGCTCCCCTCGGCCAACGTCACCTCTCTCTGCCTCGGCCGCGGGCACGCTCGTGCTCGGCCTCCCCAGCGCCATGGACCGCCCATGCGGGTGCGGGGCATCTCCCCGACCGTGCTGGTGCCCGTGGCATCACCAGCGGTGGCCGGAGCCACCAAGGGGAGCACCAACAGTGCCTGGTCCGCCTCCTCGTCCCTCCTAGCTCGAGCGGGAGGTGAGAGATGGAGCCGATAGGCGGGGCCCCTGCGCCAGGAACTCACCGGTCGGGCCCCAGTTTAAGGGGCCGCGCCCGGGCCGTTGACGTATTCCTCGTGCGGAGGCGCATCCGTAGAGTACGCCTTCGGTGTCACCAGGACCCGTAGGCAGATTGCGCTGCTGGGCCAGCCCAGTGGCTATTCTGCGCCATGAGCGTCGTTTAAACCTTATGTGATTCCATCTGTTTTCTCTCTTTTCTTTTTCTGATAAGATACATAAATCCATATAAAACTCATTCTAAGTCCAAATTGTTCGATTCAAACTCCTACAGGTTCCGAAAATTCAGGGCTATCCAAATATGTGCCTTGCACATTTTTCCAAGCAACCTTTCTCTGGTATTTTATTTAAATCCAAATCTGAATGATTTAAACCCCACCTTGTGAAATTCCTAGAAGATCCAAATGAACTCCAAATGGAGTGATTCCAATTTCCAGAGCCTTCTAATATCATACCCTATTTTTGAAGCCTTGGTAAACATTTTTATCACGCTTTCTTGTGTTGTATTAAATAAATAGCTTCCTATTGCTATTTATCCAGTGTTGGAAAATTCCTAGTATAATCATTTCAACTCCAAATCTAGTGAAACAACTTCCTAAATATTTCTAAAATTGTTCTGTGTTAAATGAGTGCATCCACTCATGTTTATCATAATATTTTCTGTGGGCTTCATAAAGAATCCCCAACTCCACCTTTCCTCCATTCAGAAATCCCTGATGATCCAAACCTCCTATGGCAAGCTTCAGATATTTTTCTTATGACCAGAGAGGTCCAAGAAAAATATAACTTCCATTTTTATAGCACTTCTATTTCTGCTTGTTGTGTGGCTTATTATGTTTGTTTCCGACGATAGTTGACGGGGTAGACGGAATACTGGGAGTTGGATCAGAAGACCTCGAAGACCCCGAGAACTTATGAGAGCAAAGGCAAGCAGCCCTTTGACCATGTCTAAGCAAATGATATGATGCATGCTAGTGTAGCAAATATTTTCGTGGCATATGATCATAAGTACCTGTAAATCATTGAGGTGATGTTACCGATGGCTCCTCCGGAGCACATGCATTGAGCTTGATCCTTCCACCTATTAGGGTCATGCTAATATCATGTTGACAAGTAAAGTTAGAATAGTATTAGCATGAGCATGATGATGACATAAATCAAAGGTTTATGAAAACCCCGTCGGGTGCCACTAATGCCCGAGGGTGATGATGAGTTAGGTGGCCACTTTCGGAGAAGTGGTGCACCGGGTATTTTGAGTGAGTATGGTTTCGAACTAGGATTAGATTTATGATGTGTCGACCGTCCCAACCTTACATGTACAACCACGTTACCTCTTTATGGGACGGGGTTGTGTTGATTACTCTGGTTGATACTAGCAAAGAGACACATTACTAGTGGCGGGAGTGATGTGTGGTCACTCTCGTGATGGGGTCATGCGAGGTAGGGCGACTATGCCATTTTTACGTGTTCCAGGCATAGCGTTGGTCCCTGCATGGTTGCTACTCTCTAGAGTCGATGCTTGATACATCTCAAACATATCTATAATTTTTGATGGTTTCATGTTGTTATCTTGTCAACTTTAGATGTTTTGTTTACCTTTTATATCTTTTTTGGGACTAACTTATTAATCCAGTGCCAAGTGCCAGTTCCTGTTTTTTCTGTGTTTTTGACTCTTTTCAGATCTGATTTTGGAACGGAGTCCAAACGGAATAAAATCCCCAAAATAAATTTTTCCAGAACGGAAGAAGATCGGGAGGCTTGAGGGCCAAGGCAGTAGGCCCACAGGGAGCCCATGAGCACTGTTGTCGCGGCCAGGGGGGAGGCTGCGGCAACCAAGCTTGTGGCCCCCTGGCGCTCCCCTGCCCTAGGTCTTTGGCCTATAAATTCCCTAAAAATCCAGAAAAAATCAGGGCATCCACGAAAACACTTTTCCGCCGCCGCAAGCTTCCGTTTCCACGAGATCTTATCTGGAGATCCTTCCCGGTGCCCTGCCGGAGGGGACTTTGGAGTTGGAGGGCTTCTACATCAACATCATCGCCTCTCCAATGACTCGTGAGTAGTCTACTTCAGACCTACGGGTCTGTAGTTAGTAGCTAGATGGCTTCTTCTCTCTCTTGGGTCTTCAATACAAAGTTCTCCATGATCTTCATGGAGATCTATCCGATGTAATCCTCTTTGGCGGTGTGTTTGTCGAGATCCGATGAATTGTGGATTTGTGATCAGATTATCTATGAATTATATTTGGGTCTTTGATGATTTCTTATATGCATGATTTGATATCCTTGTAAGTCTCTCCGAGTCTTGGGTTTTGTTTGGCCAACTAGATCTATGATTCTTGCAATGGGAGAAGTGCTTGGTTTTGGGTTCATACCGTGTGGTGACCTTTCCCAGTGACAGAAGGGGCAGCAAGGCACGCATCGTGTTGTTGCCATCAAGGGTAACAAGATGGGCTTTTATCGTAGATATGAGATTGTCCATCTACATCATGTCATATTCCTTAAGGCGTTACTCTATTCTTTTGGACTTAATACACTAGATGCATGCTGGATAGCGGTCGATGTGTGGAGTAATAGTAGTAGATGCAGAAAGTATCGGTCTACTTGTTTTGGACGTGGTGCCTATAGATATAATCATTGCCGAAGATAACGTCACGACTTTGCGCGGTTCTATCAATTGCTCGACAGTAATTCGTTCACCCACCGTCTACTTGCATTCATGAGAGAAGCCACTAGTGAAAACTACGGCCCCCGGGTCTATTCACAACTATCGTTTCCACTTTCACTTTTACTTTGCTCTGTTTACTGTTTGCTTTCAATTCTCACTTTGCAAATAATCTATAATGGATTGACAACCCCTTCATAGCGTTGGGTGCAAGCTCTTTGTGTTTGTGAAGGTACTTGTGACTTGACGAGATCTTCCACTGGTTCGATACCTTGGTTCTCAAAACTGAGGGAAATACTTACCGCCGTTGTGCTACATCACCCTTTCCACTTCAAGGGAACACCAACACAAGGCTCCAAGGCCGCGGAGAAATCCTTTGCATATTTGCCAAGGAAGTCCCTAAAGGCATAGCCGTAGCAGCAGGATTCCTGGCGCCGTACCAGGGAAGGTCTGTTGTCGACGTAGGAGTGCTCCTAAGAAGTACAACATGTGGGTTGGGTATCAATCGAGTGGACCTCTTTGATTAGTATCATCAGGGGAAAGGCATTGATCGGGTACTTACCTCGGGTATGTTTTATACCGCGAGTCGTGGATGACACGGAAGTTTCCCGGATCTCATGGGTCCAGCGTACTACCTCTGGAGAGTGTAAAACTATTCGAATAGTTGTCTCCACGGTCAAAGACAGTAGGGTGGTGCTACTTAAACTACGTCCAGTCATTTCCGCATAAACCAAGTGTATGTGAGTGGTGGTACAAAGGAGTTATTATGAGAAGTAATGATATGACCAAGTTTGGTGACTTGGCATATAGGGTGAACCCGGAGTGTTCAGCCCTCGACAGATATATTGATATCTGTAGCCTATTCTCCGGATCAACATTTAGCTTATGTTGCATACACATGATCATGTTTATTACAACAAGTTGTTGTCGACCAAAGATGCATATTATTGTTATCCTTACCTTGCATTGTTTATACCATTGGTCGTTTGCGAGTACAATCAAAAGTACTCATTGGCTTGCCACTTGTTATTTCTTTGACCAGGTATGAGAGAACATGATATGGTGAAGAGTAACTCGGTGACGTTCTTGCGAGTTAGGACGCTTCCTAGTCAGAATGCCTATAGGTTAAGGCTGATAGCATGGGTTCACGTTTTCGACCAATATTTCTGCTATTGGTCCAGTTTGATGTGTTGGCCCTCAAGGCCCTATATATGTAAGACTTGACCGCAATGGTCATTTGTTGTATCAAACGATATGTATGGATGTAAGACTCTTAATATTGAGTATCTATGTGTTCGGTGAGCATTGATCTGTGGGATCACTGAGCACGTCCATTCGGCGCTCTCGACTCGTAAGTTGGGGTCCCCGCAGAGCTGCTATCAGAGCCATTCCGACTGTAGGAAGCCTTAGTTAGCACGGATGTTAGTCAGGATAAAACTGATTTCCAGACCCTTCAAAAGTGCTTACAAGCCTGTATCTTTCTCACCTCTCCTAAATCTCCAAAGGAAGCAAGGTTTTTGCCTTAGTACTCCCACACTTATTTTCTTGACACTCCTCGCCTACTTTTTCAAATCTTGCAAATGGTCGCTAGCACCCTTGTGCCATCTGACCACGGGATTACTTGCAATCCTCATGGGCAACTTGGAAGGAATCAACCTTTCGAAGCAATCACCCCTGTGCTGAAGGACAAAGATGACAACTCTACGACCAGACGACACCAACAAAAGTACTTCCAAGAGGAACAGCGACATCGAGGCTTAGAAGATGTCAACACCCTTGGCACTGTTCCAGAGTGATGCCACTTTCACCTACGATAATCTGGACGTAATATATGCAAGGCCATGATCTGCATCATTAATAGAGCGACCCTGTCAACATTAAGGATTGTGTCGACCACCACCGATGGATGAGAACCTCGCCATTTGGTCCGCCTCACCTTATTGAGCAAGAAAACGGTTCTCTTCATCCCCCGCTCTAGGTGTCAATATCGCGGTCAGTATGACTGACAAGTCGGAACTCTATCATGCCTTGCAAATATCATTGCATCAAGTTATCCACTTGGAACTCTTCCAGCCTCAGATGACAAGAAGATAATGACAAGATTAGGAAGACAATAGAAGACCCTGTCAGTGACAGCCATGAAGAATCACTCTCGTCAGCAACTCCCCAGACGAGAAGACATCAAGAGCTTTTTCCAACTCCACCGAGTTGCTTCGGTGAGCAACAACAAGAGGTGTGGCAACACCATGAAAAGGTCCAGAAGACTTAGCGGACTCCTGCTCGGGGCACGAAGCAAGCTCAACTGTTGAGTCCGAGAACCCCTAGAGTACGAAGAGTCGTAAATCCCTTATGCGAAGTCGAGTCCATGAAATGGTTCACATGGACCATGTTGTGAGTTGTTTGTTTTTGCTGCTTGTGCTTCGATATAAGTCACACTTTTCCTTAAGAAACAAGCATGCGGTTATATCACCTGTCATATCTTGATGTTCGAAATGATTTTGGCACTGGTTTGAGTTGACTTTCCAACGCTTGTTTGATTGCACTCGCACTGTAGCACCCCTTAGTCTCTCTCTCTCTCTCTCTCTCTCTCTCTCTCTCTCTCTCCTTCACCCCTCTCGACAACTGAAGACCAGCAAGACAAGATGCACCAAGGATGCACTCCGACGGACGGCTGACACTGAAGACACTAACTATAGCATGCTTAACCACACGCAAATCGTAGTTGTTATGCTTTTCAGTCAAGATTGGAAACCCTCTCTAGACCAGACTAGCCTCTGCAAGCCTTTCCATCTCAAATTTTCTGGTCACGTGTCTAATACACATACTTGCCAGAACACCCGTAGATCCCTAATAAACCCCCGTGTAGCACCGGTTTCTTTATGGAACGAGTGATCGCAGTGAACAAGTATCCTTCCTTTTTAAGCTAGCACATAACCCTGATGCCATAAGCAGGACCGTTCTCTGATATAAGAGTATTAGACTAAAGATTGTTGTGATGATGCTAGTTGTCTTGAAAATATAGCTAGATTATCTTGGTGGATCATAAGACCCTTATAAAAAGTAGGTGAATCTGGTGGAACAATGTTGATACAATAGCACAACCTACATGTTCCTCGAGTAAGTTTGGATTCAGTAGGACGATTGTGATCGTGAGCGATAAATTCTTGGTGGTATAATTGACCTTACCAAGTAGTTGGCATGGTTAGATAATTTTACCATGATGACTTAGAGTATCGACTAAGAGTTTCAATTGGACTTGAGTTTTGGATTTAAATAGGTAACCCCCAATAGACTATCGATGATATACGAGGCCACAAGGTTCGAAGTAAATTGGATTTAGCCCGATGATCTAAATCATGATACCATGTTTCTCGGTGGATACTAAGTGTGTATACTTGGAGTTGTCGAATTGATTTTCAAACCTATGTGAATTGGCCTTGGAGATTAGATGGCCATGATATTGAAGCTGGTGGGTATACTATAACATAATCCTTGCACTAATATGTGAATTATGAAGACTCTAGTGATCCCGTAGAACCACATCATTATCGGATTTGTAGGAGTGATGGGTCCAGTGGTGATCGACTGGGTTGATGGACCACTTGATCGGATTAGTAGCAAGGAAACCAAATCTTGGTTTGGAATACCACGTGTTTCCTTCATATAGTAAGGCAGTACCCTGTCAATTGGAAGATCTGGCGGGACATCTAGATTTGTGGTGTCTTAAATTCAAGCTTAGGAGCTTGTATGCCTCCCCGATGTTCTTGCATAGGAATGCATGTGTATCGTAGCTACACCATGCTTGTAGTGTTTGGTTCAGTTCTTCCCTCAACCCCGGAGTTGACTAGCATGAGAAGTGTGGAGTTGACCCATGTGAGATGGTATCTTTGATGAGATAGGCTGATGTCATCTCGAGTTAGAGGTCGAACTATTGGCATCTAAGGAATGTGCTTAGAGACAAGATATTAACTGTTCACCCACATCCTAAGTTCCTTGAGACCCTTTGCTTCACCAAGCCACAAGATGGACGGATTACGACCATACAAAACGACTATAAGTCATTGAAATACGGCCAGTACCTGATACGTCTCCATCGTATCTACTTTTCGAAACTCTTTTGCCCTTGTTTTAGAGTCTAATTTGCATGATTTGAATGGAACTAACCCAGACTGACGCTGTTTTTAGCAGAATTGCCATGGTGTTATTTTCGTGCAGAAATAAAAGTTCTCGGAATGACCTAGAAACTTACGAGGATTTTTTGTGGAATATATAAAAAAATACTGGCGCAAGAATTACCCGAAGACACAGAGCCAGGGGCCCACGAGCCCACGAGGCGCGCCCCGCCCCTAGGGCGCGCCTGGCAGGCTCATGAGGCCCACGTGGCTCTGCGGCCTCCAACTCCAACTCTATATATTCTCTCTCGCCCAGAAAAAATCTAGAGAGAAGGGTTCATCACATTTCACGGTACGGATCCGCCGCCACCTCTTGTTCTTCCTTAGGAGGGCAGATCTGGAGTCTGTTCTGGGCTCCGGAGAGGGGAAATTGACGCCGTTGTCATCATCAACCATCCTCCATCGCCAATTCCATGATGCTCTCCATCTTCGTGAGTAATCTCATTGTAGGCTTGCTGGACGGTGATGGGTTGGATGGGATCTATCATGTAATCGAGTTAGTTTTGATGGGGTTTGATCCCTAGTATCCACTATGTTCTAAGATTGATGTTGCTACTACTTTGCTATGCTTAATGCTTGTCAGTAGGGCCCGAGTGCCATGATTTCAGATCTAAAACAATTATGTTTTCATCAATATATGTGTGTTCTTGACAATATCTTGCAAGTTGTAGTCACCTACTATGTGTTATGACCCGGCAACCCCGGAGTGACAATACCCGGAACCATCCCCGGAGATGACCATAGTATGAGGAGTTGATGTATTCACTATGTGCTAATGCTTTGTTCCGGTTCTCTATTAACAGGAGACCTTAATATCCCTTAGTTTCCACTAGGACCCCGCTGCCACGGGAGGGATGGACAAAAGATGTCATGCAAGTTCTTTCCCATAAGCACGTATGACTAAATATGGAATACATGCCTACATTACATTGGCGAACTGGAGCTAGTTACATATCACCCTATGTTATAATTGTTACATGATGAATGTCACCTTACATAATTATCCATCACCGATCCAATGCCTACAAGTTTTTCCTATACTGGTACTTGCTAAGTTACTTTACCGCTACTGCTGCCACACTTGCTATACAAATTACTACTGCTACTGTTACCGCTGCTATCGTTACTATCATACTACTTTGCTACTAAAACTATCCTGCAAATACTAAGTCTTTCAGGTGTGGTTGAATTGACAACTCAACGGCTAATACTCCAGAGTATTCTTTGGCTCCCCTTGTGTCGAATCAATAAATTTGGGTTGAATACTCTACCCTCGAAAATTGTTGAGATCCGCTATACTTGTGGGTTATCAAGTCCTTTTTCTGGTGCCGTTGTCGGGGAAGAACAGCTCTATTCTCTAAGTCACTTGGGATTTATATCTGTTGATCACTATGAGGAATCCGAGAGTTCCAAAAACTAAAGTCTTGCCCTCAACTACGAGGACATGTAAGGAACTCTCATCTAGCTCTGCACTTGATTCACCTTCTGTTATGAGTAAATTTGCGACACCACCACCTACTTTTAATTCTGATATGTCGCATGTGCTTGATGATGCTACTTCTGCTATCCATGATGCTTATGATGATGCTTTGCTTCATAATGATATTCCACTGGGTGAATTTCTTGATGCACAAATTGCTAGAGTTACTTCTGAATCTGATGATACTTCTGAGACTGATGAAATAATTGAAGTGGAACCTGTTGTTTCACCTGTTAGGCCTAGATCTCCTAGATATGAATTGCCTAATATACCTAAGGGTTATGTTATGGAGGGAGAGGTAGCTGAAGACTTTCTTGATTGTAAGGATAGCTATGATCTTGAGAATTTAATACGCAAGTGGAAAGAAAAATCTCTGAATGCTAGAATGGAATATGATCCTAAGTTTGCTACTTCACCCATCTTTGTTACTGATAAGGATTATGAATTCTGTGTCGATCCTGAGTTAATCACTTTGGTTGAATCTGATCATTTTCATGTTTATGAATCTGAAACTGTTGTAGCACATCTTACTAAACTGAATGATATAGCCACCCTATTCACTAATGAGGAAAAAATTCGCTATTACTATATCCTTAAGTTGTTTCCTTTCTCACTAAAGGGTGATGCTAAAACTTGGTTTACTTCTCTTGCTCCTGGTTGTGTGCGTAGTCCCCAGGATATGATATACTACTTCTCTGAGAAATATTTTCCTGCCCATAAGAAACAAGCTGCCTTGCAGGATATATATAACTTTGTGCAAATTGAAGAAGAGAGTCTCCCACAAGCTTGGGGGAGGCTTGTCCAGTTACTTAATGCTTTGCATGATCACCCTCTTAAGAAAAATGAAATACTTGATATCTTTTATAATGGACTAACCATGCTTCTAGGGACCACCTAGATAGTTGTGTTGGTTGTGTTTTCACGGAATGAACTGTGGAACAAGATGAAATTCTATTGAATAATATCTTGAGCAATGATAATGCTTGGACTATTCCCGAACCACCTCCGAAGCCAACTCCGAAGAAAAGAGGTATTCTATTCCTCAGTCCTGAAGATATAAAAGAAGCCAAGAAATCTATGCAAGAGAAAGGTATTAAATCCGAAGATGTTAAGAATCTACCACCTATTGAAGAAATACATGGTTTTGATAACCCGACACAGGTAGTAGAGGTAAATTCTCTACGTATATTCAATGAGAGTGATATTCCTTACGATAAACATGCTAGCTTATGCTTAGATGAATTTGATAACTTTGTTGCCAAACAACAAAGTTTTAGTGATTATGTTAGCAGACAACTAAAACAAAATGCTCGTATGATTAATCATATAAGTGCTTGTGTGGATAGAAATGTTAATGATCTTAAGCTTATTGGTAAACATGCTTCTATGGTCACTACTCAAGTAGAACAAGTACTTAAGGTTCAAAATGACTTGCTTAATGAATTGAATGACAATTCTGTTAGAGTTAATGATCTTAAGCTTATTGGTAAACATGCTTCTATGGTCACTACTCAAGTAGAACAAGTACTTAAGGCTCAAAATGACTTGCTTAATGAATTGAATGGCAATTCTGTTAGAGTTGTCACTAGAGGTGGTAGAATGACTCAGGAACCTTTGTATCCTGAGGGCCATCCTAAGAGAATTGAACAAGATTCTCAAGGAGTTAATACTGATGCACCTAGTCATCTTGGTAATAGGAAGAACAAGAAAGATGATAGGGACTTGCATGCTAGTAAACCTATTGCTGTTACACCTGAGAATTCAAATGATGTTTCTATTTCTGATGCCGAAACACAATCTAGTAATGAACATGAGCCTAGTGATAATATTGATAATGATGTTCATGTTGATGCTCAACCTAGTAATGATAATGATGTGGAGATTGAACCTGATGTTGATCTTGATAACCCACAACCTAAGAACAAGAGATATGATAAGAATGATTTTATTGCTAGGAAGCATGGTAAAGAAAGAGAACCATGGGTTTAGAAACCCATGCCCTTTCCTCCCAAACCATCCAAGAAAAAGGATGATGAGGATTTTGAGCGCTTTGTTGAAATGATTAGACCTATCTTTTTGCAAATGTGTTTGACTGATATGCTTAAAATGTCTCCTTATCCTAAGTACATGAAAGATATTGTGACTAATAAAAGGAAGATACCTGATGTTGAGATTTCCACCATGCTTGCTAATTACACTTTTAAGGGTGGGACTCCTAAGAAACTAGGTGATCCCGGAGTGCCCACTATACCTTGCTCCATTAAAGGAAAGATGTTAGAACTGCTTTATGTGATCTTGGAGCCGGTGTTAGTGTTATGCCTCTCTCTTTATATCGTAGACTTGATTTTGATAAGTTGACACCTACTGAAATATCTTTGCAAATGGCGGACAAAACAACTGCTTTACCTATTGGCATTTGCGAGGATGTGCCTGTTGTGGTTGCGAACATTACTATCTTAACGCACGTTGTTATTATTGATATTCCCGAGGATGATGCCATGGCAGTCATCCTTGGAAGACCCATTTTAAACACTAAGGGGCTGTTATTGATTGCACCAAAGGCAATGTCACTTTCCATGCTAATGGTAATGAGCACACGGTGCACTTTCTGAAGAAACAATATCAAGTTCATTGCATTAATGCTATTGAAAAATATTCATCAATTATTATTGGAAGCTTTGAATGCCCTATTCCTACGGTCAAGATGAAATATGATATACTTATTGGGGGTATGCACATCGCCGTTGAGGTAACGTAGTGATTATTCGAAAATTCTCCGGTTTTATGTGATTCGAAAAAAGTTTGTCAAGGAGACTTGATCAACCTCATTGACGAATTTCTTTTGATGACCATGAGATGGATGAATCTAGAAGTCACAACCTTCTGTTCCCAACTTTTACTTTCTGTTGTTTAGTAGAAAAATAATAATTATAGCATTATTTTCCTGTTTTCTGTTTTTTTCGTTCAATAAAAAAGTGACGTGAAAATAAAAGTTCTCCAAATGCCCTGAAATTCAAGTATGATTTTTTTTGGAATATTTAAAAATTTCTGAGATAGATAACTAGTCAGGGGGATGCACTAGTGGGCCACGAGCCCAGGAGGCGCGCCCACCCCCCTAGGCATGCCTGGCAGGCTCGTGTGTCCCACGTGGCCCCCTCCACTTATTCCAGCTCCCATCTCCTTCGTCTACCTCCAGAAAAAATCATTCCACAGCTCAAACCCGTGTTCTTGCTCATTTTGCTGCATTTTTCGATCTCCTTGTGCAAAGCCCCATTCACCAAACTGTTGTGGGGAATTGTTCCTTGGTATGTAACTCCTCCATTGGTCCAATTAGTTTTTGTTCTAGTGCTTTATTCATTGCATATTATTGCTGCTTTGGTGACCTTGTTCTTGAACTTTGCATGTTAATTTTAGTTGGTCCCAAGTAGTTTTGATGCATGATATGGCCTCTAGGAACTTGTAGGAGTACTTGTTATGAGTTTTGTTAAGCCTTGTTCACTTTTATTTTGAGTCACTAAAAATTTCAGACTTATTTCAGAAAAAGGAAGATGTTCAGGAAAAACTATCATGGTGGTTCCTCAAGCAAAAGGGGTCCCCGTCTCGCGATTCGGGAGCCCGATCCTTATCAGCCGAGGAACGCACCGGTGCAACCATGTGAATGGCCTTCCGATGAATTCATGATTTATGCAGGTTTCAAGGACGAGTTTGATACATTTGTTCACAACGCCGGGCTCAAAGAATTCATCTCCAATAAATGTGAACAGTATACTACACTCACTACCTCTTTTGTTCGTAGATTCAAATTTTTAGTTGGCCGTGACACATCCATATTGTTCGATCTTTATGACAAATCGTATACTATGGATTTAGAGGATTTTAATAGAATATGCAAGATACCTGATTGGGGTAGCCCCAATGACCCTCCTAAGTCTTCGGTTAGAGATATATTTCTAGTATAACTGTTGGAGAAACTAGAGATATTACGCAGGCTACCCTGGAGAGCATTCATTTTCCTTCCTTACATTATTTTGCCCTCTTCATAGGTAGATGCATTGACGGCAAGCACGAGCATAGTCACCTCTGCGCACCTGACCTTAGTATACTTAAGAGCGCAGTAACGGGTGATAGAAGTTTCAACATGGGAGCTATAATTGCGAGGAGGCTAAATAATAATGCTAATGAAGGGGATTTCTTTGGTGGGATCTATGCCACTCGCATAGCAAATTTTCTTGGAATACCCATCCGCACAAGAGATCCCCTGCTCCATACAGCTATCCTTGATCGCGCCGCTATGATACGTTATCAGTTCCTTGAGAGGGATAATGAATCCCTCCTATACCAGTTAATATTTAACCGACAACGTGTTTTCCATATTACCCTTCCTGCTCCTGCCTTCTTTGACTTTCTGGGAAAACGGAGATATTACATAACCAGAGGAGAGGCAGAGGAGTATGAGAGGGAGGTGAAGGTTGCTCGCCTCCGTGAGGCAGTTATTCAGGCGGTAGCTGTCGCGTTCCAGTACAACCCCCATTATGATTTTGGATATCACCCGGACCAGCCGTGGAACTAAACCAACTTAGGCCAAAAGCCTAAGCTTGGGGAGTACCTGTTTCTCACCGACTTTATATTCATGCTCACACATTCAGTTTGATAGTCAGTGTTCACACTTTTCCATTGTATCATCCATGCTAGTTTATTTCTTTTGCTTGCGTTTGTCTCGTGTTTTTGTTTAAAAAAGAGAAAAACAAAAAAAAATAGTTGTAAGTTTACTTTCCACCATGCTTAGTGGTAATTAAAAAGAAAACCCCAAAACATTTCCCGTTTTTTCTTTTGCTTGTTGGGAGCTTTCCCGTGTAAATAGTTTTCTTTTTCTTTGGGTCGAGGTAGAAGACAATGATTAAAATGATTAGTGGCTCTCATATGCATCATTGTTTATCCGTCAAAGAGTCATATTACTTTGTCTTCTTCTCTAAGTTTGCTTGCATATTCCAGCTTAGTCCAATGCATGAACACTCTTATTATTATTCACATCATTCGGTCGTGCAAGTGAAAGGCAATAATGACGATGTATTATGAAGTGACTGAGCCTGGAAAAGCTGGTATGAACTCGACCTATTTTGTTTTTGTAAATACGACTAGCTCATCGTTCCTAATTCAGCATTGTTATGAGAGGAACATGTTTGCAATGACAACTTAGAGATCATAGTTTCAGATGCCATGCTTAATTAGCTAGGAGCTTATAATGGTTTTTCTTGGATGCCAACATGAATTTCAAGATGATTATGATGTAGTATGATAGGATGGTATCCTCCTTTGAATGATTCAAGTGGCTTGACTTGGCACATGTTCACGCATGTACTTGAAACAAAATCAACATAGCCTCTACGATATTCATGTTTATGGTGATTTATATCCTACTCATGCTTGCACTCAAGATTGGTTAATTTCAATGCATATTGATGATTGTTGTCGCTCTCTAGTAGGTCGCTTCCCAGTCTTTTGCTAGCCTTCACTTGTACTAAGAGGGAATACGGCTTGTGCATCCACTTCCATAAACCCAAAGTTGTTCCATATGAGTCCACCATACCTACCTATATGTGGTATCTACCAGTCGTTCCAAGTAAATTTGCATGTGCCACTCTCTAAATCTTCGAATAATAATCTGTTTTGTATGCCCGAACCGCTCATGTGGTGACAAGGGGCGGTCAGTATCTTCCATGCTAGGCGTGTTATCCTCGATACGTGTTTATTCACTATCACTCACGATAAAGGGGCCGGTAATCGGATTGCCCAGCTCCATGCTCAAATCAAATCGAAAATATAATTGTAAACAAAACTCCCCCTGGATTGTAGTTGGTATGGACGGCACCCGAGGATTCGGCAAGTCGTGGAGTGTGATTGATCGGTGGTGGGGGAGTCAAAACTTTACTGTTCTGTTTGGGAACCGCCTATAATATGTGTAGCATGGAAGATGGTGAAAATTCTTGGTCATCGCGTTGACAATGAAAGCATGCCACCCAAAATTATTTATCTCTGTTTTGAAAGCTTGAGCTCTCGAACTTGTGTAAATAAATGCTTCCCTCTCCGAAGGGCCTATCTATTCACATTACTGTTGAGTCATCCTATTCTTATAAAAGGCACCAATTAGAGAGCACCTCCGTCATTTTTATGCTTTGCTATTAATTGATATTGAGTATGACTGTGACTGGATCTTCTTTGCCATTAATTACAATGTTCAGTCAGCCCTTGGTCTTTGAAGGTGCTCTCCATTTATGTTTTGCGGTCTCAGAAAGGGCTAGCGAGATACCATTTGTTCATATTGTATCATGATTGTTTTGATTGAAGTGTTGACGTTTGAAACTTATTATTATTGTTCGCTAATTGATTATGCCATTGATATGAGTACACCATGAAACCTAAATGTTATTGCTTATGTGATTAGCTTATGATCTTGCTGAAAATCCGAATATGAGTTAGACATAATTACAACAACAAGATCAAACAAAGTTCGTAAAAGTTTTTCTTTTGTCTCTTTCAGTTTGTCAACTGAATTTCTTGAGGATAAGAAAGGCTTTAAGCTTGGGGGAGTTGATACATCTCCATCGTATCTACTTTTACAAACTCTTTTGCCCTTGTTTTGGTCTCTAATTTGCATGATTTGAATGGAACTAACCCGAGCTGACGTTGTTTTTAGCAGAATTGCCATGATGTTGTTTTTGTGCAGAAATAAAAGTTCTCGGAACGACCTGGAAACTTAAGAGGATTTTTTGGGGAATATATAAAAAATACTGGCGCAAGAATTACCCGAAGACACAGAGCCAGGGGCCCACGAGCCCAGGAGGCGCCCCCTAGGGCGCGCCTGGCACGCTCGTGAGGCCCACGTGGCTCCGCAGCCTCCAACTCCAACTCTATATATTCTCTCTCGCCCAAAAAAATCAAGAGAGAAGAGTTCATCGCGTTTCACGATACGGAGCTGCCACCACCTCTTGTTCTTCCTCGGGAGGGAAGATTTGGAGTCCATTCTGGGCTCCGGAGAGGGGAAATCGACGTACTCGTCATCATCAACCATCCTTCATCGCCAATTCCATGATGCTCTCCATCGTTCGTGAGTAATCTCATCGTAGGCTTGCTGGACGGTGTTGGGTTGGATGAGATCTATCATGTAATCAAGTTAGTTTTTATGGGGTTTGATCCCTAGTATCCACTATGTTCTAAGATTGGTGTTGCTACTACTTTGCTATGCTTAATGCTTGTCACTAGGGCCCGAGTGCCATGATTTCAGATCTCAACCTATTATGTTTTCATCAATATATGTGTGTTCTTGATCCTATCTTGCAAGTTGTAGTCACCTACTATGTGTTATGACCCGGCAACCCCGGAGTGACAATAGCCGGAACCACTCCCGGAGATGACCATAGTATGAGGAGCTGATGTATTCACTATGTGCTAATGCTTTGTTCCGGTTCTCTATTAAAAGGAGACCTTAATATCCCTTAGTTTCCACTAGGACCCTGCTTCCACGGGAGGGATGGACAAAAGATGTCATGCAAGTTCTTTCCCATAAGCACGTATGACTAAATATGGAATACATGCCTACATTACATTGGCGAACTGGAGCTTACATATCACCCTATGTTATAATTGTTACATGATGAATGTCACCTTACATAATTATCCATCACCGATCCAATGCCTACAAGTTTTTCCTATACTGGTACTTGCTAAGTTACTTTACCTCTACTGCTGTCACACTTGCTATACAAATTACTACTGCTACTGTTACCGCCGCTATCGTTACTATCATACTACTTTGCTACTAAAACTATCCTGCAAATACTAAGTCTTTCAGGTGTGGTTGAATTGACAACTCAACGGCTAATACTTGAGAGTATTCTTTGGCTCCCCTTTTGTCGAATCAATAAATTTGGGTTGAATACTATACCCTCGAAAACTGTTGGTATAACCTATACTTGTGCGTTATCAGTACCCCACCCATAGCGAGTCCCAGTTCGCCTCACCTGTCTCATGAGCACTGTGCTTATGTGATGCTTGGTAAAATATGTTGTTGTCCCCGCAGGTGACATACTTATTCGCCCCTTAAAAGGACGAACACCTCAGTCCTGTTTAGATGAGCCATAGACTCCACAGACTGCAACCCTCTGGCAACCGAAGACAAATTCCCGCGAGCATGATGAAGCATCAACATGATCAAGGAGCCACGACGACGGAGAAGAAACAACATGTTTTATTGCAGCTCCTACGTCAACTATGCCGACTACGATATGCAAGACAATAAGACCACCAAGGACAGACACACCGGGAACAACCTTCACCCGGACCACAACTACGTTCATGGCCACACACACATCAACACCTAACCACTTGCCACAATGGCACACCTCAGTTCCTACGTAGGAAGAAACCACATATGTATTTATTCGCGGACACACCGCTAAACACTAACACCACATGTACACTGAGCAGTTGCCTAATCGTCATGAACCCTGCCGCCACGAAGAGCCGTCGTGCCAGCAGTAGCATCATGACGATCATCGTGGACGATCGTGCAGTACAGCGTCGAGACCCCGACCAACAACGCCACCATTCCACACAGGAGGATTATGAGCCACCCCGGGGTCTCGTCCGCCATTGGCATCCCTCCTCGAGCACCTGCAAGGAGAAGAAGAATGAGGAAGAGGACCAGAGTAGTAGCAAGGGACGAGGCCAGGTGGGAGAACGAGAAGGACTCCATGGCCAATTTATAGCCAGGCTCGATGAGCCAATGGCAAGGCCACCAGCCCCGCTTGCCGCTCGGTCGTCGGTGCTCGTTGGGAATCCCAGAGCAGTGCCGACATGCCGAGGCCCGCGAGGTGAGTGCTCGCTGCGCTGGCGGTTGGCTCACCGCACACCACCGCAGGGTGGCCCCGGACACCCTATGCCCTAGGCGCCGCAAGTGGAGGCAGCACATGGGACTCACCCAGGAAAGAGGAATCAGAGGAAGAAGAAGAGGCTCACGGCGGCCCCTCGGCCCACCTGTCGGCCGGAGTGGGTGCTAAGAACCAGGTACGATTAGCAACTAGGTATTGCAATTTTCCTTCCTCCAACATCTTCGTAGAACGCAGATGCACCAATAAGTGGTATTCTTGAGGTGACCACGCCGGACCGCCTGTTTAGAATATTGATATCGATGTGTTCAGCAGCATAGCAGGAGCAGGCCCTTGTATTCACCTTAACAAATCTCGGGGACGAGATTTTCTTAAGGGGGTAAGGTGTCTAACACCATGTGTTTAGCTTTCTTGACTAATTAACTTAATTCAAAATTAGGACCAATTTAATTTTTTTGTGAATGCTTGTGATGCTTGAAGTGACTGTTGTTTGCTTGCTTGCTTATATGCTTGTGTTTGATTCTCATTAATTCCTATTACTCTCCAGACTCACCTCCCGAACCCCAAACTCCTACCTGATGATCATGCCATATGCTAGGACCAAAAACTATTTTTAACAAATATTATTGTACCAAAAAGCATTTCTTTGAATTAAGCTTTCAAAACCCCTGAGATAGGATTTGTATTACAAGTCCTCAAATTAGGGAATTTATTTTGCACCAATTATTTTATTTAAAACCCTATTATCACAATGACTTCCCAAAACCACAATATTATTATTTTAAAGATTATTCTACTATTTATTTAAAAGCTTTCCTGTGAGACCATAAATGGTCTCTTGTGAAGGAAAGTTATTTTTATTGCTTTCAAAATATTTGAGAAAAATTAGCGAAACTCACTTGACATATATATTCCATATACATGAGTTTCAACACATGGTCATGTTCAAAATATTGGGCAAACCTCTTCAAAACCATTCCTGACTTTTTCGAGCTTTTGAAATATTTCTATAAGAAATATTCTCAATAAATTCGAGTAATATTCCAGCATGTCACCTATGATATGTTTGATGATCTTGCCAAGTTTCATATCAATCCAAGTTGATTTGACTCCCCTAATTATTCTAAAACCCTATTTGTCCAGATCCAAATTTGAGCAACTCTACATTGTCAAGTGTCTTCAATTGTGCTCAAATTTGGTAGAGATGTTCTTATACTCCAATAATGCATCCACACCAAGTGGTGCATCAAGGAGGACAGAAGAACTTGTCCCAAGCTCCTCAGAACCCACTTTGTTGATTTCTGAATTTGGGAAACACTGCATTATAAAATTTCTCGAATTGACCCCAAACTTTTTGGGCATGCTTTAATGCTCAAATAATGCCCCCACACAAAATATTGGATTTGTGGGAATGGATTTGAATAGCTTTGTAAGCAGAACGCCATTTCTGCCCATTTCATGGGTTTTCCAAGTCTACATTGCTCCACCAAATCCCAAATTTGGTGTCCAAGCTTATTTTTATCTATTAATTGATCATGTTAAGTTTCATATCCATTGAAGTCCATTTGGTTGCTCTGCCCCTCATCAAACACCTTGTGTGCATTCACTTTATTGGCTACTTTGGCCCCTTCCACTTTAACCCTTGGGCTCACCTTTCTACCACAGCCTCATATGGTTACATTTTTCCTCCAGTAACATTTCCATGGCCACTGGTCAATTATTGGAGAGAGGCTCCATGTAACTATTCCTCATTTTACCCTTGGAATCACCATCTTCACCCCTCTTGCCCCAGTTCTGCTTAAGCCAAAGCCCCCATCTCTTTCCAAAGGACCCCTAGGATCCCAAGGCTTCATTTCAAACCAATAGATGGCATGTTCATGTATGAAAAATGAGAAGCACATCTACAAGTTGATTTATGGTAGAAATGTAGCCTTGTACAGAAAGTACTAGCTACACACCTCTACCTAATCCCAAACTTGGCATTGTTGTAGTCCTTCCATGTATAAGACTGGTAGACAAGGTTTGACCTCAATTCCCTTCCTGTGAAAACCACTTTTACCAGCCCTGAGTTTCCTGCTGGGATGTTAACCTGAGTCAAAACCAATTCAAACCAGCTTCATATATGTCCAAACTCTACCAGTGCATTTTGGCATGCATGCCTTGCATGTGTGACACCTTGGCCTGGCCAAGGAGTGGCCCAGGACATCAAGTGGCGTGGTGACCACCTCCGTGGAGTGTTGAAACGGTGCTATGCACCTTGTCTCCTTCCTACAGCTCGATTCAGGCGACAACAGTTTGTCTCAGCACTCCACGGGATTCCCCTTGACCAGTCCAACCCTCCCCGACGCCAGCTTGCCTCCAAACCCCTTCTAGCAGCATGCTCTCGACGCGCCCAGAACATCTGGAGAACTCCTGAGCTCCACCGCGTCACCCCTCTCCTTTATAATCTCTCCCCCGAGCCACACTCGGCCATATGCACTTCCCTCCTCCTCTAGCAATTCTAGGAAGTCGGCAGCTCCTCCTGTGGGGCTCTCCAACACCGGCAATGGCCGATGTGCCGCCTCGGCCATGCCCGAGCCCGAGCACCCCTGGGCCTCCCCAGCTTCCCTCTCTCTCCCTAGAGCATCCAAGAGCACCCAGAACCCCTGAAGCGCCTCCCCCTCCTTGCTCTCCCCTCCAGGTGGCCGAAGCGCTACTCCCCTCGGGCACCGTCACCTCTCTCCGCCTTGTCCGCGGGCATGCTTGTGATCGGCCTCCCCAGCACCGTGGACTCGCCCATGTGGGTGCGGGGGATCTCCCCGAGCGTGTTGGTGCCCGTGGCATCACCAACTGTGGCCGGAGCCACCAGGGGGAGCACCAGCCGCGCCTGGTCTACCTCCCCATCGCTCCCAGCTCGAGCGGGAGGTGAGAGATGGAGCCGACACGTGGGGCCAACGCGCAGGCCACTCACCGGCCGGGCCCTAGTTTAAGTGGCCGTGCCCGGGCCGTTGACGTCTTCCTCGCGCGGAGGCGCATTCGTAGAGGACAACTTCAGCGTCACCAGGACCCCGAGGCTGACCGCACAGCCGGGCTGGCCCAGTGGCTATTCTGCGCCATGAGCGTTGTTTAAACCTTATGTGATTCCATTTGTTTCCTCTCTTTTCTTTTTCTGATAAGATTCATAAATCCATATAAAAATCATTCTAACTCCAAATTGTTTGATTCAAACTCCTGCAGGTTCCTAAAATTCAGTGCTATCCAAATATGTGCCTTGCACATTTTTCCAAGCAACCTTTTTGTGGTGTTTTTATTTAAATCCAAATCAACTCCAAATGGAGTGCTTCCAATTTCCAGAGCCTTCTAATATCATACCCTATTTTTTAAGCCTTGGTCAACATTTTTATCAGGATTTATTATGTTGTATTAAATAAATAGCTTCCTATTGCTATTTATCCAGTGTTGGAAAATTCCTAGTATAATCATTTCAACTCCAAATCTAATTAAACAACTTCCTAAATATTTATAAAATTGTTCTGTGTTAAACGAGTGCCTCCACTCATTTTTATCATAATATTTTCTCTGGGCTTCATAAAGAATCCCCTACTCCATGTTTCCTCCATTCAGAAATCCCTGATGATCCAAACCTCCTATGGCAAGCTTCAGATATTTTTCTTATGACCAGAGAGGTCCAAGAAAATATACCTTCCATTTTTATAGCACTTATATTTCTGCTTGTTGTGTGGCTTATTATGTTTGTTTCCGACGATAGTTGACGGGGTAGATGGAATACTCGGAGTTGGATTGGAAGACCTCGGAGACCCCGAGAACTTATGAGAGCAAAGGCGGGCAGGCCTTTGACCATGTCTGAGCATATGATATGATGCATGCTAGTGTAGCAAATTTTTCGTTTCATATGATCATAAGTACCGGTAAATCATTGAGGTGATGTTACCGATGGCTCCTCCAGAGCACATGCATTGAGCTTGATCCTACCACCTATGAGGGTCATGCTAATATCATGTTGACAAGTAAAGGTAGAATGGTATTAGCATGAGAATGATGATGACATAAATCAAAGGTTTATGAAAACCCCGTCGGGTGCCACTAATGCCCGAGCGTGATGATGAGTTTGGTGGCCACTTTCGGAGAAGTGGTGCACCGGGTATTTTGAGTGACTATGGTTTCAGAAATGGGATTAGATTTATGATGTGTCGACTGTCCCAACCTTACATGTACGACCACGTTACCCCTTTATGGGATGGGCTGTGTTGATTACTCTGGTCGGTACTAGCAAAGAGCCACATTACTAGTGGCAGGAGTGATGTGTGGTCACTCTCGTGATGGGGTCGTGCCAGGTAGGGCGACTATGCCGTTTTTACGTGTTCCAGACACACCGTTGGTCCTCACATGGTTGATACTGTCTAGAGTCGGTGCTCGTAAGATGTACAACATGTGGTCTGGGTACCAATCAAGTGGACCTCTTTGATTATTATCGTTAGGGGAAAGGCATTGGTCGGGTACTTACCTCGGGTATGTTATATACCACGAGTCGTGGATGACACAGAAGTTTCCCGGATCTCGTGGGTCTAGCGTACGACCTCTGCAGGGTGTAAAACTATTCGAATAGCCGTGTCCACGGTCAAGGACAGTTGGGTGGTGCTGCTTAAACTACGTCAAGTCGTTTCCGCATAAACCAAGTGTGTGTGAGTGGTGGTAAAAAAGAGTTTTTATGAAAAGTAATGATATGACCATGTTTGGTGACTTGGCATATAGGGTGAACCCGGGGTGTTTAGCTCTGGACAGATATATTGATATCTGTAACCTGTTCTCGAGATCAACATTTAGCTTATGTTGCATACACATGATCATGTTTATTACAACAAGTTGTTGTCCACCAAAGATGCATACTATTGTTATCCTTCACTTGCATTGTTCATATCATGGGCTGTTTGCGAGTACAATCAGAAGTACTCATTGGCTTGCCACTGGTTATTTCATTGACTAGGTATGAGAGAACAGGATATGGTGAAGAGTAACTCGGTGACGTTTTTGTGAGCTAGGACGCTTCCGAGTCATAATGCATGTAGGTTAAGGCTGATGGCATGGGTTCACGCTTTCGACCAATATTTCTGCAATTGGTCCGATTTGGTGTGTTGGCCCTCAAGGCCCTATAAATGTAAGACTTGACCGCAATGGTCATTAGTTGTATCAAACGATACGTATGGATGTAAGACTCTTAATATTCATTATCTGTGTGTTCGGTGAGCATTGATCCCTGGGATCACTGAGCACATTTATTCGGCGATCTCGACTTGTAAGTCGGGGTCCCCACAAATAGCAAGAGCCAAGATAATCCATTCGAGGCCGGAAAAAGTAAGCCCAGCCGACAGATAAGTTGCAAACACTTTGAGTAAGTCGTGGGGTAAGTACATCCCTCTCCTCTCTAAGCGTCGTCGATTCTCTCGTGTGGGAAAACCTGTGTGCTGGGGATCACTCTCATAAGCTTTCCAGACGTCGTCTCGAAGCACGCTCAGCAACCAAGGTGGCTTGTCCGGCACACCCCCTTTTTTGCAAAAAGGGTGCTCGACGACCCATGGCAAAGCCCGGAAGGGAGCTAAACGCCATGCCGGTAGTGATGCTCCGGCAAGGTACCGCCCTCCACCAAGGTGCTCGTGACAAGGCCGATCGCGCCAACGATTCCCCAACGAACACGCAAAGGTAGACCATGGTAAAAAAATAGGAGGAGAGAGATGGAGGGGCTGCAGAGGAAGAGAAGCACTACTCTCCCAAGCGAAGCATTGAGCATACTACAAGTAACAATAATTATGTTTAAAACACAAATTGCACTAATAAGGGGCACGGGGGCTAGTCCCGGCGTGAACCTTGCACTCTCTTAATATTGTCTATCCTGTCCACAATAGGCATGACCTTCTCATGAAAAGGCTTGGGGTCCACGTCCTTCGGCAGACGTACCATGGAGAGGTTCAGATCGGGGTTCCTGTACGCCATCTTGGTGAGCATCTTGAGGAGGACGTTCCGACACAGCCGTCGGGCCTCGCTCGCCAGCCGCGTCGCCTCTTCGGTCTGAAGCCGCTTCAGGTCGTCAGTCAGACTCTCGAAGAACAAGGCCAAATTGACGCTTGGAGGAACCCGTGGAGAAGGAGAATACCCATGGCCTTGGAGATCCATGGTGGCCAGCTGATCGGCAATGGTGGACGCGGCGTTGACAAGGCGCTCCGTCCACAACTAGACGGTCTTCACGTACCCGTCGTGGATGGCGGAGGCGGCGTCGAGCTGTTCCGCTGCGGCCTAAAGCCTCCTAGTCAAATCCTCCTCCCAGGACGCACCCTCCTTGAGTGCCTCCTCCATAGGAGTCAATTTATTTTGCAGGGAGACCAGGGAGGCTTTGGCGCTACAGAGCTGGCGGCATTGTCAGCCGCAGCAGCCTCAGAATCCCTCAAGCTGGCAAGGGCCTTGTCCCTCGCAGAAGAGAGCGTCAATACCTCATCACGGAGGCCATCGAGCTCCTCCTCGAGCTCTTTCACCATCCCGGTGAGCCCATCTTTGGCAACCTTGGCTGCAGACAATCGGTCGGTGGCCTCCTGGAGCTTGTCAGCATACTTCGAAGCCTGAGCATCAAGGTCGCTCTTGAACTGGTCTGACAGGTCTTGAGTACGCTGCACCACAAGTTTCTTAACATCCTCGTCCTTGGCACGGAGCCACTTGATGAACGCGCGCTCGCGAGCGGCAAGCTCCTTCTCATGGTCTTCTAGGCCGATCCGAATGTTGGTGAGGCGGGCTTCCTCGGCTGAAGTTTGACACCGACACTCTTCCTCCTCCTTCTGGACGTCATTCGACCGAAGGTTGAGCGCTTGGTCCTCGGCCTTCAGCTTCTCGTGCTTGTTCTGCAGTGCCTTGTAGCCTCGTCGAAGTGAGCCTGCGTTTCTTCAAAACGCTTCTCAAACGCCTCCTCCGTCGCCTTGATGATCGCCTCCCGAGAGTCCAATTTCTCCCTCCTGGCACGATACAAGGCTTGGAGCTGGCCGACGTGGTCCCTCATGGACAGGAAGAGCTGCTCCTCGCTGAGTTTTTCACCGCCGGATCCCAACCCCGCCGAGGCATCGGGACAAACACCGGCGGAAAGCTCCGCGTTGACACTCTCCCCCTCCACCAAGACCCTCGATCGCTCCGCCTCCAGTGGGACGACGAACGCCCCCCCCCCCCTCGCTGATGCGGAGGTACGTGCTGCCCGGGACATCCTCGGGCCTAGGAGGCTGACTGTGGCCCGCCTGTCCTCCGGCAGGCTGGGATTCCTCGCCCCCGGCAAGCGAAGGGTCATTGGGACGCGCCCCTGGGCCCTCGACAGATCCCTCTGCAGGCTCCTGGATATCTTGCTCCTGTTCCTGCTCCTCGTGGGAGGCCTCGTGCGCCATGCCGTTGGAGGCTTCAGCTGCCGCATCGCGGGCAACCTCCGTAACCACGGCGTCAACGTCCATATCCTCCGCGGGGGAAGGATCTGTGGGACAGGAAGAGAAGAGAAATAATCAAGATCAGATGAATTAATCAAGAAGAAAAATCAAGGCCCAACTTGCGGATGCTCCTGGACACACGCTCACCTTCCTCCTGCTGGTGGATGGTAGTTGTCCCCTCCTCGGCGATGCTCGTTGCCGGGGGCTTGTCCTCGAGCTCAGCAGGCTCAGGCAATGCACGCTGGGGGCTTTGCCGGGGCTGGCCACGAGAGTAGCCGGAGGCGCCGGTGAAGCTTCCGGAATGTCCACCAAGGGGTTGTCGCTGTTTGGCTCTGTGGCGCCTGCCGGGGGGCTATCACCGGCCGACGCATCAGCACCCACCAAGGGGTCGCCATCAGTTGGCCGCTTGGGGCTTGCTGGGGGCACCCCACTAGCCGATGTGTCCGCTCTCGCAGACGGCTTGCCTGTGGCTGACACCCTGGACCATTTAGCCAACCTTTGGGCCAGCGTCTGGGTGTCCTTGAGGGTGGACGGCAGCATCAAGTAAGCGAAAGCACCATGCCAACAAGGATGAGGGGGGACGTGTAACAGCCCAAATGTATTCCTTTACATATTTGTATCCTTTCCTATTTTGTGGAACCATGGTTTGGATATTATATAAAGTTATCATTTCATGTGGCTTCATTTCATGTCATCATCTTGCATCATGGCATCCTCATCAATTGCATTGCTTTCCTTCTTGTGTTGCTAGGAGTGATACATCATGGTGGAGCTAGCTTGCTTTGAGTGGGTGTGATGTTGTGGTGTTTTTAAAACAATGCTTTCAAACAATGCTAAAACCCCTTCTTCTTTGTTTATTTCAACTTGTGTGTTGGACTTTGCTTGGCCCTGTTTTAAAAATGTTATTTTTTTAGAGGATTTAATTGTGGTTGAGGGGGTAACTTTCATTGCAATATTAGACTTTAGGCCCATGGGGTTTTTAATACAAACAGCATATTAATTCCTGATTTGTTGTAAATTATTGTGTTCTAAAATTCTGGTTTATATTTTATTTAAATAGGACATAAATCCCTCAGCCCCTATCTATTTATTTTTTTTGAAAAAACCCCTCTACTTGTATCTGTGAGTTTTTGGTTGTGGCCTTTATTTAAAAAGGAAAACCTCCCTTGTATTTTTTTGAAAAAAACCCCTCTACTTGTATCAGGCACCAGAGAAGCCCCGGTGGGCCGCCTTACTCCTTCTCCACCTGGGCCTCGCCACTTTTCCTTGCTAGCGCGGCCTCTTCCCCGTCCCTTCTTCCTCCTAACGCCGTTCGCCCCTTTTCCCCTTCTTTCCATCAGAGAGCGTCGGGCATGTGAGAGTGGGCTTACCACCGCGGCATCACAAACGTCGAGGCCGTCAGCCCCGACGCCTATTTACCCCCTCGACGTGCGTGCCCCCTAGGGTTCCCTCTCCCCGTTGCCACCTCCTTCTCCCTCCTTCTTCCCCCTCTGTACGTAAGATTTCAGAGAGAGATTCGGAGAGAGAGAGGAGTTCAGAGAGAGCGCCGCCGCCTCGCCGTCGTCCCTCCCCTCGTCGTCGGTGCTTCCCCGTCAAGTCCAAGCGCGCAAGGAGGATGCGGGATCCTACCTTGATCAATTCCCAGTGCTAGGAGGGTGGATCCCCTCCTCTGTCGCCCCCTCCTCGCCGTCGTCATCTCGGGCGAAGCGGGTTAGAGCCGTCGCCTCGCCACTTCTTCCTCTTCGTCAGGCCGATCCTCCTCCTCGTCGTGTTAGGGTGAGCGCCAGCACCTCCTCCTTTTTCTTCCCCTCGTTGTAGAGCCCCCTGTCGCGCTTAGCCTCGCCATAGGCCTCTGCCGTCGCAGTAGGATAGACGCGCCGCCGAGCCGTCGCAGTGGGGCTCCTCCCAGGGAGCTAGCCCCGAGAATGGAAACCCTGGGGTTCCCTCTTCCCCGCGTAGTAGCCGCCGTAGGAATTAGTCGCCGGAGAGACGCCGACGTTCCCCATGTTTCGGCCGCGTAGAAGGTAGTAGAACAGAGGGGCAGCTCAAAAGAGCACCACCCCCCTCTCTGTTAAGTTCAGCGAGCGTAGTGCAGTGGCAACAGAGCCGGGCGCCTGCGCGTGCATCGCGGGTTCGATCCCCCCCCCCCCCCCCGGCGCCCTTTTTCTTTTAATTTTCGCCTAGTTGCAGGGCAGCGCTAGAGAGGGCTTACCTAGCCTGAAGCACTTTCTATGGTAAGCGTCGGAGCCTAGCCCAGTTGTGTGGGTGTGTTGTTGCACCAGGGACATTGTGGGTTTGATCCCCACATCCTTCCCCTTTTTTGTATTTTGTTTTTATTTTTTCTTTTGCTGTCATTTTGTTATGTTGTTCTTTTACTACCAGGGGGTTGTGTTTGATGTTTTCTTTATTTTCCCATGTTGCACTAGGGTATAGTGTGTGTGTGTGTAGATTAGAGTGTGTTGTGTGTGTGTGCATGAGTGTGCACATACACTTGTGCAAGAGGGCTTAATCCCTCATGTTTTCAAATAGACATGTGGTTTTGTGTGAGTTGTTCTTGTGTGTGTGCATGTGTAGGCGTGGATGGTGTGGTGTGATTCCACTTATACATGTGCATGTGTATGTGTTGCACATGTGTGTGTGTGTGGATGCACACCTATCTCTATGTTAGAATGACCTTGCTAGAGAATCCATGCTATGCCTAGATAGGATGATCTAGCCCTAGTGTGTGCGCATGTGTATTTGAAGCCAAATAGGATAGCTCCTACATGTGATGATAGTCACTTGTAGCTTTAGGATTTCTTGGTGATATTTTCGAGCTAGCTTTGTCCTTTGTTGTTACATGCAAGTACCCATGTATGATATATGGATTTGGGGTAGAATCATCCCAGGAATCCATTGGTGCAGTCAGATTTCACTATGGAGCAACTTCATAAAACTGTTATTTTCTGATGTGATGCCATGTTTAGAACCTTACATTAGATGGTGCTTTGGCCCTTTGTGGATGATTCCTTGATGGAATGGTAGTGGGTGAACCCCTCTACAGCATGGGGCCTTTGTTTTGTTCTTAGGGATTTGTATACACCTATTGTGCCCTGTCAAAGTGGACACTTGGCTGAAATTGTCAGATTTGTGAAACCCTGTGATTTTCACTAAGTCTGGGAAACTGGAGTTATTTTCTTCCCCTCTTGTCTTGTGTGAATTAGCTCATGTGTTGGGAATTAGCCCCTGCAACAAACTAATGTTTGTGAGATTTTGTGTTTGTTTAGCTCCCTGTTAAATTTCATGCTTATACATTTCCTGTAGATATCATTTTGGAGGCTGCCAAAATGCTTCAGAGCATAAGCAGCTGGTGAAAATATTTTGTCCAAGTTTGTGTCTATAGATCTGCTCATGGGTGATTCCTTTGCATTAGCTTCTTGTACAGGGTTGTGGAGATTTTGGATGGCTTCTGTCCCATGTCTTGTTTGATTCATTTAGAAGACTGTAGCTACTTTAAATCTTGTAGACAAACTGCTATCTTGCTTCATTGTATGGTTGTATTGTTTTGCAGGTTGTGTGGGCATTGTTGATGGTGTGGTGTGTTCCCATGCACCACCCCACTTATAATTTGTTGCTTGATCATGTGGCAACCTGGTTACACCAGGGAGTGCCCATTAGAGTGTGTTTGTGGCTGTTTTGAACCGTGGGCCTTTGAAACTTGTTTTGTAGTTTCAGGTTGATCCGTGACTCCGTTCTCTACGTTCTTATATGTTTTTGCTTCGTTTTCTCGTGATGAACATGATCATGCCATATTCATGCATATCAAGATAACTTAATATGAGGTTCTGTCCAGAATTCAATTAATTCAACTAATGCATATGAAAGTGACTAGAATAGTGATTCATGCTTCCTTCTTCGCACATGCATCATATTGATTGTTGCATTATGTATTGCCGATGTTCATTGGCTGTTATCTTATCTTGGGTAGCATCGGGAATGGAGAGCGAGTACATGGATTCTGGAGAGTACGTGTAGGAAGAACAAGAGCAGTTCCAATCTGAAGACATCACACGCAAGATGACTGTGACCTTGACACCATATGTAGCTTTGTTATGCTTAGAATCACGTTTCCTTTGTTACATGGTCGCTGCCTACCACTTGGTATAAATCCGACCTGTCTTTGCCATGAACCCCAAACACTTCCCTGTCCTAGCAAATGTTGTTTGGCTAAGTAGGCTTGCTCAACCTCTAATGAGTAGCTTTGCTAGCTGCAGGTGCCAGCTGTTCCATGTGATAACATGGGTATTTTAATATCATTATGTTTAAACTGGTATTTAATTAATGCACATATATACTTGGTAAATAACGGAAGGCCTAGCCTTTTGCTGGGTGATTTGTTCCATTGTTATCGCCTTAGTTTTGGCTACCGGTGTTTGATTCCATAAATGATCGCTCCTAACATGTTCGGGGTTGTTATGGGGACCCCCTTGATAAATCGTGTAGTGATAAGGCTTGTCTGGCAGGACCCAAAATTGGTTTTAATCTACTAATGACCTAATAATAATTTGCATAGGGAATAGCTACCCCGAGAAATTAATCAACAACCCGGGCCAGTGCTCCTCAAGAGTGTTGGTCCAACCCAGAGCATCTTATTAACACTCCCCGTGGCTACTCAGTGTTTTGGCGTGGTAACCGTCGCTCATCCGTCGTCTCTTGGGACTAAGATACGCGGCTCTTATCAGGGTCGTCGACACGACGGGAGGTCCTGCTAGATTTGTCTTACCTTAGTGATATATCTTGCGTATAGGGATTCTGGTGAAACTTTGGGTCTCCTTAAAGTTGAGGTTTTCCTCTAAGGAATCCGATGAGATCACGAGTTTTGTGATAGAGGATTACTTTGCGGCCCGTGGCAGTTTGTGATGGACTAGTTGGAGCACCGCAGCAGGGCTTAATCTTTCGGAAAGTCGTGCCCGCGGTTATGTGGCAAATGTGGATATTTTGTTAACATACGGTTCTAGATAATTTAAAGTAACTCTAATAAAACTGCCAACTGTGTGCGTAACCGTGACTGTCTCCTTCAAGAATCATTCTCCGATCGAGAACACGGTGGGGTTATGTTTGACGTAAGTAGGTGTTCAGGATCATTTAGTGATCAACCTAGTCTTCGATCGCTCGCGTAGACCACCATATGATTACTCTGATCATCGTAAGGTAGCCACCATATATGCTTAGGTTGCTGCAAACCCAAACACTTAACCTTCCTCACCCAATAACTTGGCTAGTTTTGATACCAAGGTCATTCGATTGTTGAGTCCCCGTGGCTCACAGATTACTACAAACACCAACAGGTACAGGTACGCCCGACGCAAGAGATCCAGATGGCCACCAGCTGAAGTGGGAGTTCGATGAGGACTTTGGCCGACTGTACGTGAATTATCCGGAGGACTGAGGCCGTGGTCGTGTTGGGGGGCCAGCATGCAGGATGTCATAGTTTTACTTGTTTCATGTTGTCCTTAGCGGGACTAAACTATGCTCTGAATAATGTGTGTGTGTAAGCTTAATGCTATACTCTTATCAGATGGCAAGTGTATGCCCTACTTGTCACTCTTTTAGTTATCTAATGTTATGATTATCTCGCTTGTGAAACGTTTAGATGCACCCCTTTCCCTTTTGAGTCCTCACCTCCAAAATAGGAAAGGGCCGCATCTTAGTCGTTACAAGTTGGTAATCAGAGCCTTACGACCATAGGGGCCTTTGTGTGATCGAACTTGGCCGAGTCGAGTCTAGTAGAATTATTTGAGTCTTAGTTATATCGGAGGGTAGGTTCCTTTTTCTCCTCTTCTATGCTCTGCTGAGGTTCTCGACCTAGGATCTCTTAATTCTTCTCCTCTTCTCGCTCAATTTTTTTTAGGATCACCCAGATATTTTGAAATCTATATGATATCGATGTGAAGGAATTTTCTCTTGGTGCCTCCTGCCTGACTTGATTTTTTCCTGGGAGTTGAGCTCCAGGGGATTCTTGTGCACATCGCCATCATTCAGATTTCTTGGTATCTCAGGACGGAGGATGTTCGTAATTGCTTCAATACTAGTAGTGACGAGAGGAGTCCGGTTTCCCCAGTACTGGTGCAGAGAGTTCGGGATGTATCTCCACACTTTGTATCTTGTGATTACGAGGGTCTGTGTTAGATGAAGGTCCGAGATTCTGGTTATGTTTTCACGGATTTGATACACTGGACGGGTTAGTATAGGAGTTGTGTGACATATTACTCCTTGTATCCGTGTACCAGAATTCATGACCAGATATTTCGGGAATTTGTAGGTGGGATATCAGGTAGTGACTTATAGGACAATCTTCCTACAGATGCATGATGTGAGGTTGGGATTCGACATTCAGTGGGTACGTTTGTTCACGGTTGTCTTACAATGATTCTCATTGGGTCTTAAAGAGTCCTTGTAGCTTGCTACGACTTGGGGACGCTTCGTAAGTCGTGTGCACTACCTTGCACAGGATGGCTACTATAAATGCGAGCCCGTGCGATCATATCCACGAAGATATCGGATGGATCTCTGTCCTACGTTTGTTCCAAGCAGTTCTAGCTCATACTTTGTTTGCAAGTGGTCTTTAATCAGATTTTGTCGACAGTCACTTTGAGGAAGCATTCTTACTATTTTGTTCGAATGCAATTGCTAAATATTCTTGTTCAGATATTTCTGCCTATTGATTTAGCTTTACCTTGAATGTTATTCTCTGGGCTAATGTGTTGTCCGTCTTCAGGATGGCTCCACCACCTCGCCAGAATCCGGGTCGCGAGGGTGTTGATGCTCCGCCACTACCTCCTCCGCCTCCTCCTCTACCGCCGCCTCCTCTTGCAGAGGCTTGTCAAGCGGTGATGGCTGCAACAAATGCTAACACCCAGATGTTAATCCAGCTATTGCAAGAGAGAACTAATCAGCAATAGGGCAATTTCAACCATGGTGGAAATCAGTTTGCATCTCTGAATCAATTCCTGGCGAACCAGCCGAGGTCCTTCGCGTCTTGTGACTAGCTGTTCGACGCTGAGGATTGGATTCGGGACATCATCAAACACTTTGAGTGCAGCAATGTCCGTCTAGAGAACTTCGTCAAGTTTGCAACGTTTCATCTCAAGGGGCGGGCAGCAGTTTGGTGGCAGCAGTTGAAGAACTCCAGGGGAGGCAGAATATTCAGTTGGGAGGATTTCTACAGAGATTTCAGGTCTCACTATATCCCGTCTAGCTTTGTGGAAGAGATGCGTGAGAAGTTCACACGCTTGAAGCAAGGTGGTTACCCTGTGTACAAGTACAACGTCGAGTTTCATGAGCTGGCTCGATATGCCTTGCAGGACATTCTAGATCACAAGAGCAAGATCTATCAGTTCAGAGGTGGTCTGAGAGAGGACTTGCAGCTGGCCCTTGCCTTGCACGATCCCTATGAGTTTGATAAGTTCTATTACTTGGCTCTCACGGTTGAGGCAGCTTTGCTGAGAGTGGAGAATTCGAGGAAGCGTTTCAGGGATTCCAGCTCGTCGCCCTCAACTCAGGTGGTCCAGAAGCAGCAGAAATACTCGGTGTCTCCTCCTCCTCCTCGCCAGACTCAGCAGTTCAAGCAGTCATACGGTCGTGGTTCTTCCCACCCACCCAACCCAGCTTTCCAGCAGAGGTTTCAGCAGCAGAAGCAAGGGAATCCTCAGGTGCAGTTCAATCTGCTGTCAGATGTTACTTTTCACAAGTGTGGGCAGAAGGGTCACTACTCCAACAAGTGCACCTCTCAGCTGCGTCTTCCGCCCCCTCCTCTAGGGAAGCCTCCAAGCAATGCTATGGTGAATTTCAACCCCGGGACTGCGAGAGTCAATATGGTGAATGCAGCTGAAGCAGACAACTCCTAGACGTGATTATGGGTAATCTTTCAGTTAATGATATTCCTGTTAAGGTTTTATTTGATTCTGGTGCATCACATTCCTTTATTTCAAGGCATTTTATTGCTAAGCATGACATTCCTGCAGTTCACTTGGATAGTCCTTTCCGTGTGGTTTCTCCGGAAATGCGTATGAGTTCTCATATGATGATTCCGGATGTCACTGTCAAGATGGGGGATTATGCTTTTCTGGCTTCTCCTATTGTCCTTGGCAACTCTGATATTGATTTAATCCTTGGGATGGATTGGTTGGCTATGAACAAGGCGTCTATTGATTGTGAAGCTAAAGAAGTGAAGCTAACTCATTCTTCGGAGGACGTGATTATCTTCGTAGCGCGTGATGACACGGTCCGTCTGTTTTCCTTGAATGAGAAGGGTGAGATCTCTCCTATTTCGCAAGTCCCAGTGGTCTGCGAGTATGAAGATGTTTTTCCGAAAGAACTGCCAGGAATGCCTCCGCACCGAGCAGTTGAGTTCGTAATTGAGCTTGAACCGGGTACTAGGCCAGTGTGCAAGCAGCCGTACAAACTGGGTCCAGAAGAGCTGAAGGAGCTGAAGAAACAACTTGACGAGCAAGAGCGTCTCGGTCTGATCATACCAAGCTCATCTCCTTGGGGTTGTGGAGTTCTTTTCGTCAAGAAGAAGGATGGCACGGAACGACTCTATGTCGAATACCGTCCATTGAATAAGAAGATGATCAAAAACAAGTATCCACTTCCCAACATCAATGAGTTGTTTGAGCAATTGAAAGGGGCTAAGATCTTCTCGAAGCTTGATCTCGGGATGGGTTATCATCAGATTCGCATTCGCGAAGAGGACATTCCAAAGACTGCTTTCAGAACAAGCTTTGGCCCGTATGAGTACACGGTGATGTCTTTCGGTCTGGCCAATGCTCCACCGACATTTTGTCGGATTATGAATTATATATTCTCCCCATTCAAGAATGAATTCGTCTTGTTGTATCTTGATGATATTCTGGTCTTTTCGGAAACTGAGGAAGAGCATAAAGAACATCTCAGGCTTGTGCTTGATAAGCTAAGAGAGCATAAGTTCTATGCTAAGTTTTCCAAATGTGAGTTTTGGTTGAAGGAAGTTGTCTACCTTGGGCACATCATCTCTGCCGAGGGAATCAAAGTTGATCCGTCGAAGGTGCAGGCCATTGTTGAGTGGGAACCTCCGCAAAATGTGAAGCAGCTTTGAAGCTTTCTCGGGCTTGCAAGCTATTGCAGAAGATTCGTTGAGAATTTCTCCAAGATTGCTAAGCCTCTCTCAAGTCTTCTTCAGAAGGGTGTGAAGTATGTCTAGTCTCGAGAGTGTTAGTTGGCTTTCGACACACTCAAAGAGAAGCTCACTTCTACTCCAGTCTTGGTTCCTCCCGATGACTCCAAACCTTATCAAGTGTTCTGCGATGCCTCTCTTCAAGGTCTTGGTGCAGTTCTGATGCAAGACAAGAAAGTGGTAGCTTATACCTCAAGGCAGTTGAAACCGAGTGAGAAGAATTACCCCACTCATGATCTTGAGTTGGTGGCAGTGGTACATGCTCTGATGACTTGGAGACACCTCTAGTTGGAAAGAAAGGTTGAAGTATTCACCGATCACAAGAGTCTCAAATACATCTTCACCCAGCCAAACCTCAATCTTCGGCAAACTCATTGGGTGGAAATGCTCCAAGATTTTAATCCGAGCGTTGAGTACACTCCAGGCAAAGCTAATGTCGTTGCAGATGCTTTGAGAAGGAAGGCTTACTGCAACAGCCTCATTCTGAAGCCTATCCAGCCTGATCTTTGTGATTCCTTCAGAAAGCTCAACCTTCAGTTAGTACCTCAAGGATTTCTTGTTAATCTTCAGATTTCTCCTACCTTGGAAGACCAAGTCCAACAAGCTCAACTTCTTGATGCAATGGTGAAGAAAGTTAAGATTGGCTTGGCAAAGGTAGTTCCCAAATATAAATGCTTCAGTGTTGATGCCAGAGATACATTGTTCTTTGAGGACCGCCTTGTCGTTCCGAAAGGGGATCTCAGAAAGGTTATCATGGAAGAAGCTCATAACTCTCTTCTCTCGATCCATCCAGGAAGTTCCAAGATGTATCAGGATCTGAAACAGAATTTCTGGTGGACTCGCATGAAGCGTGAAATTGCTCAGTTCGTAAATTAATGTGATGTATGTCGAAGAGTGAAAGCAGAGCATCAATGTACAGCATGTCTTTTGCATCCCTTGCCCATTCCCGAGTGGAAGTTCGACCATGTTGAATGGATTTCGTCACCGGGTTTCTGAAGTCCAAGAAAGATAACAATGTTATCTTTGTCGTCATCGACAATGTGAGCAAAGTCGCTCATTTCCTTCCAGTCAAGGAGTCTATCTCGGCAGCTCAGCTTGCGGAGCTGTATACGTCAAGGGTAGTCTCATTGCATGGTGTTCCAATGCCGATTTCTTTGGATCAAGGAAGCGTCTTTACTTCCAAGTTCTGGGATTCATTTCACTCTGCGATGGGTACTAAGATTCGATTCAATACAACCTTCCATCCTCAGACTAGTGGGCAAGTTGAGAGAGTCCATCAGGTCCTCGAGGATATGCTAAGAATCTGTGTCATTTCCTTTGGCATGAAGTGGGAAGACTGCCTGCCTTTTGCGGAGTTTTCATATAACAACAGCTATCAGGCAAGTTCAGGAAAAGCTCCGTTCGAGATTCTTTATGGCAGGAAGTGTCGTACCCCGCTCAATTGGTTGGAGACTCGTGAGCGCCAGATTCTTGGGAATGACATAATTGTTGAAGCAGAAGAAATGTGTCGTGTCATTCGGGACAATCTCAAAGCAACGCAGTCCCGTCAGAAGAGCTACTACGATAGCAAGCATCGTGACATGGCTTATCAGCTCGATGACTTCGTCTATCTCAAAGTGTCTCCTATGAAGGGCACTCAGCGTTTTGGGATCAAAGGAAAGCTTGCTCCTCGTTTTGTGAGGCCTTTCCGAATTGTTGGCAAGAGAGGCGACCTTGCATATCAATTAGAGCTCCCTACAAACTTCACAAATGTGCATGACGTGTTTCATGTCTCTCAGCTCCGAAGATGCTTCAAGACTCCCGAGCGCACAGTTGATCTTCAGGATATCAACCTTCAACCTGACCTATCCTACCGTGAGCATCCAGTTGCAGTTCTTGAGGCGACTGAGCGCAAGACCCGCAATAAGTCAATCAAGTTTCTCGAGGTGCAATTGTCACATCATTCTGACAAAGAGGCCACTTGGGAGCGCGAGGATCACTTCCGTTCCGAATTTCCAGAGTTCTTTCAGTCCTAGATCTCGATTCGAGATCTTCTTGTAGTGTGGGAGAGTTTGTAACAGCCCAGATGTATTCCTTTCCTTATTTCGATCCTTTCCTATTTTGTGGAACCATGGTTTGGATATTATATAAAGTTATCATTTCATGTCATCATCTTGCATCATGGCATCCTCATCAATTGCATTGATTTCCTTCTTTTGTTGCTAGGAGTGATACATCATGGTTGTGCTAGCTTGCTTTGAGTGGGTGTGATGTGCTACGGCAACAAAAGTCCTTCCCCGGAAATGGTGCCAGAGATCCTTCTGTCGACTCTTGAGCTTGCGTTGGTTTTTCCCTTGAAGAGGAAAGGGTGATGCAGCACAGGAGCAGTAAGTACTTCCCTTAGTTTGAGAACCAAGGTATCAATCGAGTAGGAGAATCTCATCAAGTCCAGAGTACCTGCGCAAACAAAAAAGAGCTTGCACCCAACGCTTTAAAGGGGTTGTCAATCCCTTCAAGATTGATTGCAAAGTGAGATCTGAAGGCGGAAAGTGCGACGAAGAAAAAGAGTAAGGCTGAAAATATGGTGTGGAGTAGACCCTGGGGCCATAGTTTTCACTAGAGGCTTCTCTCAAAATAGCAAATATCACGGTGGGTGAACAAATTACTGTCGAACAATTGATAGAACCACGGAAAGTCATGACGATATCTAAGGTAATGATCATACATATAGGCATCACGTCTGAGACAAGTAGACCGATACTTTCTGCATCTACTACTATTACTCCACACATCGACCGCTATCTAGCATGAATCTAGTGTATTGAGTTCATGACAAACAGAGTAACGCCTTAAGCAAGATGACATGATGTAGAGGGATAAACTCAAACCAATGATGAAAACCCCATCTTTTTACCCTTGATGGCAACAACACGATGTGTGCCTCGCTACCCCTTCTGTCACTTTGTGAGGTCACCGCACGGTATGAACCCAAAACCAAGCACTTCTCCCATTGCAAGAATCATAGATCTAGTTGGCCAAACGAAACCCACAACTCGAAGAGAATTACAAGGATATGAAATCATGCATAAGAGAGATCATAAGAAACTCAAATAAGATTCATAGATAATCCGATCATAAATCCACAATTCACCGGATCTCGACAAACACACCTCAAAAGAAGATTACATCGGATAGATCTCCATGAAGATCATGGAGAACTTGTATTGAAGATCCAAGAGAGAGAAGAAGCCATCTAGTTACTAGGTATGGACCCATAGGTCTATGGTGAACTACTCACGCATCATCGAAGAGGTCATGGTGTTGATAAAGAAGCCCTCCGTATCCGAATCCCCCCTCCGGCAGGGCACCAGAACGTGCCCCAGATGGGATCTTGCAGAGACAGAAGCTTGCGGCGGCCGAAAAGTACTTTCGATGATCTCAAGATTTTTTATGGGATTGTAGAGAATATATAGGCACAAAACCTAGGGCAAAGGAGCCTCAGGGAGCCCACAAGCCAGGGGGCGCGGCCCCCCTGGCCGCGCCATGAGGGTTTGTGGGGTCCCTGGTGGCCCCCTGCCCTGATTCTCCAGCTTCCCGATCTTTTTCTGTTCCGGAAAAAATCTGTTTGGCAGTTTCATTCCGTTTGGACTCCGTTCAAAATCCTCCTCTGAAAGGGGTCAAAATCATGGAAAAAACAAGAACAAGCACTTGGCACTGAGTTAATAAGTTAGTCCCACAAATATATAATAGGAATGTAAAACATCCAAAGTTTGACAAGATAATAGCATGAAACCATCAAAAATTATAGATACGTTGGAGACGTATCAAGCATCCCCAAGCTTAACTCCTGCTCGTCCTCGAGTAGGGAAGTAATAAAGAATGAATTTTTGATGTGGAATGCTACCTAGCATAGTTGTCCTTTGCAACTTCTTTCACGTGACATGAATGTTCAGATCCGTAAGATACGAAACAATAGTTTGCTATTGACATGAAAACAATAATACTTCAAGCAAAGTAGCAAAGTAATCATGAACTTTCAAAATAACAAGGCCAAAGAAAGTTATCCCTACAAAATCATATAGTCTGGCTATGCTCCATCATCCTCACACAACTAATGTAAGTCATGCACAACCCCGGTATTGGCCAATTAATTGTTTTCGCACTCTTAATTTCTCAAACTTTTTATAACTATCACGCAATACATGAGCGCCAGCCATGGATATAGCACTATAGGTGGAATAGAGTGTGGTGGTGGTTGTGAGACAAAAGGAGGAGATGGTCACATTGACTCGGCGTCTCAAAGGCTATGGAGATGCCCATTAATAGATATCAATGTGAATGAGTAGGGATTGCCATACAAGGGATGCACTAGAGCTATAAGTATGTGAGAGCTCAATAGGAGAACTAGTGGGTGTGCATCCAACTTGCTTTCTCACGAAGACCTAGGGCAATTTTGAGGAAGCCCATCATTGGAATATACAAGCCAAGTTATATAATGAAGATTCCCACTAGCATATGGTAGTGACAAAGCAAGAAGCTCTCAATCATGAAGAACATGGTGCTATTATGAAGCACAAGTGTGGAAAAAGATAATAGCATTGTCCCTTCTCTCTTTTTCTCTCTTCTCTTTTTTTTATTTGGGCTCTTAGGCCTCTTTTTTCCTTTTTTTATTTGGGCTCTTTGGCCTATTTTTTTTATTTCCTCACATGGGACAATGCTCTAATAATGATGATCATCACACTTTTATTTACGCACAACTCAAAAGCTTAGAACAATGATGACACTATAGGAAATGCCTCCGGCAGTGTACCGGGATGTGCAACGATCTAGCTTGGCGTATGACGTTGAAACGTCTCGCTAGCTATCTTACGATCATGCAATGGGAATATGAGAGTGACGGCACAAGTCATGAGACGGAACGGTGAGAGTTGCATGGCAATATATCTCGGAATGGCTATGAAAATGCCATAGTTGGTAGGTATGGTGGCTGTTTTGAGGAAGGCATATGGTGGGTTTGTGCACCGGCGAAAGTTGCGTGGCACTAGAGAGGCTAGCAATGGTGGAAGGTGAGAGTGCATCTATACCATGGACTCGCATTAGTCATGAAGAACTCACATACTTATTGAGAAAGTTTTTATTAGTAATCGAAACAAAGTGCTAAACGCATACTCCTAGGGGAAGGGTTGGTAGGTGTTAACCATCGCACGATCCCGACCTCAACACAAAGGATGACAATCAATAGATCTATTATGCTCCGACTTCCTAAGATAGCTGTTCACCATACGTGCATGCTACGGCAATCACTAACTTCAACACAAGTATTTCTAGATTCACAACACCCTACTAACATAGCTCTTAATATTACCAAATCCACGTCTCAAAACTAATTGAGAGGAATCAAGACTTCTCTTTCTACTCAATGCACATGAAGATGGAGGTTTTTGTATCCTCTTCGGGTACCTATCACCTTTGGGACTAATTTCATAGCATAAGCCAACTACCAAGTCACGCACCGCCGTGCTCTAAAAGATATAAGTGAAGCACATAGAGCAAAATTATCTAGCTCAAAAGATATAAGTGAAGCACTATGAGCATTCTAGCAAAATCACGATGAGTGCATGTCTATCTCTCTCAAAGAGGTGTCTAGAAAGGATGATTGAGACACAACAAAAAGAAAATACTCCTACGATACGAGACGCTCCAAGCAAAACGCATATCATGTGGTGAATAAAAATATAGCTCCAAGTAATGTTACCGATGGATTGGAGACGAAAGAGGGGATGCCTTCCCGGGCCATCCCCAAGCTTAGGCTTTTTGGTGTCCTTGAATTTGGATTGGGATGCCTTGGGCATCCCCAAGCTTGAGCTCTTTCCACTCCTTATCTCTTTGTCCATGAGAACATCACCCAAAACATGAAAACTTCACAACACAAAACTTAAGCAGAAACTTGTGATAACATTAGCACAAGAAAACAAACTACCACCTATTTTGGTACTGTATCAAACTTGAATTATATCTATATTGGTGTTGGGCTACTGTATTCTCAGTTTTCCATGGCTAGTACCCCCCGATACTAACCATAGTTTCATCAAAACAAGCAACCAACTCAACAAAAACAGAATCTGTCAAAAACAGACGAGTCTGTAGCAATCTGTATTCCTCTTATACTTCCGGTACCTCAACAATTCTGAAGAATTACGACTACCTGGGCAAAAGGCATATAAACGAGCATAAAAAACAATCAACTCAAAATCTCTTTCTGAATAAAAATGAAAAATCATCTCGTGAGCGAAAAGTTTCTCTGTTTTTCCAGCATGATCAAACAATCATTACCAAGACTAATCATAAAGGTTTTGCTTGGCTCAAACACCAAAACACACAATCATAACAGAATTATGAAAGTTTGGACGCAACAAAACAGAAAGAAAAAGAAATAAATTTATTGGGTTGCCTCCCAACAATCGCTATTGTTTAACGCCCTTAGCTAGGCATTGATAATTAAATGATGCTCACACAAAAGACAAGAATTTGAAGCACAACGAGAGCATCATAAAGCATGTCAAAATCACATCTAATTCTACCATACTTCCTATGCATAGGCATTTTGTAGGAAAACAGATTGCCAAGACAACCAATATTTACCATATGCAAGGAAGAAGAAAGAGACAATAGCAATCTCCACATAACGAGAGGTAATTTGGTAACATGAAAGTTTCTACCACAATATTTTCCTTTCTCATAGCAATTACATGTGGGATCATAATCAAATTCAACAAAATAGCTATCACAAAGGATATTCTTTTCATGATCCACATGCATGCAAAGTTGACGCACTTCAAAAATAGTGGGATTATCATCAACTAAAGTCATGACTTCTCCAAACCCACTTTCAATATTATTGCAAATATCATTGCCACAAGTAGTGGGCATAGCAAAACTAGCATCCCCAAGCTTAGGGTTTTGCATATTTTTAGCAAGATTTTCATTAATAGAATTTATAATGAAATCATTGCAATCATGATTTTCATTCAAGGAGCCCTCGTGAATCATTTCATATATTTCTTCATCACGATTCTCAGATTCACGCAACTCAAGCAAAACTCCATAGAGAAAGTCAAGTGCACTCAACTTACTAGCAATTGTTTCCACATAAGTGGATATCTTAAAGAGATTAGCAAGTGGTTGATGATCCATATCACTAGATTTTCAGCAAGCGAAGATGCAAACATATTGAAGGCGCATAGCACACAAGCAAAGGAAAGGCAACCGAAAAAGGAAAATGGGTGAAGTGGGGGAGAGGAAAACGAGAGGAAACTGACAAACAAAGTAAATGCAAGAGATGAGTTTACGACACTTACTTGGATGAGTTCTTGACTTGATCCTCCCCGGCAACGGCGCCAGAAATTCTTCTGCTACGGCAACAAAAGTCCTTCCCCGGCAATGGTGCCAGAGATCCTTTTGTCGTCTCTTGAGCTTGCGTTGGTTTTTCCCTTGAAGAGGAAAGGGTGATGCAGCATAGGAGAAGTAAGTATTTCCCTCACTTTGAGAACCAAGGTATCAATCCAGTAGGAGAATCTCGACAAGTCCAGAGTACCTGCGTAAACACAAAAGAGCTTGCACCCAACGCTTTAAAGGGGTTGTCAATCCCTTCAAGATTGATTGCAAAGTGAGATCTCAAGGCGGAAAGTGCAACGAAGAAAAAGAGTAAGGCTGAAAATATGGTGTGGAGTACACCCGGGGGGCCATAGTGTTCACTAGAGGCTTCTCTCAAAATAGCAAATATCACGGTGGGTGAACAAATTACTATCGAGCAATTGATAGAACCGCGCAAAGTCAAGACGTTATCTAAGGCAATGATCATACATATAGCATCACGTCCGAGACAAGTAGACCGATACTTTCTGCATCTACTACTACTACTACACACATTGTCCACTATCCAGCATGCATCTAGTGTATTGAGTTCATGACGAACAGAGTAACGCCTTAAGCAAGATGACATGATGTAGAGGGATAAACTCAAACCAATGATGAAAACCCCATCTTTTTACCCTTGGTGGCAACAACACGATGCGTGCCTCGCTATCCCTTCTGTCACTGGGTGAGGTCACCGCACGGTATGAACCCAAAAGCAAGCACTTCTCCCATTGCAAGAATCATAGATCTAGTTGGCCAAACAAAACCCACAACTCGAAGAGAATTACAAGGATATGAAATCATGCATAAGAGAGATCAGAAGAAACTCAAATAAGATTCATAGATAATCTGATCATAAATCCACAATTCAACGGATCTCGACAAACACACCGCAAAAGAAGAGTACATCGGATAGATCTCCATGAAGATCATGGAGAACTTTGTATTGAATATCCAAGAGAGAGAAAAAGCCATCTAGTTACTAGCTATGGACCCGTAGGTCTATGGTGAACTACTCACGCATCATAGGAGAGGTCATGGTGTTGATAAAGAAGCCCTCCGTATCCGAATCCCCCCTCTGACAGGGCACCAGAACGTGCCCCAGATGGGATCTTGAGGAGACAGAAGCTTGCGGCGGCAGAAAAGTACTTTCGATGATCTCCTGATTTTTTATGGGATTTTAGAGAATATATGGGCGCAAAACCTAGGGCAAAGGAGCCTCAGGGAACCCACAAGCCAGGGGCGCCCCCTAGCCGCGCCATGAGGGCTTGTGGGGTCCCTGGTGGCCCCCTACCCTGATTCTCCGGTTTCCCGATCTTTTTGTGTTCCGGAAAAAATATTTTTGGCAGTTTCATTCCGTTTGGACTCCATTCAAAATCCTCCTCTCAAAGGGGTCAAAATCATGGAAAAAACAGGAACTGGCACTTGGCACTGAGTTAATAAGTTAGTCCCAAAAATATATAAAAGGCATGCAAAACATCCAAAGTTTGACAAGATAATAGCATGAAACCATCAAAAATTATAGATACGTTGGAGACGTATCAAGCATCCCCAAGGTTAACTCCTGCTCGTCCTCGAGTAGGGAAGTGATAAAGAATGAATTTTTGATCTGGAATGCTACCTAGCATAATTTTCCTTTGCAACTTCTTTCACGTGACATGAATGTTCAGATCCATAAGATTCGAAACAATAGTTTGCTATTGACATGAAAACAATAATACTTCAAGCAAACTAGCAAAGTAATCATGAACTTTCAAAATAACAAGGCCAAAGAAAGTTATCCCTACAAAATCATATAGTCTGGCTATTCTCCATCATCCTCACACAACTAATGTAAATCATGCACAATCCCGGTATTGGCCAAGTAATTGTTTTCGCACTCTTATGTTCTCAAACTTTTTATAACTATCACGCAATACATGAGCGTGAGCCATGGATATAGCACTATAGGTGGAATAGAGTGTGGTGGTGGTTGTGAAACAAAAAGGAGGAGATGGTCACATTGAACCGGCGTATCAAAGGGCTATGGAGATGCCCATTAATAGATATCAATGTGAATGAATAGGGATTGCCATACAAGGGATGGACTAGAGCTATAAGTATGTTAAAGCTCAAAAGGAGAACTAGTGAGTATGCATCCAACTTGCTTGCTCACGAAGACCTAGGGCAATTTTGAGGAAGCCCATCATTGGAATATATAAGCCAAGTTATATAATGAAGATTCCAACTAGCATATAGTAGTGACAAAGCAAGAAGAACATGGTGCTATTATGAAGCACAAGTGTGGAAAAATATAGTAGCATTGCCCCTTCTCTCTTTTTCTCTCTTCTCTTTTTTTATTTGGGCTCTTAGGCCTCTTTTTTTCCTTTTTTTAATTTGGGCTCTTTGGCCTCTTTTTTGTATTTCGTCACATGGGACAATGCTCTAATAATGATGATCATCACACTTTTATTTACTCACAACTCAAAAGCTAAGAACAATGATGACACAATAGGAAATGCCTCCGGTAGTGTACCGGGATGTGCAACGATCTAGCTTGGCGTATGAAGTTGAAACATCTCGCTACCTATCTTACGATCATGCAATGGCAATATGAGAGTGACGGCACAAGTCATGAGACAGAACGGTGGGAGTTGCATGGCAATATATCTCGGAATGGCTATGAAAATGCCATAGTAGGTAGGTATGGTGGCTGTTTTGAGGAAGGCATATGGTGGGTTTGTGCACCGGCGAAAGTTGCGCGACACTAGAGAGGCTAGCAATGGTGGAAGGTGAAAGTGCATCTATACCATGGACTCACATTAGTCATGAAGAACTCACATACTTATTTCTAAAGTTTTTATTAGTAATCGAAACAAAATGCTAAATGCATACTCCTAGGGGAAGGGTTGGTAGGTGTTAACCATCGCACGATCCCGACCTCAACACAAAGGATGACAATCAATAGATCTATTATGCTCCGACTTCCTAAGATAGCTGTTCACCATACGTGCATGCTACGGCAATCACTAACTTCAACACAAGTATTTCTAGATTCACAACACCCTACTAACATAGCTCTTAATATTACCAAATCCACGTCTCAAAACTAATTGAGAGGAATCAAGACTTCTCTTTCTACGCAATGCACATGAAGATGGAGGTTTTTGTATCCTCTTTGGGTACCTATCACCTTTGGGACTACTTTCATAGAATAAGCGAACTACCAAGTCACGCACCGCCGTGCTCTAAAAGATATAAGTATAGCACACAGAGCTAAATTATCTAGCTCAAAAGATATAAGTGAAGCACAATGAGCATTCTAGCAAAATCGCGATGAGTGCATGTCTCTCTCTCTCAAAAAGGTGTGCGGAAAGGATGATTGTGACACAACAAATAGAAAAGAGTCCTACGATACAAGACGCTCCAAGAAAAACACATATCATGTGGTGAATAAAAATATAGCTCCAAGTAATATTACCGATGGATTGGAGACGATAGAGGGGATGCCTTCCCGGGCCATCCCCAAGCTTAGGCTTTTTGGTGTCCTTGAATTTGGATTGGGATGCCTTGGGAATCCCCAAGCTTGAGATCTTTCCACTCCTTATCTCTTTGTCCATGAGAACATCACCCAAAACTTGAAAACTTCACAACACAAAACTTAAACAGAAACTTGTGATAAGATTAGCACAAGAAACCAAACTACCACCTCTTTTGGTACTGTATCAAACTTGAATTATATCTATATTGGTGTTGGGCTATTGTATTCTCACTTTTCCATGGCTATTACCCCCCCCCCCCCCCCGATACTAACCATAGTTTCATCAAAACAAGCAACCAACTCAACAAAAATAGAATCTGTCAAAAACAGACCAGTCTGTAGCAATCTGTATTCCTATTATACTTCTGGCACCTCAACAATTCTGAACAATTACGACTGCCTGGGCAAAAGGCATATAAACCAGCATTAAAAAGAATCAACTCAAAATCTCTTTGTGAATAAAAATGAAAATTCATTTCGTGAGCGAAAAGTTTCTCTCTTTTTCCAGCAGGATCAAACAATCATTACCAAGACTAATCATAAAGGTTTTGCTTGGCTCAAACACAAAAGAAACACAAAACACACAATCATAACAGAATTATGAAAGTTTAGACGCAACAAAACAGAAAGAAAAAGAAATAAATTCATTGGGTTGCCTCCCAACAAGCGCTATTGTTTAACGCCCTTAGCTAGGCATTGATAATTCAATGATGCTCACACAAAAGACAAGAATTGAAGCACAACGAGAGCATCATAAAGCATGTCAAACTCACATCTAATTCTAACATACTTCCTATGCATAGGCATTTTGTAGGAAAACAGATTGTCAAGACAACCAATAGTTACCATATGCAAGGAAGAAGAAAGAGACAATAGCAATCTCCACATAACGAGAGGTAATTTGGTAACATGAAAGTTTCTACCACAATATTTTCCTTTCTCGTAGCAATTACATGTGGGATCATAATAAAATTCAACAAAATAGCTATCACAAAGGATATTCTTTTCATGATCCACATGCATGCAAAGTTGACGCTCTTCAAAAATAGTGGGATTATCATCAACTAAAGTCATGACTTCTCCAAACCCACTTTCAATATTATTGCAAATATCATTGCAACAAGTAGTGGGCATAGCAAAACTAGCATCCCCAAGCTTAGGGTTTTGCATATTTTTAGCATGATTGTCATTAATAGAATTTATAATGAAATCATTGCAATCATGCTTTTCATTCGAGGAACCCTCGTGAATCATTTCATAAATTTCTTCATCACGATTCTCAGATTCACGCAACTCAAGCAAAACTCCATAGAGAAAGTCAAGTGCACTCAACTTACTAGCAATTGTTTCCACATAAGTGGATATCTTATAGAGATTAGCAAGTGGGTGATGATCCATATCACTAGATTTTCAGCAAGCGAAGATGCAAACATATTGAAGGCACATAACCCACAAGCAAAGGAAAGGCAACCGAAAAAGGCAAATATGTGAAGTGGGGGAGAGGAAAACGAGAGGAAACTGACAAACAAAATAAATCCAAGAGATGAGTTTGCGACACTTACTTGGATGAGTTCTTGACTTGATCCTCCCCGGCAACGGCGCCAGAAATTCTTCTGCTACGGCAACAAAAGTCCTTCCACGGCAATGGTGCCAGAGATCCTTTTGTCGTCTCTTGAGCTTGCGTTGGTTTTTCCCTTGAAGAGGAAAGGGTGATGCAGCATAGGAGAAGTAAGTATTACCCTCAGTTTGAGAACCAAGGTATCAATCCAGTAGGAGAATCTCGACAAGTCCAGGGTACCTGCATAAACACAAAAGAGCTTGCACCCAACGCTTTAAAGGGGTTGTCAATCCCTTCAAGATTGATTGCAAAGTGAGATCTCAAGGCGGAAAGTGCAACGAAGAAAAAGAGTAAGGCTGAAAATATGGTGTGGAGTACACCCGGGGGGCCATAGTGTTCACTACAGGCTTCTCTCAAAATAGCAAATATCACGGTGGGTGAACAAATTACTGTCGAGCAATTGATAGAACCGCACAAAGTCATGACGATATCTAAGGCAATGATCATACATATAGGCATCACGTCCGAGACAAGTAGACCGATACTTTCTGCATCTACTACTACTACTCCACACATCGTCCGCTATCCAGCATGCATCTAGTGTATTGATTTCATGACGAACAGAGTAACGCCTTAAGCAAGATGACATGATGTAGAGGGATAAACTCAAACCAATGATGAAAACCCCATCTTTTTACCCTTGATGGAAACAACATGATGCGTGCCTCGCTACCCCTTCTGTCACTGGGTTAGGTCATCGCACGGTATGAACCCAAAACCAAGCACTTCTCCCATTGCAAGAATCATAGATCTAGTTGGCCAAACAAAACCCACAGCTCGAAGAGAATTACAAGGATATGAAATCATGCATAAGAGAGATCAGAAGAAACTCAGATAAGATTCATAGATAATATGATCATAAATCCATAATTCATCGGATCTCGACAAACACACCGCAAAAGAAGAGTACATCGGATAGATCTCCATGAAGATCATGGAGAACTTTGTATTGAATATCCAAGAGAGAGAAGAAGCCATCTAGTTACTAGCTATGGACCCGTCGGTCTACGGTGAACTACTCATGCATCATCGGATAGCTCATGGTGTTGATGAAGAAGCCCTCCGTATCCGAATCCCCACTCCGACAGGGCACCAGAACATGCCCAGATGGGATCTTGAGGAGACAGAAGCTTGTGGCGGCAGAAAAGTACTTTCGATGATCTCGTGATTTTTTATGGGATTTTAGAGAATATATAGGCGCAAAACCTAGGGCAAAGGAGCCTCAGGGAACCCACAAGCCAGGGGGCGCCCCCCTGGCCGCGCCATGAGGGCTTGTGGGGTCCCTGGTGGCCCCCTACCCTGATTCTCCGGTTTCCCGATCTTTTCTGTTCCAGAAAAAATATTTTTGGCAGTTTCATTCCGTTTGGACTCCATTCAAAATCCTCCTATGAAAGGGGTCAAAATCATGGAAAAAACAGGAACTGGCACTTGGCACTGAGTTAATAAGTTAGTCCCAAAAATATATAAAAGGCATGCAAAACATCCAAAGTTTGACAAGATAATAGCATGAAACCATCAAAAATTATAGATACGTTGGAGACGTATCAAGCATCCCCAAGGTTAACTCCTGCTCGTCCTCGAGTAGGGAAGTGATAAAGAATGAATTTTTGATGTGGAATGCTACCTAGAATAATTGTCCTTTACAACCTCTTTCACTTGACATGAATGTTCAGATCCGTAAGATTCGAAACAATAGTTTGCTATTGACATGAAAACAATAATATTTCAAGCAAACTAGCAAAGTAATCATGAACTTTCAAAATAACAAGGCTAAAGAAAGTTATCCCTAGAAAATCATATAGTCTGGCTATGCTCCATCATCCTCACACAACTAATGTAAATCATGCACAACCCCGGTATTGGCCAAGTAATTGTTTTCGCACTCTTACGTTCTCAAACTTTTTATAACTATCACGCAATACATGAGCGCGAGCCATGGATATAGCACTATAGGTGGAATAGAGTGTGGTGGTGGTTGTGAAACAAAAAGGAGGAGATGGTCACATTGACTCGGCGTATCAAAGGGCTATGGAGATGCCCATTAATAGATATCAATGTGAATGAATAGGGATTGCCATACAAGGGATGCACTAGAGCTATAAGTATGTTAAAGCTCAAAAGGAGAACTAGTGAGTGTGCATCCAACTTGCTTGATCACGAAGACCTAGGGCAATTTTGAGGAAGCCCATCATTAGAATATACAAGCCAAGTTATATAATGAAGATTCCCACTAGCATATAGTAGTGACAAAGCAAGAAGCTCTCAATCATGAAGAACATGGTGCTATTATGAAGCACAAGTGTGGAAAAAGATAGTAGCATTGCCCCTTCTCTCTTTTTCTCTCTTCTCTTACGATCATGCAATGGCAATATGAGAGTGACGGCACAAGTCATGAGACAGAACGGTGAGAGTTGCATGGCAATATATCTCGGAATGGCTATGAAAATGCCATAGTAGGTAGGTATGGTGGTTGTTTTGAGGAAGCCATATGGTGGGTTTGTGCACTGGCGAAAGTTGCGTGGCACTAGAGAGGCTAGCAATGGTGGAAGGTGAGAGTGCATCTATACCATGGACTCACATTAGTCATGAAGAACTCACATACTAATTGCGAAAGTTTTTATTAGTAATCGAAACAAAGTGCTAAACGCATACTCCTAGGGGAAGGGTTGGTAGGTGTTAACCATCGCACGATCCCGACCACAACACAAAGGATGACAATCAATAGATCAATTATGCTCCGACTTCCTAAGATAGCGGTTCACCATACGTGCATGCTACGGCAATCACTAACTTCAACACAAGTATTTATAGATTCACAACACCCTACTAACATAGCTCTTAATATTACCAAATCCACGTCTCAAAACTTATTGAGAGGAATCAAGACTTCTCTTTCTACTCAATGCACATGAAGATGGAGGTTTTTGTATCCTCTTTGGGTACCTATCACCTTTGGGACTAATTTCATAGCATAATCCAACTACCAAGTCACGCACAGCCATGCTCTAAAAGATATAAGTGAAGTACATAGAGCAAAATTATCTAGCTCAAAAGAAATAAGTGAAGCACAATGAGCATTCTAGCAAAATCGCGATGAGTGCATGTCTCTCTCTCTCTCAAAAAGGTGTGCGGAAAGGATGATTGTGACACAACAAAAAGAAAAGACTCCTACGATACAATACGCTCCATGCAAAACACATATCATGTGGTGAATCAAAATATAGCTCCAAGTAATGTTACCGATGGATTGGAGACGAAAGAGGGGATGCCTTCCCGGGCCATCCCCAAGTTTTGGCTTTTTGGTGTCTTTGAATTTGGATTGGGATGCCTTGGTCATCCCCAAGCTTGAGCTCTTTCCACTCCTTATCTCTTTGTCAATGAGAACATCACCCAAAACTTGAAAACTTCACAACACAAAGCTTAAACAGAAACTTGTGATAACATTAGCAGAAGAAAACAAACTACCACCTCTTTTTGTACTGTATCAAACTTGAATTATATCTATATTGGTGTTGGGCTACTGTATTCTCAATTTCTATGGCTAGTACCCCCCGATACTAACCATAGTTTCATCAAAACAAGCAACCAACTCAATAAAAACAGAATCTGTCAAAAACAGACGAGTCTGTAGCAATCTGTATTCCTCTTATACTTCTCGTACCTCAACAACTCTGAACAATTACGACTGCCTGGGCAAAAGGCATATAAACCAGCATAATAAAGAATCAACTCAAAATCCACAATTTATGATCAGGACAAACACACCGCAAAAGAAGATTACATCGGATAGATCTCCATGAAGATGATGGAGAACTTTGTATTGAAGATCCAAGAAAGACAAGAAGCCATCTAGTTACTAGCTATGGACCCGTAAGTCTATGGTGAACTACTCACGGATCATCGGAGAGGTCATGGTGTTGATGAAGAAGCCCTCCTTATCTGAATCCCCCCTTCGGCAGGGCACCAGAACGTGCCCCAGATGGGAACTTGCGGAGACAGAATCTTGCGGCGGCGAAAAAGTACTTTCGATGATCTCCTAATTTTTTATGGGATTTTTAGAGAATATATTGGCACAAAACCTAGGGAAAAGGAGCCTCAGAGATCCCACAAGCCAGGGGGCGCGGGCCCCCTGGCCGCGCCATGAGGGCTTGTGGGGTCCCTGGTGGCCCCTGCCCTGATTCTTTGGCTTCCCGATCTTTTTCTGTTTTGGAAAAAATCTTTTTGGCAGTTTCATTCCATCTGGACTCCATTCGAAATCCTCCTCTGAAAGGGGTCAAAATCATGGAAAACAGGAACTGGCACTTGGCACTGAGTTAATAAGTTAGTCCCAAAAAATATATAAAAGGCACGCAAAACAACCAAAGTGTGACAAGATAATAGCATGGAACGATCAAAAATTATAGATACGTTGGAAACGTATCATGATGTTGTGGTGTTTTTAAAACAATGCTCTCAAACTATGGTGCTTTCAAACAATGCTAAAACCCCTTCTTCTTTGTTTATTTCAACTTGTGTGTTGGACTTTGCTTGGCCCTGTTTTAAAAATGTTATTTATTTAGAGGATTTAATTGTGGTTGAGGGGGTAACACTCATTGCAACATTAGACTTTAGGCCCATGGGGTTTTTAATAAAAACAACATATTAATTCCTGATTGGTTGTAAATTATTGTGTTCTAAAATTCTGGTTTATATTTTATTTAAATACGGCATAAATCCGTGAGCCCCTATCTATTTTTAATTATTTTTTTGAAAAACCCCTCTACTTGTCTTTGTGAGTTTTTGGTTGTGGCTTTTATTCAAAAAGGAAAACCCCCCTTTTGTATTTTTTCACCCACATGCGAGAGAAGCCCCGGTGGGTCGGCTTACTCCTTCTCCACCTAGGCCTCGCCTCTTTTCCTCGCTAGCACGGCCTCTTCCCCGTCCCTTCTTCCTCCTGACGTCGTTCGCCCCTTTTCCCCTTCTTTCCGTGAGAGAGCGTCGGGCGTGTGAGAGTAGGCTTGCCACTACGGCATCACGGACGTCGAGGCCGTCAGCCCCGACGCCTATTTAGCCCCCTCGACGTGCGTGCCCCCTAGGGTTCCCTCTCCCCGCCGCCACCTACTTCTCCCTCCTTCTTCCCCCTCTGCAGGTAAGATTTCAGAGAGAGATTCAGAGAGAGAGAGAGAGAGGAGTTCAGAGAGAGCGCCGCCGCCTCGCCGTCGGCCCTCCCCTCGTCGCCGATGCTTCCCCGTCAAGTCCAAGCGCGCAGGGAGGATGCGGGATCCTCCCTTGATCCATTCCCGGCGCTAGGAGGGTGGATCTCCTCCTCTGTCGGCCCCTCCTCGCCGTCGTCGTCTCGGGCGGAGCGGGGCAGAGATGTCGTCGTCGCGTCGCCTCTTCTTCCTCTTCGTTAGGCCGATCCTCCTCCTCGTCGCGCTAGGGTGAGCGCCATCACCTCCTCCTTCTTCTTCCTCTCGTCATAGAGCCTCCTGTCGCGCTTAGCCTCACCATAGGCCTCTGTCGTCGCCGCCGTCGTAGTAGGATAGCCGCGACGTCGAGCCATCGCAGTGGGGCTCCTCCCAGGGAGCTAGCCCCGGGAATGGAACCCCTGGGGTTCCCTCTTCCCCCGCATGGTAGCTTCCGTAGGAATTTGTCGCCGGAGAGCCGCCGGCGTTCTCCCTGTTTCGGTCACGTAGAAGGTAGTAGACCAGAGGGGGCAGCTCAAAAGAGCACCACCCCCATCTCTGTTAAGTTCAGCGAGCGTAGCGAAGTGGCAACAGAGTAGGGCGCGTGCGCGTGCGTCGCGGGTTCGATCCCCCCCCCCCCCCCCGGCGCCCTTTTTCTTTTAATTTTCGCCTAGTTGCAGGGCGGCGCCACAGAGGGCTTACCTTGTGTGAAGCCCTCTCTCTGGTAAGCGTCGAAGCCTAGCCCAGTGGTGTGGGTGTGTTGTTGCACCAGGGAGATTATGGGTTCGATCTCCACATCCTTCCCCTTTTTTTATTTTGTTTTTATTTTTTTCTTTTGCTGTCATTTTGTTGTGTTGTTCTTTTACTACCAGGGGGGTTGTGTTTGATGTTTTCTTTATTTTCCCATGTTGCACTGGGGTGTAGTGTATGTGTGTGTAGATTAGAGTGTGTTGTGTGTGTGTGCATGAGTGTGCACATACACTTGTGCAAGAGGGCTTAATCCCTCATGTTTGCAAATAGACATGTGGTGTTGTGTGAGTAGTTCTTGTGTGTGTGCATGTGTAGGTGTGGATGGTGTGGTGTGAGTACACTTATACATGTGCATGTGTATGTGTTGCACATGTGTGTGTGTGTGTGTGGATGCACACCTATCTCTATGTTAGAGTGACCTTGCCAGAGAGTCCATGCTATGCCTAGATAGGATGATCTAGCCATAGTGTGTGTGCATGTGTATTTGAAGCCAAATAGGATAGCTCCTACATGTGATGATAGTCACTTGTAGCTTTAGGATTTCTTGGTGATATTTTCGAGCTAGCTTTGTGCTTTATTGTTACATGCAAGTACCCATGTATGATATATGGATTTGGGGTAGAATCATCCTAGGAATCCATTGGTGCAGTCAGATTTCACTGTGGAGCAACTTCATAAAACTGTTATTTTCTGATGTGATGCCATGTTTAGAGCCTTACATGAGGTGGTGCTTTGGCCCTTTGTGGATGATTCCTTGATGGAATCGTAGTGGGTGAACCCCTCTACAGCATGGGGCCTTTGTTTTGTTCTTAGGGATTTGTATGCACCTATTGTGCCCTATCAAAGTGGACACTTGGCTGAAACTGTCAGATTTTGTGAAACCCTGTGATTTTCACTAAGTCTGGGAAACTGGAGTTATTTTCTTCCCCTGTTGTCTTGTGTGAATTAGCTCGTGTGTTGGGAATTAGCCCATCCAACAAACTAATGTTTGTGAGATTTTGTGTTTGTTTATATCCCTGTTAAATTTCATGCTTATACATTTCCTGTAGATATCATTTTGGAGGCTGCCAAAATGCTTCAGAGCATAAGCAGCTGGTGATATTTTGTCCAAGTTAGTGTCTATAGATCTGCTCATGGGTGATTCCTTTGCATGAGCTTCTTGTACAGGGTTGTGGAGATTTTGGATGGCTTATGTCTCATGTCTTGTTTGATTCATTAAGAAGACTATAGCTACTTTAAATCTTGTAGACAAACTGCTATGTTGCTATTGAAAACAGATTGTATGATTGTATTGTTTTGCAGCTTGTGTGGGCATTGTTGATGGTATGGTGTGTTCCCATGCACCATCCCACTTATAATTTGTTGCTTGATCATGTGGCAACCTGGTTACACCAGGGAGTGGCCATTAGAGTGTGTTTGTGGCTGTTTTGAACCGTGGGCCTTTGAAACTTGTTTTGTAGTTTTCGGTTGATCTGTGACTCCGTTCTCTATGTTCTTTATATGTTTTTGCTTCGTTTTCTCGTGATGAACATGCTCATGTCATATTCATGCATGTCAAGATAACTTAATATGGGGTTTTGTCCAGAATTCAATTAACTCAACTAATGCATATGAAAGTGACTAGAATAGTGATGCATGCTTCCTTCTTCACATATGCATCATATTGATTGTTGCATTATGTCTTGCCGGTGTTCATTGGCTGTTATCTTATCTTGGGTAGCATCGGGAACAGAGAGCGAGTACGTGGATTCTGGAGAGTACGTGCAGGAAGAACAAGAACAGTTCCAAGCTGAAGACATCACAGGCAAGATGACCGTGACCTTGACACCGTATCTTGATTTGTTATGCTTAGAATCACGGTTCCTTCGTTACATGCTCGCTGCCTACCACTTGATATAAATGCCACCTATCTTTGCCATGAACCCCAAACACTTCCCTGTCCTAGCAAATGTTGTTTGGCTAAGTAGGCTTGCTCAACCTCTAATGAGTAGCTTTGCTAGTTGCAGGTGCCAGCTGTTCCATGTGATAACATGGGTATTTTGATATCATTATGTTTAAACTGGTATGTAATTAATGCACCTATATACTTGGTAAATAATGGAAGGCCTAGCCTTTTGCCGGGTGATTTGTTCCGTTGTTGACGCCTTAGTTTCGGCTACCGGTGTTTGATTCCATAACTGATGGCTCCTAACACGTTCGGGGTTGTTATTGGGACCCCCTTGATAAATCGTGTAGTGATAAGGCTTGTCTGGCAGGACCCAACATTGGTTTGAATCTGCTAATAACCTAATAATAATTTGCATAGGGAATAGCTACCCCGAGGAATTAATCAACAACCCGGGCCAGTGCTCCTCATGAGTGTTGGTCCAACCCAGAGCAGCTTATTAACGCTCCCCGGGGCAACTTGATGTTTTGGCGTGGTAACCATCGCTCATTTGTCCTGTCCTGAGATTGAGATACGCGGCTCTTATCAGGGTCATCGACACGATGGGAGGTCCTGCTAGATTTGTCTTACCTTAGCGATATATCTTGCGTATAGGGATTCCGGTGAAACTTTGGGTCTCCTCAAAGTTGAGGTTTTCCTCTAAGGAATCCGAGGAGATCACGAGTTTTGTGATAGAGGATTAATTTGCGGCGAGTGGCAGTTTGTGATGGACTAGTTTGAGCACCCCTGTAGGGTTTAATCTTTCGGAAAGCCGTGCCCGCGGTTATGTGGCAAATGTGGATATTTTGTTAACATCCAGTTCTAGATAACTTAAAGTAACTCTAATAAAACTGCCAACTGTGTTCGTAACCATGACTATCTTCTTCGGAGATTGTTCTCCGATCGAGAACACGGTGGGGTCATGTTTGACGTAAGTAGGTGTTCATGATCACTTAGTGATCAACCTAGTCTTCGATCGCTCGCGTAGATCACCATATGATTACTTTGATCATCGTAAGGTAGCCACCATATATGCTTAGGTTGCTGCAAACCCAAACACTTAACCTTCCTCACCCAATAACTTGGCTAGTTTCGATACCAAGGTCATTCGATTGCTGAGTCCCCTTGGCTCAGATATTACTACAAACACCAACAAGTACATGTACGCCCGACGCAGGAGATCTAGATGACCACCAGCTGAATTGGGAGTTCGATGAGGACTCTGGCCGATTGTACGTGAACTATCCGGAGGACTGAGGCCGTGGTCGTGATCGGGGGGCCAACATGCGGGAGGTCATAGTTTTACTTGTTTCATGTTGTCCGTAGGGGGAGTAAACTATGCTCTGAATAATGTGTGTCTGTAAGCTTAATGCTACACTCTTATCAGATGGCAAGTGTATGCCCTACTTGTCACTATTTCAGTTATGTAATGTTATGATTATCTCGCTTGTGAAACGTTTAGATGCGCCCCTTTCCCTTTTGAGGCCTCGCCCCCAAAATAGGAAAGGGTCGCATCTTAGTCGTTACAGGACGGGAGATCGAACTCTTACTCGTCATCCTCCTCCTACGAACTCAGAATCGAGATATCATAATCCACTTCCGCCGTGGCGCTCGTCAAGGGGGGCGTTGCCCTCGGACGCTTGGGGGTGCGGTGGGCGGACCTTAGCAGACCGAGATGTTGGAGCCGACGCGGCGGAGCACTCGCTTTGGTTTCCGGCAAGCCAAGCACTCCTCCATCTCCTCCCCCTCCTGTTGCGCCTCGACGATGGGCACCCGTCCCTCTAGGCGGCCCCTGATAGCCGAGCCGCTGGGCCCCTCGACGATGAGGCCTCCTAATCCACCAACAGCCGAGCGGCCGGCCCCCTCAGCAAACTCCGCTTGTGGCGGCACCTCTTCACTAGTCGCTTCCCCGCCGTGGAAGCCCACGTCCCTAGCCTCAAGGGGGGGTCCCTAGTGCCCCACACTTTTGCACGGGCGCAAAGAGCCCCTGCCAGCAGGGCATGGCAGGACCCAGACAAGATACAACCCCCGAGATTACCAAGGCCTCGGCAAGCCTGCCTTGCCGGGAAGGTAACCAAGGTCACGCGCCATTTGGTGGGCGTGATGAACTCACCAAGTAAAAGACCTAGGCAAGCCACCCTTGTCGGGATGACGACTGAAGCCCCCGGAAGCTCCCTTGCCAGGATGACGGGGCTAGGCACTGGAGGGCGACTGCCCTTGCCATAGTGTCGCCGCCCCCAAGTTCCAGCGCATTCTGCATGCGCCAACGCAGCGTCCAGGTGTCGAAACACCTGGATACGTGTCTTCACCATCACATCGCTGACAAGGACAAGACGTGCATTTAATGCAGCTGATAGCGGTAGATGGATAAGCACCGCCCTAGGTTCACTGTAACTTCTTGTGAACCTACGACCAAGCAATGTAGGTGACCCCTTTGCCTATAAAAGGAGGCCCTTAGCTCATTCATAAAGAGTTAGACTCTTTGGACATTGACTCAGAATAAGGTTATCAACAGTCACTGTAACAATCAACAACTAAACGCTTAATATAACCACACAAGGAGGACATAGGGTTTTACGCGTAAGCGGCCCGAACCTGGGTAAAAAGGCTTGTCGGGTGTTGATCATTAGCTCTGCTCTTGACGTCACCTCTCCCCGCCCTACGATCACAAGGGTTTCACTTGGATTCTCATAGGTGTCGACCTTGCACCGCCGACAGGTGTGATAGGTGTTGTAATCGGTTAGTCTTATGCTAGTGTCTCGGTAATATAATCGTGTGTGTTTATGTTTGCCTATTTATAGGAATCTGCTATTTCAGATCACTTGTTTGACCATGTATCCTTGTGTTGTTATACACACACACACACACACACACAAACACACACACACTCTATTATGCCCCCAGGCTGAAGAATAGCTTATTCCTCACCCTGGCCGTTCGACTGAGACAAAGGAAATATCAAAACGCAGAATGTAACTTTCTAGCATGCATGTTGTAAAATTACCTTGATTACACTTGTAAAATTACCTCACTTCTATTGTAAAATTATGACAACATCTTTTAGTGAGATACTGATATGCCACATTTTCATTGCATGCAGAATGTAATTTTGCGGCATTCATGTTATAAAATTACTTCACTTTCTTTTGTACGGTGCTAGACCAACTCCTTCTCATAGTGTAATATTACCTCGGGTGTGTTCTTTTCTTAGAGCAACTCTCGCTGACCCCGCATCCGGCTGGCCCGCAATACGCGTTTGGAGTTCGCGCAAAACCGCTTTTACGGGCCGACGCGGGCTGGCACAGATGCACACCCCGCATAATGGACCCGTAAAAAAGCATATTCGCGGAATATACTTTTTGTACTGGTCGGTTTCTGTGGGTTCTGATCTGGCGCAGCTCCTCCCGGCCCGTAAAACTTAGATTTGCAACTTAAATTGATCTAGCACAATGCTTTTCTTTGCTTTTGCAACAACATTATAGATACAAAAGATATCACCAAATCTTGGCTAGAATAGCAAAACCAAAGAAAACAAGAACCACAAGTATGCAGTTCAGAAGATTTCCAACTTCCATAACTGCTCCCACTAGTTGAAGCAATATCTTCTCCATGCACTCATTAATGATCTGTGGATTCTTGATCTTGCTTTCTTCATTCTTCATCTTTGGTTCCAAAGAAGTAGATGTTGCTTCCCCTCTAGTTGCACATGCACCCGCATCATTGCCTTCGATTGTACTAAGGAGTGCACTAACATCTATTAAGTTTCTTTCTATCAACAAATCAATGTATTGGCCTTCCCAAAACCAAAGTGAGCATACATCGTCCTACACAAAAGAATGAGCAAGCTCGAAGTGAGCTACCGCAATTGAACTAAAGAATGAGCTATGGAATGAGCTACCGCAAGTGCACGTACCCCGTCGATTTCGCGTTTGTAGAACACCCATCCGGGATGCGTCGGCGTGCCCGAAGTGAGCCGCAACATTGGCGCCGGCAGTCGTCGCACTCTATGAGCGGCATCGGCAGGCCACAGAGACGTTGCGCGAGCGCCGAGCCCGGTGGACGGGGGACGAGTCCATGCCCGCAAACCTTCGGCGGCGGCGGGCGGACGAACCCGTGCATGCATGCTGCGATGCACCCTTGCCTGGGCTGTGGGAGAGGCTCCCCGACCACTCCATCGCCTCGGGCAACAACCGGCGGCCGGAAAAAGACAAATCCAGCGGCCCGCGATGAAGTGTCGCAGATCTGCAAATCCGGCGGCCCGCCGACGTAGGGGGGAAGGGAGGGGAGGCCTCGTGCGCGTGGCGGCCTTCCGGCATGCTCCTGCCGGCTGCTGTCGCCGGAATCTTGGGCGACGGCCGACAGCGTCGCGAGGGGGGAGAGGAGACGTGGCTGGTGGGAGAAAGCGCGGGATTAAATGTCCCCCCACCAACTGCTTCCGCTTATATGCAGGGCACCGCAGCCCCGAGGGGGAAACCCGCGTTTTCCCGGGTTAGGGTCGGGATTTTGCCGCGCCCCTAAAATTTATTGCGGGCCGAGGCGGGATGCGGGGTCTGATCGGGCTGGTTTTTCCACCCGACCCGCATTTTGGCGATTATTTTACGGGCCGGGGTGGGATGCGAGGTCTGCTAGAGTTGTTCTTATGTTTTCAAGTAGGATTGGACCGGGGTGAGGAATAACTAGTTATATGTTGGAATACACGCATGTGTGTGTGCATGTGAGAGAGATTTACATAATTAGACAATGATGCTCAGTTGTCTATGATTGATGCTGAGTTGCCTACAAATATTGTAAAATTGCTCAATTTTGATGCTCAGATGCCTACAAAATGCTATGAAATTGCTTAAAAGTATAAATTTTTGATGCTGCATATTTTCGCATGAGGAGACGCTCATTTCAATCTAATAGTACAGCTACACTTATTAGTATTTAAATATAAAGTGAGGCGAAAGAGATGCCCTAAGAGCAAGTACTCAATAGTATGACGTAGGCGGGCTGTAAGACTTAAAATAATATATTTGTGATAAGTTGGAAGAGAGAGAAGAGGAGACAGAAGAGAAGCGGGCTACAAACTAATAGCCGGCTGCAAAATATGCTCCTAGACACTTTATGAGAGAGGATGGTGGACCTTGTATCAATAAAGTAGCACTTATTTACATCTACCTATTGTACTTGTGGGCTATAAGCTCGTTATAGATGACGTGTCAACATCATATAGCGAGCAGCTGGTGATACATCGTATAGCCAATATTAACCATGCTCTAATCTCACTGGTGACACATCGTATAGCCAATATTAACCATGCTCTAATCTCACATTGACGCCCATGGCGCAGCCCAGCGCACCCTAAAAATTAACAACTGGAAATTGGGGCCACCAAGCCAGGTGTGCCCTACTTGTCCTTGAGCCACAGTATGTCGTCGGGTGGCACGTACGCACCCTTATCAAGGCAGAGCCCATCCCCAGCGCGTTCTTCTCCTCCAAACTCACACTCCCCAACGCCGCGCTCAACAGTGCCATTCACTGAGCTCATTCTCTTTCCTCTACTGATACACTACCGCCTCGCGACTTCGCCCCGAGAGCCCAATGGCCGCGCGCGTGACGCGACGCCCTGCCGCCGTCTTCCTGATCCTCGTTGCTGCCCTTCTCACGGTTACGATACAGTCAGCTGCGGCGACGCTGCACCCGGTGGACTACCTGGTACTGCAGGCCGTCCGGCGCGCGCTCTCCGACCTGCCGGGCTCCGGCTTCTTCGCTTCGTGGGACTTCACCGGAGACGCCTGCGGCTTCGCGGGGGTCTCCTGCTCCGGCGATGGTCGGGTCGTCACGCTGGCCCTCGGGGACCCGCGCGCCGGCGCACCAGGCCTCTCGGGCGCATTCCCCTCCGCCGCGCTCGCGCGTCTCTCCGCGCTTAGCTCGCTCTCGCTCGTCCCTGGCCGCGTATCCGGGGGCTTATCTTCCGCCGTCGCGGCGCTCCCCTCGCTCCGCTTCCTCGCTCTATCCGGGAACCTCATCTCCGGCAACCTCCCCGGAGGATTCTCCCCTGCTCTTCGGACGGTTGATCTCAGCAAGAACTCCTTTTCCGGCAGGATACCCTCCTCACTGCTCCAAATCAGGAGTCTCCGAACGCTCGTCCTCTCCCACAACTCCCTCTCCGGCGAGATCCCCAAGACAGTGAGTTCGCCGCTGGTCCACCTCGACCTCAGGAACAATCGCCTATCCGGCGACGTCCCGCCTCTCCCGGAGACGGCCGTGTACCTAAGTCTCGGCGGGAACAGGCTGTCCGGCCGCGTGGGCGGCGTCCTTCGCAGATTGACGAGGCTGTCGTTTCTTGACCTCGGCGGGAACTGGTTCTCCGGCGAGGTCCCCGGAGAAGTCTTCTCCTTCCGGATTGGGTACCTGCAGTTGCGCAAGAATGCCTTCTCTGGCGAGCTCCGGCCGGCGGGGCGGTTGCCGTTGGGCGCCACGGTAGACCTCAGTCACAACGCGCTATCCGGGCGGGTGCCGGCGGAGCTGTCGAGCGCGGCTGCAGTGTACCTGAACGGGAACAAGTTTGCTGGAGCGGTGCCGGCAGAGATTGTGGCGGCGGCGGAGGGCGGGCGCATGCGGGTGCTCTTCCTTCAAGACAACTTCCTGACCGGCATCAGCGTGCGCGGCGTGCCGGCGAGCGCAGAGGTATGTGCACACTGGAACTGTGTTGCGCCGCCGCCGACCGTGGTGGCCGCGTGCCCGGCCAAGGGCGGCAGGGGGCGGCGCCGGCCGCCGGCTCAGTGCGGCGGGAGGAGGGGGTAAGGAAGGAAAGGCTTAAGGCCCCGCTTGGATGCGGTGTAAGTATATACGCCCGGATTTAACAGGCGTAAATTACTCGTAGTAGCTTATATTTTACTCCTATTTGGAACAGAAACGATGATAGAGATCTATATTAACCGTCTTCTGCCTAGCGTAAATTACTCGTAGTAGCTTATTTTTTATTTGGAACAGTAACGATGACTAGAGATCTATATTAACCGTCTTCTGCCTTTGCGAAGATCCATCGTCTTCTGCCTTTGATCTTTTCTTCGGATGAAAACCTAATCCGTCTTATCGGATCGGTAATGAGATATGCTTGGCAGCCTTACTTTATTGAAAGTATTGTTTTAGGGAGGCTTCACGTAATGCACACTTAATCAGTGGTGATGTGAATGGTCGGGTTTCGCGTTTGTCCAAGGATGGCTGTTGCACGGTAGTTTTGGCAGCATGAGCACATTTGACATGCAGTGTACGTCAGACAAGTTTGTTCGTCCTTTTCTCGGGATTGGTGCGGCACATGTTTACTTCTTTTCGGACATGTCTTCTCGCTCTCAAGTCGATGAGGTTGAAGAACACATTTGTGGTAAACTTGCTCGATGCGGGTGCCTTTCAATGTTCTCGCAGCGAAGTCGTAGTTATCGGGTCGCGAGCGTGACGGGTGATATACGATGATACTGCAATGGCTGCGATGTACTCTATTCTTCTTGTTTTGTTCTACCGACGTCTATGTATGTCATGTGTGTTGTTTCCTAGTTTAGCTAGGTGTGGTTGCCTGCTGTACAAGTTTTCGTTCGATTTTCGTTTAATAAGCTGAACAGTTTTCGTCGTCGGCTTATTTCTTTTGAATGAAGTTTTAGCAGCTCTTCTGTTAACTTCAAAAATATATTAAAAAAATATTAATTACGGAGGTATCTTCGAGTCAACCGACAGTCCAAACGAAGGCTTTTGGGGTTTAAGTGGGTAATGTCGGTGTCATAGCTGCTGACACAGGTGAATAACAATTTTTGTGTTTATTTTTGGGCGGATGCTACGCATCATCCGACTGATCCGCACGTAGGATCAGCCGGGTCGATAGCCACCCGATGTGTTCGTCTAGCGCGTTGTGTTAGAGCATCTCCAACAGGCGCGCTTCGCGCCGCGCCTAAAAAACGAGTTTGCCGCGCGCTGGTCGCCTGGTTTGGCGCGTCGCGCAGCGCTGGCTCCAGCAGTAGCTATAAAATGCAACGCGCGCGCTCCGCTCCAGCAGCGCGCAAAAATGCAGCGCGCGCGCCGCTGCAGCAGCGCCCAAAATGGAATGAAACATTCATCAAAATGCAATAACATGTGAAACTTATGCCCACAAGTTCATCCAACCAAGTTCAAAATGCAAACCAAGTTCAAAATACAAGTTCATCCAACAAAGTTGAAGACATATAACACATCAATCATCTTCCTCGTCGTCTTCCTCTTCTTCCGAAGACGATTCTTCCGCCTTCGAAGATGAATCTTCCTCCCTAACCTCATCACGCACCGCATCACGTGTAGCTCCGACGGTCTTGGCAAGATCTTCAACGGTATTTTCATGGGTATGTGTGTGAGGCACATCGAAAGACATTCCACCCATGACCGGAGGTGCACCCATGCCGCCCATGAGAGAAGCAAAACTCATGCCACCCATGCCTCCCATAGCGTTGGAGGATGCTCCAAAGCCACCCATAGCGCTGAAGCCACCGCCACAATGCAAATAAGCTATCTATATGATAATGCATTGAAAAAATAACAAGAAAATAAAAGTTGGAATTTTTTTCACCTTGTGGGCATTTCATCGAACACGTGGTGCGCGTCCGCCGCCGGCTCAACGAGTGAGCTCGTCGGCGCTTCGGTAGACGCCGCGCCCGGCCGGCGCACTGCAACCTTCTTCTTCGGCTTCGAGCTACCGGAGCCGTCCGTCGTCTTCTTCTTCGCGGATGTTTTTCCTTTCTTCCGCTCCAATGGTGCGGCGGCGGCACGGGACGGCGCCGGTGCGACGCCACCCGTCGGTGTGGTCATCCGCGGCGGCAAGAAGAGGCTGCGCGCGAGGCCGACGGTCGGCGGAGCTCCGGCGGCGACAGCGCCAACGCCCGCCGCGCTAGGGTTTTCGGCGGAGGCGGCAGCGGCGGGGGGTCGCGGCTGTACAGCGGGGTCAGCGGGGCGCCGGTGTGCGCGTCCATGGTGGCAGGGGCGCTGGCGCCGGCGCGCGGGAGAAAGGAGGAAGAATAGGGAGAGTTCGCGCGCGCGCTCGAGTCTGCCGCGCGCCGAAGTGGACGCCCGAAATACACAGCGCGGGATGGGGCTATGACCAGCGCGTCCAAATCGTTTTAGCGCGCGCGGTTTTAGCGCGCCTGCTGGAGCTGTCCGCCGCGTTGCGCGCGCTATATTTACCTTTTTTGCCGCGCGGCGTTAGTATAGCGCGGCTGTTGGACATGCTCTTAGCCGTACGATCCACTTTAGTTGATCTTGATACTAATTGCTTTCACATGTCCATCTCCACGTGACTGGTTTGACTAATGGTATGCACTGCAGCGACTCTACGTGCATGATTCCATTTAACCAGTTAGTCCCAGCCTCGTCCACTTACATGGTCCCATGAACCGTACACACCGTATCTAGGTACTACAGTTTTGCTTCACGTGCCTACGCGATGGCACAAACGAAGCACAACACACATCATGACTAGTCTCATGCAAAGTTTAATTAGCCTATCCTATATCTGCAGCAATTTTCATTGTGCTTGGGTCAAAAATTATGTCGCGCGGGCCAAATCGTTAGATTGGACACAGAGTGGTTCCAACATCGCCCTCGCTTCGTGCACAACCCTTTCAATCAATGGCATGGCCGCGGCATTCACCGGGTATCTCACTCGTCCTCGCTTCACAATAACATCGCAACACTGTCAACCACCGTTGTAACATCACAACATCGTCGACCGTCGCCGTAACATCTTAACACCATAAACCGAGGCAGTAACATAGCAACATCATCGACCATCGTCATAACATCGCAACACTGTCGACCACGGTAATAGTATCGGAACATCATCTACCTCACCGTAACATCCTAACACCATCAACATGTTACACCATCAACCAAGGCAGTAACATAGCAACAAAATCGACCGCCTTCCTAACATCGCAACACCGACAACCATCATCATAGTATCGCAACATCGTCGACCTCGTCGTAACATCCAAACACTATCAACCGAGGCAGTAACATAGCAACATCATCGTTCGTCGTCGTAACATCGCAACACTATCGACCATCGCCGTAGCATCGCAACATGGCTGATTGCGTTGTAGCATCACAAGACCATCAACTGTCGTTGTAATAGCCCAATACACATCAACCACCGTCGTAGCATGGTCGATCGCCGTTGTAGCATCACAAGGCCATCCACTATCATCGTAACAGCCCATCACACGTCGACCACCACCGTAACATTGCGACAACGTCGACCGCCATTGTAACACCGCAACACCATCGATCGCCATCATAACATCACAACACCATCGACCACTGGTGTAACATTGCAACACCATCAACCACCATCGTAGCATCGAATAACATCAAGCGCTGTCGTAATATCGCAACACCATTAACCGTCGTCAACATCGCCAGGCACCCCGTGCACTAGCCTCACCGACGACGACACACCTGCAAATGGCCACATCACCGACGATGCTTCCGAAGCGGCTGTAACACCAACACAGCAGGCGAAGCTCCCGTAGCGACCGCAACACCCGTGACGACGTCGACATTTGCAGCATCACGTGGTAAGCTTTGCAAAAAAAAGAGTGAGCGACTCGCAACTAAAATGGCCGAACTTGCTCAATGAACGCCTAGCTTGCAGCATTGAGTGCCCACCTGCAACAACACAGCTCGCCCCTTAAAGCCTCGTGTGGTATGCTTTGCTGCATCACATCATTTTGCAGCACAACAGTTCGGTATTGTAGAAGCAAAAAAAGCTCATGTCATTATTGCATACGTCTTGGAGCATGATGGACTATATTTGCGCATCGTTTAATATTTGCAGCATGACGCAACAACATGGAAGTAGAAAAATAAATATGACCATGAGGCTTGTAGCGCTACGCGTCGAGCTGGCAACACCATCGGTCGGCTTGCAACGTCACACATGTTTTACAACACCGCGACATAGCTTTCCAGCAAAATCAAATGTGGCGTCCGGACTTGCAACGCTACGCTCCCGATTTGCAGCAACAAGGATCAGCCACTCGCCCGAATTTCATCGGCTTTATAATGTTGCACATGTCAATTGCAACAAGCCAACCGTCCTTGTAGCTCCGGCATGGCGAACTTTCGAACATAATAAAATATCAAATGGTTGCAGCAAAACATGATTTTTTTTTAATATATCACGACGAGGTAATACAGAAAAACCACTTGCCGTACGCAATTGCAGCAAATGCTGAAGAAACATCTTAGCATGTCGGCTGTGACAATTAATTGGTAGTACATAGATGGGCGACGGAGCAGGAGCAAACAGCAGCGCCACATGCACCTGTACCAATAAAGTATAAACAGTACCGTGGGTCTAGAGTTCGTGTGCGTGAGAAAAGAAAATAAACAGGCCTCGGGCTGGTCCTGAAGTTATCATGCGAGAAAAGAAGCTAAACCAGGCATCAACGTGTCCGTGGAGGCCACGTGGCTAGCTAGCAAAGCGGCTGATGCGCGTGCCTTAAATCAGCCGGCTGATTAGAAGAGTTTTCCTCATTTTTGTGCTTCCTTTAGATATACGGCCGTAATTTGTGAGACGTACACGAGGAAGGTGGATCTATTGTGCTTCAGTGTCAGCGATTGCCATTTACTCGCTCCGTATTAGACTAGTTCTTTCCAGCTATTATTATGGGAAATGATTATCTTTCACCGGTCGATTGTGCGCGGCCGTCCATCAGCTCCGTAGCCGTTTGATTTGATCAGATGGTTGCACAACATCCTACGTCTGTTAAAGCCACCTTCGTTTCCTGCAACTGACCTGTTGTTTCAGGAAATGGTCTTAAAGCTAGGGCTCCTCACTTGTCCATGCTGCGCATTCAACTCGGCCTCGACGACCTCGCCGTCGTCTGCCTGGTGCCACACAACCCTTGTCGGAGCTGCAGCCGTTGCCATGGCCGCCGCGATCTGTTCCACATCGTCGTCGCCCTGAGGCCCCACCGACGCCCAGATCCGGCGGGATCCGCTAGCCGCCGCACGGTCCCCTCCCGCCACCACCGCCGCCCTCGTTCAGCTCCCAGCCGCTTCTTCCCGTGGCGTCACTAGTGGGGGGAGCTCACCGCGACGGACAACGGATGGCGGGCGGCGTGTGTCGGCTACGGGCGGCGTATGCCGGGTGGGCGACCTCGGTCCGGGCTCCGGCGTGGCCTGGGCGTGGAGGACATACGTGCGTGCGGCTGCGCTCGACTCCAGATGCATGCGTGGGGTGGCGGGCGCGACGACCTGCGAGACGTGGCGGCTGTGCAGCCAGGAGCGCGAGGCACGTTGCGGGTGAAGGAGCTGCTCGCCTGCTATACTGCTCCATTCGTGCTACTTCGATCTGGATCTGGTATGCGCTAGCTCTTTGATTTTGGTGTTGTAGCTTTACTGAGGAGAAGATCGAGGGTCGGTGGCGGAGGTGCTGGGCGCAACTCCGGGAGAAATCTTTGCGCTGGTCTCCATCGTAGCCGGCAACGGCAGCGTCCACGGGTGTCATGATCTTTCTTGGCAGCGTCGTCATAGAGGTGTGCTCCTCCTCCCAACGGCTTGGGCTCCGAAGGGAAACCTCCGGTCCTTTGGGTCGGGCGATGAAGGCGTCCTCGTGTGTTTCTTCTCCTTGGGGGCATTGTCTTGGAGCTGGCCACGACGGGGAGACTTCTAGAGTACGACATCTTCGCCATGGGTGGTGGCATCTTCGCCGCATGGTTTGCTGAGATGGGGCGCTGGTTTCTGTTTGGCAACGATGATGGAGTTGAGAGGAGCTCGGGTCGCGGCATGGACTTTGGTAGTCGGTTTTTTCGGACGTGTCCGAGGTGGTATTCCATGGGTTGCTTGGTTGCGTTGAAGTCGGAGCTGCGGTGGAGTGAGTCCAGGCGGTGACGATGATGGGCGCTTGGTGGTCGTTTGCGAAGGGCACGGTCGGTGCAAGTCCTGGATATTTCCCTTTGTTATACTCGTCATCAAGGTCGGAGTTGTCGGTTGCTCGCGTGTGTGGTCATTCGATGGCATGTGCTGTCGTGGTTTTTTTTTCGGCTGTTCGCGGGATGACTTTGATGTTGTAGCTTGATGGTGAAGTCTGAGTCGCTCGTTCGAGGCAACCGGTGATGACGATGATGCTTGCGACTTCGCGGCGGACATATTTCTTCTTCGCAGTTTTGGGTTCCATGTCAATGGTCAGGTTGACCGATGGTGTCCATGTCATATGGATTGTATGTTGTATCAATTTTAGCCTGGGTTTTCGTCAATTAACCGCACAATTCTCTTCTCCTTAATTAATGATGAAAAAGACAAATCTTTTGTCTCTTTTAAAAAAAAATTTGCAGTGCCGTCGGTAGTTTGGAAGTAGAAAAACGGAAAACAGATTTATTTTTCTGTAATTTGATGGCTTGGGTTGGGTCAGAAACACCAGCAAAGCATATTCTCATGTGAACATTGCTTACTCAAGAAGTTAAACACCACCTTCCCCTTTTCACTTGTTCTTCCCTCCTTTCTCATTTCCAACATCACTTTGGGAAGTGAAGAAGAACTCACGAGAATGATCTGCCGTTAAGAGTCTCTCGTCTTGGATTTTACTTGACGATCTTGCTTTCCGTCTGTACATGTGTGTTTTCAACCTTTGAACGATTTTTTTTTGTATTTTGATTCTTTTAGTAAAGTAAATCGAAATCTGATCCTCGTTGTAAAATTTTCAGGATCTGACCCTTTCCTATCACCGAGTCCCATGACAATAGTATATAACAACATATCGTCAAAGTCCCTGATAAAAGGACCACGTTAGTGCAGTGCATCTCTACAGCCACACGTGCTCGCGATAGCATATGCAACCCTATCGCCAAGGGTCTGACGGTAGGATGCATGTACGCAGGCTTATAATTTTTTGCGGTAGAGCGTGCAATCCTACCGTCAGGGATCTTGACGATAGGTTGTTATACCCTATCATCATAGGGCCTCGCGACAGAAAGAGGGTCGGACTCGATATTTTTGCAAACGAGGGTCAGATCTATATTTACTTCAGCAAAAGAATCAAAACATGAAATTAGCCCCTTTGAACAAAGTTACAGTATCTTTTCACTTTCTGCATCATGACCTCAAATCTTTTTTTTTGCCCACCGAGCACTAGATGAGCAGAATGATGCTTGTAGAGTTATGCACACAAGAAGGCAGCAATTATGCAGGTCTTGGCATGGATGTTCTGAATAATCATGGTGGTGTACTTACTTTCTGCAGCACTACCAAACACGTATCTGCATGCACCATCTTCTTTCTCTTTCCATGGAAGAAGTCTGTGGAATCCATGCCTGTTAATCTCGGGCATGTAATTAGATGATGGATTAATCAAATAATGTTCCTCTTGCTAATAACATATGCACGCGCTGGCAGGGGTTCAGTTGCAGAGAGAGTGGCAGTAGCCACGAGCATCTGGGTGAGTGCTGTGTCAGTGTCATCTTGAGCTCTGCATGTCTTCGCGTTGCGGCTACGCATGGTTGGAAAGGAACACTGGACTGAACACAGAGGAACACCGCGGTGGTGCTTGTTCGATTTCGCTTGGGTTTTTTGCTCCGTGACGTGGAAGCAGCGAGAAGCAACTGAGCAGGGCCCACGGTCATTGGTTTGTCTCTGTACGTACGTGATGTGTGTGGGGGACAAATTCGCGACCCTTTTTAACCAAGTTAACCGAATCTAATCCTATGTTTAAAAAATCAAATTTGATTTTTTCTACCGTCATCTGCTCAGGTGGTAGGCTAGGACATGCTACCGCCGCTCCCTATGACGATAGAGTAGCGGTCAACGTAGACGGCGCTATATGTTTAGCTGACGTGGATAAGTGCCTACCGCCACACGCAGTGACGGTAGGGTGCGTGTACCTACCGTCACAGCGAGTGCTGATAGGATACTCAGTATGGTTAAATGAGTGAGGGAAAGTTTGATGGGTCCCATCAGCCACCCATTCATCCTGAGATCCCCTTCTTTCCCGAGCTGAGCTCATGTGTCCTCTTTTTTCTTCATTCTTGGCTTCATCAAATCCATCTCCATTGCTTGAGTTTTCTCCCGTGGATCGAGCCCAATTTCATAACTCAAGGTACCTTACCCCCTCGCTTCTTTTTGATAGGTTGGAATCATCTCATTTGGTGGAATTTTTTGACTTGTATGCAAACCCTAATTTAGGTCATTTTGGTGTGAAATCCATGGATTTGAGGGATGATAGATCTATAATTATTGTTAGGCATTTTGTAGGTTTAGGGTTCGGGTTAGACAATGTCATTAGTAAGTAGTTAGGGTTAAGGAGCGATAGTTTGTTATTTGTGTTGTTGTTTGAATTTAATGCATAGATCTTTCCTAACCCGTGAATGCATTGTAGTTATTTGGCCCATATTATGTTGCCGGTCTATCAATGACCTTTTTACAATGCATTTAGATGTATAGACTCGTTAATGTGCATTATTTGGATAAGGAGAAATTTATCAAAGGCAATGCCGATGAAGGGGAAGAATTCATAGTTTTTGAATCAAGCCCAACTTATGAGGATGTGGTTGTGAAAGTTAGAAGTGTGTTAAATTGGATTGACCCAAATGATGAAGTTAACCTTATAAGAAGGTATGATGTTGGAGTGGGGTTGAAGTCTCGATTGAAGAGTATGCCTATCACGTCGAAATTGCATTGGAAGGTGTACAAGGATAATATAATTGAATCAGAAGACAAATCACTTGAATTATTTGGCACCAAGGTTGAGCTACCAGTAACAGCGTGAGAGCGACGCTTCACACGCCTTCCATTTATTTTGCGTTTTGCCGTGTGTTTTATTTGTTTGTCGCATTCATCATCGCATCATTCACATCATCCACATTTCACTGAAACCCCGTTGCCTTCTGTTTTCAAAGTTGCATCCATCCATAGTTGTCAGCCCTCTTCGTTCTTGTCATAGACCGTTTCAAGACCAACCACACACGTATGCGTTCATGGCATCATTAAAATATTGTTTTCAAAGTGCATATAAAATATTCCTGGAATGGGACGAAAGTAGCCATACGGTCTTATTTTATTGTAGGTAGACCGTCTGCCAAATTTCATCGCATTTGAAGGTCGTTTGATACCTGCAACGGATAAACTATGGCGGCACTATAGCTAGTCAAGTCGCAGACGTTTTTCGTATATAAAAACTTGTTGCCGGGCTGCCCACATTTTCCCACTTTTCTCATGCCTAGCCCCTCTACATAATGCACGAACTCCTCGCGTGCTTCCGAGCACTTTTCTGAACCCGAAACACATGGTCATGACCGTTGGGTCCAGATCAACCTCAAAATACTCCATACCATCATCGGGATTTCAATTGGACTCCCTAACCTAAGTTTCCCGACCGTCCGATCAAAATGAAGGGACTAGATAGCGCCTAACCATTTCCACTTGCTATTTATAGTAGATGAAACCCTAGCCCTTGATGTACCATCCACCCATTCCCTAGCCGCCACCGCTGTCTTCTCCCACCTTGTTTTCCCCGCTCAGGAACCACATCACCCTCTCAAATCCACCGACACCCAATCATTGTCGTCGTCTTCCCTTGTTTTCCGCATGTGTCAAATCCTATGCATCCCACAACCGCCAAAAATTCCATGCACCCCTTCGATCTCAGAGCCGCCCGAGTGCCATGTGCCCTGTATCCATGAGGGCCGGATGCATCCAGCTGCTGGGATAGCACTCACCACGCCGAAGTGCTAGGAGATCGTCCGCGGGCGCCACCTCCTCCTGGGCTCATGCACGAGGAGCCTCTTGTCGGAGCAAGCGACTGGGCCATCGCCTCGGTGACCAGCAAGACCAGACTAGTCCCCTCGTGCCTCCATCCCCTATCATTTCTCTTGCTCCTCCTTCCTCTCCCCCTTTGTCTGAGCTCTCCCCCTCGTGTTTTCTTCCCGCGGGAACCCCATGGACGCCCGAGAAACCATGGCCTCGAAGCTCTAGCGCTGCCTCTCGTCGCGCCGCAGCCCTCCGATGCGCCTTGCACCTCAGGTTCCGGATGCTCGTGCACTTTCGCTCGGGTCTTCCCAAGTCCAGCCATCGTTCCTCGCCAAGTCTAATCGCCGCCAAGCTCTGCCTCGCCTCAAGCCACGCCTCCACACCCTGCCAGAACTCCCAGCTTGTCAGAGCACCAAGGCTCCGCTAGAGAGACGTCCCGCTTCCTTGTCCTGCCGCCGCACCAGCAACCTACAACGCGGCCGCCCAAGTTCTGCTCGCGAGTGTGTCTTTTTTCTGGGGGAAACGAGCAAAATCGCTCGCCTTCTCGACCTTTCCCTCGCGGTCGCAGCCCAATTTGAGCGCTCCACCAACCGACTCGATGGCCCAGTAGTGACCCGCCCCCCTGTGCATGCGTATAAGATGCCATGGGCAAGATTTTCTACCTTTCGCCCATCCAGATCCAACCCAGCGCAGCAGATTCGACCCAATATTGTTTTTCCCTCGGCTGGGAATTTGTCTATTATTACAGGATTTACGGTTTTACACAAAACCCCCCGGCTTCATGCATTTAATAACTTCACAACCGTGCTTCATATGTAAAAACTTTATATATCAACAATGCTTAAATTTTTGTCTAGTTTCACAATATTCAACTTTCATCCACGTTCAAAATATTTAAACTGTCGTTTGTATCAATTTGCATAAATACCATGCTGAAATGATTTATTTGATAGCTAAATAACCATAGCTCTGATTAAAATGATCCACATATGTAACTTGACTAGAAATATTTGTAGAATAACATGAGGGCATTTATTTTGCTGTTTAACAACTCTAAAATTGTGTTGTAGACAGATCAGTATCGAAATCTTAATTTGCATATGGATATTTTCCACAATTTTTATTCGTTGTTTCGGCCTCATTTAAAATGCCTAGATGATGTAGTTGCTTATGCTTCACCTCTTTACCATGTTTAACAACATTTAAACTTGTGAAGTACCTAAACGGGAGTGAACTAAATAATTCAAATATGGAGTCTCATTAATATGCAACTCGATGCATATTGAACTTCACTTAATGTGTATTAGTTGATTTTTGTGATTTGCAATGCCTTGCATATTTAAACCGGACATGAATCATACTTGTTTGTACATCATGTCATGAATATGTATTGGTGTTTACCATCTCATTTTTTGTTTCTGATTTGCTTTTTCTTGATAGAGTTCCCAAACTGATTCGGAGTTTGAGGATTCGCTCGACTACGACTGTTCATCTACTTCACGGATTCGTTCTTCTTCCAAGCGAGATCTCACGCAAGATAACCATTTCCATGGATACCACTACTATCATTACCATGCTAGTTGTCTCATTTCTATCGCTATGTCTTGTTGCCTACCACTTGAATGTCAAGCCTTCCAACATTGCCCATGAAAAGCCTCTAACCCCTTCACATCCTAGCAAACCATTGTTTGGCTATGTTACCGCTTTCTCAGCCCTTCGTATAGTGTTGCTAGTTGAAGGAGCAGGTTGTTTCCATGTGACAACATGGATATCCTACGATATCACAATATTATTTCTATTAATTTAATGCGCATATATACTTGGTAAAAGGTGGGAGGCCTAGCCTTATGCTCGGTGTTTTGTTCCACCTTTGCTGCCCTAGTTACTTGTGTACTCGTGCTATGTTCCATCTTGAGTAGTCCTAACATGCTTAGGGATGTTATATGGGGACCTCCTTGATAATTCATCTTGGATTAAAACTCTTTTCGCAAGTCCCAACTTTGGTACTACATTTGCCTAATAACTAATAAACTTGCATAGGGAGTAATTAACACGTGGATAGTTAATCAAGAACCCAGGACAATGCTCCTCATGAGTGTTGGTCCAAAACAGAGCACTATGCGGGGCCAACTCGGGGTAACTCAGGAGATTCTTATCAGGCCATCGTATGTGTAGCTTATCTGCCATGTCTTGAGAATGAGATACACGGCTCCTATCAGGTTTGTTGATACGTCGGACAGCCTTGCTAGCTTTGTTTTACCTTTCTAAAGCTTCTTGTGCACCGGGATTCCAAGGGTACTTTGGGCTATCTCTAGGTTGAGGTTTACCATCGGGATTCCGAGGAGATTACGGGCTATTCCGCGATTGAGGTTTTCCACGCAACTTGTGGCTAGTTTGTGATGGATGAGTTAGAGAAACCCTAGAGGTTTAAATATTTTGGAAATCCGTGCCCGCGGTTATGTGGCAACTTGTAAATTTGTTTAACACCCAGTTAGAGCAAACTTGAAGTAAACTCAAATAAAATACACCAACCGTGCATAACCGTGACCCTATCTTCTTGTGAGGTTTGAACCAAGAAGGGAACATGGTGGGGTTATGTTTGACTCGTAAGTAGGTTTGCATGATCATTTCTTGATCATTATTAGTTCATGTCCCTTTATGCGTAGATAACTCTTCTTGTTCTTGTACTTGTAAGTTAGCCCCTCAAATAAATTCTTATTCCATGCCGCATCCTCATCACTTAACCATATCTCACACATTAAGTTTTGCTAGTCTTGATACCCTTGGAAATGATATTGTCGAGTCCCTTTGGATCTGATGACCCACAAGTATAGGGGATCTATCGTAGTCATTTCGATAAGTAAGAGTGTCGAACCCAACAAGGAGCAGAAGGATCTGACAAGTGGTTTTCAGCAAGGTACTCTCTGCAAGCACTGAAATTATCGGTAACAAGTAGTTGTGTGGTGAGGTGATTCGTAGCAAGTAGCAAGTAACAAAAGTAACAACGGTGCAGCAAAGTGGCCCAATCCCTTTTCTAGCAAGGGACAAGCCTGGACAAACTATTATAAGAGGTAAAACGCTCCCGAGGACACATGGGAATTTCTATCAAGCTAGTTTTCATCATGTTCATATGATTCCCGTTCGTTACTTTCATAGTTTGATATGTGAGTGGACCGGTGCTTGGGTACTGCCCTTACTTGGACAAGCATCCCACTTATGATTAACCCCTCTCGCAAGCATCCGCAACTACGAAAGAAGAATTAAGACAAAGTCTAACCATAGCATTAAACTAGTGGATCCAAATCAGCCCCTTAAGAAGCAACTCATAAACTAGGGTTTAAGCTTCTGTCACTCTAGCAACCCATCATCTACTTACTACTTCTCAATGCCTTCCTCTTGGCCCAAATAATGGTGAATTGTTATGTAGTCGACGTTCACATAACACCACTAGAGGAAAAACAACATACAACACATCAAAATATCGAACGAATACCAAATTCACATGACTGCTTATAGCATGACTTATCCCATGTCCTCAGGAACAAAAGTAACTACTCAAAAAGCATAATCATATTCATGACCAGAGAGGTAACGAATAGCATCAAAGATCTGAACATAAACTCTTCCACCAAGTAATCCAACTAGCATCAACTACAAAGAGTAATTAACACTACTAGCAACCTTACAAGTACCAATCGGAGTCGCGAGACGGAGATTGGTTACAAGAGATGAATTAGGGTTTGGATATGAGATGGTGCTAATGAAGATGTTCATGGTGATGAGTCCCCTCCGATGAGAGGAGTGTTGGTGATGACGATGGCGACGATTTCCCCCTCCGGGAGGGAAGTTTCGCCGGCAGGATCGTCCTGTCGGAGCTCTAGATTGGTTCTGCTCAAGTTCCGCCTCGTGGCGGCGGCGAATCTTTCGAAAAGCCTCCTCTTGATTTTTTTCTCGAACGAAACCCTTCTTGTAGCAAAAGGGGGGAGCCATAGGGCCAAGTGGGAGCCCACAAGCCCCCTAGGCGCGACCAGGGGGTAGGCCGCGCCTAGCAGGCTTGTGGCCTCCTGCTGGCGCCCCTCTGGTACTTCTTCGGCCCAGTATTTTTTATAAATCCCAAAAAAAAATCCACGTTGATTTTCACGGATTTTGGAGTTGCGCAGAATAGGTATCTCAAACTTGCTCCTTTTTCAGGCGAGAATTCCAGCTGCTGGCATTCTGCCTCTTCATGTAAACCTTGCAAAATAAGAGAGAAAAGACATAAGTATTGTACCGTGAAGTGTAATAACAGCCCAAAAAGTGATAAATATCAACATGAAAGCATGATGCAAAATGGACGTATCAACTCCCCCAAGCTTAGACCTCGCTTGTCCTCAAGCGAAAGCCGAGATCAATAAATATGCCCACATGTTTAGGGAGATAGGTGTCGACTAAACAAGATACAGACATGCAGGCATCATGGTCATATTCAGAACAGCAATACCATCATATCATCTCTTATGCTAAAGTGACAATTCCTTCACAAAATAAAGCATGGATCAAGAACCTTACCGCGAATTAGCAACCGATAGCCTTTAGTCATTGAAGCAATTGCAATTTATCACAACATTGAAAAGAGTCAAATAAGAGCTTATAAAGCAAATCCACATACTCAATCATCTTTTCGTTCTCTACAATTGCTACAACTCAAGTGGTACTCATGAGATCAAAGTTTTGGCTGGACACAGAGAAAGATAGGGGCTTATAGTTTCGCCTCCCAACCATTCACCTCAAGGGTAATGTCAACAATAATAGTTCATGAATACTTACCTCCAATTTGACAAATGAATATAGATCTTTCCCTAGCATATGACGTTAGACAAGATAAAGGTGAAACAAGGAATTGGTGAAGATCACCATGACTCTTTCAAGGGCAAAAAGTAAAGGTACAAGAAAGGCCCTTCGCAGAGGGAAGCAGAGGTTGTCATGCGCTTTTGAGGTTTGGATGTGTGTCCTCTTAGTGCGGAGGAACGTCACTTTATATTGCCTCCTGTGATAAAGAACTTTATTATGCAGTCTGTCGCTTTTATGCCTTCCTCATCACGGGTTCGTACAAACTTATTTTCCACACACTAATAGATCATACATATTAGGGAGCAATTTTTATTGCTTGCACCGATAACAACTTACTTGAGGGATCTTATTCAATCCATAGGTAGGTATGGTGGACTCTCATGGCAAAACTGGGAGGTTTGTGGATGCACAAGTAGTATCTCTACTTGGTGCGGGAGTTTTGGCTAATAAGAGGTGGAAGCAATTGTCACATGCTAAGGGATCTCTAATCATATAACATTGTTCGGAACCAAGTAAACACAATTCATTATGTTGTCTTCCTTGTGCAACGTCTACTTCTAAGCATGCAATAGTTTAGTGAGTGTTCACAATCATAGATGGCGTTAAAGATGATATATTTATATGTGAACCTCTCCTTCTTTATCACTTCCTATTAATTGCAACAATGACCAAGGTCTACGTTTGTCTACCCTCAACAAGTTTCAATCATCATTCTTTTTATATGTGAAGCCATCACTTCCCATAAGATCATTGGATGATCTTTTATGCTTTTGTTCTTTTCTCATCCTTTTGATCATGGCATGGGACAAGGCCCTTAACTAAGAAACTCTTTATTATATGGCTCACGAGCTTGAATACATCGGGGGTGACACAAAGCAAAACTCAAGCCTAAAACACTAAGACATTTAATCTACTAGAGAAAGATAAACCAAAAAGGAACAAACTAAAAGGAAGGTAAAGGCAAAAGATGTGATGGTGATACGATACCGGGACAACTCCCCCAAGCTTGGCACAAGCCAAGGGGATTTCCCATACCCATGCTTACTTGTCTTCCTTTGGAGGTGATGGTGGTAGAATCGTTTTGTCCTTTGATTCCAAGAGGGCCATGAATCTTTGATTTATACCTTGGAGATCTGTGATATGTTTCTCCAGCAAAAAAACTTCACGAGTGAGATAAGTATTGCGAGCACGAGTTGTTTCACAAAACCTCAAAAGTTCAATCAAGGATGGAGATAGTAGGTGGAGGTAGGGTTGGAGGAAATCCACTTCTTCAACTTCTTCCTTGTTGAACACAGATTGTACTTCGTCCCACGCCTGATTCCTCTCCTTAGTTCCGCCCTTGGCTTCCGTGACTTCCAATCTTTTCAGATCAGCATCTACTTCTTCATAGACTTGAGGGAAATTGTTCTCCCCGACAGATTCCTGAGACGGCATCCTTGCTCTAAATCTGCGGCAGAAAACAGGCTCGAAACGAAAACAGAGGAAATTTGCGTGATACAAGGGTCAGACCTTTCGGGAGAATATATAATGATTTTTTCTAGACCAGAAGGAGTACTCCGCAAGAAAACGGAGTCCGGGAGGCACACGAGGTGGCCACAAGCCCCCCAGGTGCGGCCAGGGGAGTGGCCCGCGCTTGGCAGGTTTGTCACCTCCTCGTGCGCTTTCCGAACTACTTCAAATTTTTCTATTTTTTCCAAAATTCCAAAACGGAGAAAAATTCCTACTCGAAAAGTTTTGGAGTCTGTTTACTTACCGAATCACATACCTCTTCGTTTTCGGAGTCTGAAACAGGCTGATAAATATCCCTTAGGTACTCCTGCGGAGTTATGGTATTGATAATATTGCTTTCAACATTTATGGGAGTACCTGAGATATAATGCTTGATTCTCTGCCCATTTACAACTCTCGGACAATTACCTTCCGTGTTGTTGATCTTGATAGAACCAGAACGATATACTTCCTCAACAATATAGGGACCTTCCCATTTAGAGAGAAGCTTGCGTGCAAAAAATCTTAAACGAGAATTATATAGCAAGACATAATCACCTACATTGAACTCACACTTTTGTATCCTTTTATCATGCCACCTCTTAACCTTTTCTTTGATAAACTTGGCATTCTCATATGCCTGAGTTCTCCATTCATCAAGCGAGCTAATATCAAATAATCTCTTCTCACCAGCAAGTTTGAAATCAAAGTTGAGCTCTTTGATTGCCCAATAAGCTTTATGCTCTAGCTCAAGAGGTAAATGACATGCTTTACCGTACACCATTTTGTACGGAGACATGCCCATGGGATTCTTATAGGCAGTTCTATAAGCCCACAGTGCATCATCGAGCTTCTTAGACCAATTCTTTCTAGACCTATTGACAGTCTTTTGCAGAATCAGTTTAATCTCTCTATTGCTTAGCTCTACTTGACCACTGGACTAAGGGTGATAGGGGGACGCAATTCTATGGTTGACATCGTACTTAGCAAGCGTTTTACGGAAAGCACCATGAATGAAATGTGAACCACCATCGGTCATTAGATATCTAGGGACTCCAAATCTCGGGAAAATAACTTCTTTAAGCATCCTGATAGGGGTGTTGTGATCGACACTACTAGTGGGGATATCTTCTACCCACTTAGTGACGTAATCAACAACAACTAGGATATGAGTATACCCGTTGGATTTTGGAAAAGGTCCCATATAGTCAAAGCCCCAAACATCAAATGGTTCAATAACAAGTGAATAGTTCATAGGCATTTCTTGACGTTTACCGATATTACCTATTCTTTGACATTTTTCACAAGACAAGACAAACTTACGGGCATCCTTGAAGAGAGTGGGCCAATAGAAACCTGATTGCAATACCTTGTGTGTAGTTCTATCTCCCGCATGGTGTCCTCCGTAGGCCTCGGAGTGACACTTCTGTAGGATCTCTCCCTGTTCATGTTCAGGTAGACAACGTCTAATAACACCATCTACTCCTTCCTTATAAATGTGAGGATCATCCCAAAAGTAATGTCTCAAATCAAAGAAGAATTTCTTCTTTTGCTGGTATGTGAAACTAGATGGTATATATTTGGCAACGATATAGTTAGCATAATCAGCATACCACGGTGCACTACGTGAAGTATTGATGACATTCAATTGCTCATCAGGAAAGCTATCATCAATAGGTTGTGGGTCATCAAGAAAATTCGCCAACCTAGGCAAGTTATCTGCTACTGGGTTATCAGCACCCTTCATGTCGACAACGTGCAAATCAAATTCTTGTAGAAAGAGAACCCATCTGATAAGTCTAGGTTTAGCGTCTTTCTTTTCCAGGAGGTAATTAATAGCAGCGTGATTAGTGTGAATAGTGACTTTGGAATCAACTATGTAAGACCTGAACTTTTCACATGTAAACACGACTGCTAAAAATTCCTTTTCCCTAGTAGCATAGTTTCTTTGGGCACTATCTAGAGTTTTACTAGCATAGTGAATAACATTCAACTTCTTATCAACTCTTTGCCCTAGGACAGCACCAACAACATAATCGCTAGCTTCACACATGATTTCAAAAGGTAAGTTCCAATCAGGTGGTTGAACAATAGGTGCAGTTATCAAAGCCTTCTTAAGTATTTCGAAGGCTTCCTCACAATCATTATCAAAAACAAAAGGAATATCCTTTTGCAAGAGATTGGAAACAGGCCTAGAAATCTTAGAGAAGTCTTTAATGAACCTTCTATAGAAACTAGCATGACCAAGGAAACTTCTTATACCTTTGATATCTGTGGGGCATGGCATTTTCTCGATTGCATCAACCTTAGCCTTATCGACTTCAATACCTCTTTCAGAAATTTTATGTCCTAAGACGATGCCTTCATTAACCATAAAGTGGCACTTCTCCCAATTAAAGACAAGATTGGTGTCTTTACATCTCTGCAAGACCCGATCAAGGTTGCTGAGGCAATCATCAAAAGAAGACCCGTAAACGGAGAAGTCATCCATGAAAACCTCAACAATCTTTTCACAAAAGTCAGAGAATATAGGCATCATACATCTTTGAAAGGTGGCAGGTGCATTACATAAGCCAAAAGGCATACGTCTATAAGCAAAGGTACCGAAAGGGCAGGTGAAAGTTATTTTCTCCTAATCAGATTGTGCAACAGGTATTTGGGAGAAACCAGAATAACCGTCTAGAAAGCAGAAGTGTGTGTGTTTAGACAGCCTTTCTAGCAGTTGGTCGATAAAAGGCAAAGGGTAATGATCTTTCCTAGTGGCTTTATTCAATTTCCTAAAATCGATCACCATCATATAGCCAGTAATAATCCTCTGTGGGATCAATTCATCCTTATCATTAGGGACAACAATAATATCTCCCTTCTTAGGGACGCAATGCACCGGACTCACCCAATCACTATGAGCAACATGATAGATAATACCTGCTTCGAGGAGCTTTAGTATTTCTTTTCTTACTACCTCTTTCATCTTAGGATTTAATCTCCGTTGATGATCAACAACTGGCTTGATATCAGGATCAGTTTTAATCTTGTGCTAGCATAGAGTGGGACTAATGCCCTTAAGATCGTCAAGAGTATATCCAATAGCAGCACGGTGCTTCCTCAGAGTTTTTAGTAACTTATTTTCTTCATGCTCTGAGAGGCTAGCACTAATAATAACAGGATATATCTCTGTTTCATCAAGATAAGCATACTTAAGAGTATCAGACAACTGTTTAAGCTCGAACACAGGATCACCCTTTGGTGGGGGTGGATCCCCAACCAGTTCAACAGGAAAATTATTCTTAAGGATAGGATATTGTTCTAAGACAACTCTATCTATCTCATCTCTCTCATCCATATGCATATCATTTTAATGCTCAAGAAAGTATTGCTCTAAAGGATCAGTAGGAGGCACATCAATTGAAGCTAGGGCAATAATTTCATCCTTACTAGGCAACTCTTTTTCATGAGGTTGTCTACCAAACTTGGAGAAATTGAACTTGTGTGACACACCTTCAAAGCCAACAGTGACAGTTTGCTTCTCACAGTCAATATGAACATTGACAGTATTGAGAAAAGGTCTGCCAAATATGATGGAACAAAAGCTATCTTGGCTGGTAGCAAGAACGAGGAAATCAGCATGATACTTTGTTTTACCACACAAGACTTCAACATCCCTAACAATTCCCACAGGGCAGATATTACCTCTATTGGCAAGCTGAATAGTGACATCAATGGGTTCTATCTCGACAGGTGCAATCTCGTATTTAATTTCATAATATAAGGATTGAGGTATTGCACTAACACTAGCACCCACGTCACATAAACCATGATAAGAATGATCTCCTATCTTAACAGAAACAACAGGCGTGCCAACAACAGGCCTATATTTGTCTCTAGCATGTGGTTTAGCAATTCTAGCAGCATCTTCACAAAAGTGAATATCGTGGCCATCAACATTGTTGGACAGGAGATATTTTATAATAGCAATGCTAGGTTCGACTCTAATTTTCTCAGGGGTGTAGTAGTTCTAATGTAGCCTCTACGTATCACAGTTGAAGCTTTAGAATGATCCTTTATCCTAACAGGGAAAGGTGGTTTCTCAATGTAAGCACTCGAAACAATAGGATCATTATAGGCAATGACTTTCTCTTCATCTGGATTGGGTTTAACTACATGGACTTCTATGGGAGGATGATATTTAAACCACTTCTCTTTGGGGAGATCAATACGAGAAGCAAATGATTCACACAATGAAGCTACTATCTCAGAGTCAAGTCCATACTTAGCGCTAAAATCACAAAAAGTATTTGTTTCGACAAAGGATTTAACGCAATCAAACTTGAAATTCATACCTGACTCCTTACCTTGATCCAGCTCCCAATCTTTAGAGTTGCGTTTAATTCTTTCCAATAAATTCCATTTGAAGTCAATATCTATCTTCATAAAAGAACCGGTACAAGAAGAGTCAAGCATGGTGCGATCATCATGAGAAAGCCGAGCATAGAAGTTCTGAATGATAATTTCTCTCGAGAGCTCATGGTTGGGGCATGAATATAACATTGATTTAAGCCTCCCCAAGCTTGAGCGATGCTTTCTCTGTCACGAGTCCAAAAATTATAAATATAATTCTGATCACGATGTACTAGATGCATAGGATAAAACTTTTGATGAAATTCCAATTTCAACCGATTGTAGTTCCATGATCCAGTATCATCACATAGCCTATACCATGTCAACACCTTATCCCTCAAAGATAAGGTAAAGACTTTCTTCTTGACCTCATCCTCGGGCAAACCTGCAGGCTTAAATAAACCACAAATTTCATCTACATAGATTAGATGCAAGTCGGGATGTGATGTTCCATCTCCTGTAAAAGGATTAGCCAGCAGTTTCTCAAGCATACCCGAAGGAAATTCATAGAAAATATTTTCAGTAGGTGCAGCAGGTTGAGGAGCAACTCTTTGTGCTTCCGTTCGAGGTGCAGATACCCCGAACAAGCCCCTCAAAGGATTAGTTTCCATAGTGACAAGTGACAATAAATTTCAGCAAACTATATAAATGTTTCCCTACCAAGTTTCACTTACCAAAGGCGTTTCACTCCCCGGCAATGGCGCCAGAAAAGAGTTTTAATGACCCACAAGTATAGGGGATCTATTGTAGTCCTTTCGATAAGTAAGAGTATCGAACCCAACGAGGAGTAGAAGGATCCGACAAGTGGTTTTCAGCAAGGTATTCTCTGCAAGCACTGAAATTATCGGTAACAAGTAGTTGTGTGGTGAGGTGATTCGTAGCAAGTAACAAAAGTAACAACGGTGCAGAAAAGTGGCCCAATCCCTTTTGTAGCAAGGGACAAGCCTGGACAAACTCTTATAAGAGGTAAAATGCTCCCGAGGACACATGGGAATTTCTGTCAAGCTAGTTTTCATCATGTTCATATGATTCGCGTTCGTTACTTTGATAGTTTGATATGTGGGTGGACCGGTGCTTGGGTACTGCCCTTACTTGGACAAGCATCCCACTTATTATTAACCCCTCTCGCAAGCATCCGCAACTACGAAAGAAGAATTAAGACAAAGTCTAACCATAGCATTAAACTAGTGGATCCAAATCAGCCCCTTACGAAGCAACGCATAAACTAGGGTTTAAGCTTGTGTCACTCTAGCAAACCATCATCTACTTACTACTTCCCAATGCCTTCCTCTCGGCCCAAATAATGGTGAAGTGTTATGTAGTCGACGTTCACATAACACCGCTAGAGGAAAAACAACATACAACACATCAAAATATCGAACGAATACCAAATTCACATGACTACTTATAGCATGACTTATCCCATGTCCTCAGGAACAAAAGTAACTACTCACAAAGCATAATCATATTCATGACCAGAGAGGTAATGAATAGCATCAAAGATCTAAACATAAACTCTTCCACCAAGTAATCCAACTAGCATCAACTACAAAGAGTAATTAACACTGCTAGCAACCTTAGAAGTACCAATCGGAGTCGCGAGACGGAGATTGGTTACAAGAGATGAATTAGGGTTTGGAGATGAGATGGTGCTGATGAAGATGTTGATGGTGATGAGTCCCCTTTGATGAGAGGAGTGTTGGTGATGACGATGGCGGCAATTTCCCCCTCCGGGAGGGAAGTTTCCCTGGCAGGATCGTCCTGCCGGAGCTCTAGATTGGTTCTGCTCAAGTTCCGCCTCGTGGCTGTGGCGAATCATCCTAAAAGCACCCTCTTGATTTTTTCTGGAACGAAACTCTTCTTGTAGCAAAAGGGGGGAGCCATAGGGTCAAGTGGGAGTCCACAAGCCCCCTAGGTGGGGCCAGGGGGGAGGCCGCGCCTAGCAGGCTTGTGGCCTCCTGCTAGCGCCCCTCTAGTACTTCTTCGGCCCAGTATTTTTTATAAATCCCAAAAAAATCCACGTTGATTTTCACGGCTTTTGGAGTTGCGCAGAATAGGTATCTCAAACTTGCTCCTTTTTCAGGCCAGAATTCCAGCTGCCGGCATTCTCCCTCTTCATGTAATCCTTGCAAAATAAGAGAGAAAATGCATAAGTATTGTACCGTGAAGTGTAATAACAGCCCAAAAAGCGATAAATATCAACATGAAAGCATGATGCAAAATGGACGTATCAGGATCATAGATTACTACAACAACTATTGCAGGTACAGGAAAATCGATCCTTTGACATGAGAGCGATGCTTGTTTGATTTAGAGTTCTTATTCTTCTTATTATTATTCATCTATCGTAGGATGGGCTCCAGGCCGACAACCTGGGATTAGCAAGGATGGATGTTGCTTTTATCGTTTGATTTCGCGTGTAGTCGGACCCTGGTCTTCTATACGATGATTGAATGTTTTGTTGTATTGAGACAATCTTGATTTAGCTTGTCACGAGTGTAAGGCAATTCCATATACTAATCTCCTCTTTACATCTACTTGTAGTGATATCCATTCTTGCGAAACGACGAGATGAACTTCTATCACTTTCAAGGACCTTGGGCCCGGTTGAGGATAGTACCGCATCTTGGGCATTACAAGTTGCTATCACACTAGTGCAGGGACGTCCTATACAAACGGTTTTTAGCCCTTTCCATGATGACATCTTAAACCGTCGCCTAGTGAGTGTGGACGATTGGGGGGTCCTTCCCACATGATCCAAAAACCACCGGGTATAGGGAGTAGGAATGCATACATTTTTTATAACAAAGCATATGCAATGCCGTATGTATCCCATACGCGATTCTTCACACAACTGTTTGTGATATATCGAATATCCCAAACGCTCCATCCTTGCTACTTGTTTGTTATCGCAGTACCATCGCAGTAGGACTTCTATTATTTTACCTTAATTACTAGGCGTAGTCCATGCACGGGATTTTTCCAGACATGTACCAAACCGGCTCTACATTTATGATGCGCGCCACAGCACACACACTTTGCAAACAGTAACTGTGTGCATGGTTACACAGGTTTACTCTCCACGAACCGTGCTGGATTATGATGTATATCACACACGCTGTGCTTTATAGACCGTGTGCACTGTAATGACCCGAGAGCATATTTTCACCCTAATTTAATTGCCGCTATTTAAAATTGTACCAAATTTCGCAAACCGTGTGGAGGGTACTGGCTTGCAGAACATAATTTATCCCTAATTTAATGCCTACATTTAAAAATCACAGATTTTGAATTTCAAAGTAGGCAATCACTTATTTCATATCAAACCATGTTTATTACGAATATAGGTTCAAGCACGAATGCATATTTCATATCAAACTAAGTTGAAGCACCAACTAAAGAATGATGAACCATAGTTTCACTAAAGACTGTAAAGAGAGAGGAGAAAGACATTGCGGTTGCTCGAGAAGGTGAGGCGGAATGCCCATATTGTGCCCTCCTCCACGCGTAATGAGTGCACGACTCTAGGCCAACCCCTTGTGATTGTTTCCCACCCATCCTTCACTGTATTAATTAGGACTTCTCGACGCTCATTGTAGTCTCGATGAAATACTTCAACCTTAATTGCATGTTGACAAATCATGTACTTTGCAAGGTAATCTTGAGTAAACTGCTTTGGGAACCACTACAAATGAAAAAGATTCAGACATTGTTGTGCAACAACGCATTATGGGCAGTAAAAAGAGAAGGCTTGAGAGTTCGTAGTTACCATCCTACAGCTCACTGTTGTGTTGGATATAGCATAAATAGCGAAACTAATTTCCATCGTTCGTATGTGTTTGCTAATAATCCTTATCAGTTTCCTCACTTGATGATGGTTCATGAATGTATCATTGCCTCATACGCAAAAAGGGTCGATGCGTGGACCTTTGCCACGAACATATGTACCTTCAAGCAACAAGTCAATATTACAAGCTAAAAAGTATGTAGGCCTGGATCTATATGCACTACATTATCGAACAATGGGGGAGTAGAAGCCGAGGGATGAAACTAACCTCGGCGGAAAATGCCGACCACTCCCGTTGTTGTCTTGCATAAGTAGTGGAAAGGCATGATAAGTATAGCAACCTTAACATCAAACAAATAAAGCCAAGGTAAACAACATCATCTCCAAATGATAAAGCGGATATCAAATGGAAGGGAATGTTAACTACAATAGTCTTAACAACCACCAAATATTGTAATTCAAACTGGTATTGTTGAAAATGAATAGAACATAGCTCATGCTTAAACATCACACTCGATAAATGTGTACAACTGAAATAAACTGCATGTGTAGTATATGCTTGAAAACTAGACAAACGCTCACTGCAAACATAGCAGGAACCAAATATAGTTGTTCGACTGGTATTGATGAAATCAAACTACATAGTTCCAACTTGCACATAATGAACATCACATCCCGAATAACTGAAATAAACAAGGCAAATACCATCAGTATAAAAACCAAATATAGCCACTGAAAACTAGACAGAGGCTCACTTCAACCAATCAAACAAGGAAATACAGATAAACACAACATATTCTTGAAAACTAAACAAATGCTCACTCCAACCAACCTAACAAGAAAATACTGTTAAAAAAGGCATCTTCTTGAAAACTAGATAAATGCTTACTACAACCAACCTAACAAGCAAATACAGATAAACAAGACCTAAAATCACTATAAACAACCAAATATAGCCATTCATGAAACAGAAGTGGACAATTCATACTTAAACATCACATAACCCTATTGAACATTACATTATTGCATAACTGAAATAATTAAACACGACATAGTTAAAACACCGCATGGTAAAATGTACTACAACAAAGGGTACGGTCTGGCTAGTTAGAAAAAGTAAGATTTCCTCATAGGATGTTGCCTCATTTGTCATGGACGTGATCCTTCCAGTTGGAAGAGCACATACCCATGGTGCACTCTCTTATGTCCGAGATGCACGGTTTCACCTTGGAAGACCCTTTGTGGGTGCCCTCCTCGTGGTAGTGGTCGATGAGATATGACTTGGCAATTGAGGATCCCAAGCCGCCACCACACAATGTGTCCTTTAGAAATGAGAAAATGGGCTCGATGGCGCGTGAGGATAAAAAATCCTTGACCGCATGGCGGAGGAGATCAGTGGGAGGGCCTTCGAAGAGATCCATGGCAGTTGAACTAGAGGGGTTGGGGATGGACGACTTAACCCGTGACATGGCCCGTGTGAAGCCGTCGCTGTCGACGAGCTTGATTGCGTAGCCAACTTTCTGGAGATACAATAATATGCTAGCCCGCTAACATGAAGCCTTCGGCTTGGCAAAATAGTCAACGTCCTCGCATGCTTCCATGGCGAGGTGTTGCTTCGGGATCGATAGGTCGGGGTGAACGGCGGTGAACTTGCCAACGCCCGCCGGAGAGGCCATGATAAACATCTTTCTGGACAAAGGCTGGTCGGGCTCCCCGGGATACGTGGCCAGGCTTAGGCTGCTACTCTTTGGAGTAGGAGATGTGTATCTGGCAGGGAGGGACACCGCATGCCTCATCTAAAAACTTAGGGGGCGACGGGATGGGAATCGCTGGGTAAGCTGAACTTCATTGTCTAACCTAGGAGCCACGGGCAGACAAACAGGGGTTGAAGGCACCGGCCATGGTGGCGCCGATGATCTAGGGTTCGAGCGGGAGGGGGGGGACTGTGTGTGTGTGTGGGGGGGGGGGGCTTTGGAGGAGGGGGCACGGGGTGTTCTTTCAAGATAAGTTGTGACTACTGGAAATTTTAGTAATGGTGGGTGGAGATGGTGGTAGGCAAGGGAGGGCTACGGTTCAAATGCCTCGGCTACTGAAATTTTACTATATGAGCATTGTCACTAGTTGTTTGAAACCAATGAGAAAAGAGGCGGGAAACCGATGGGAGGAGTGGCGGGAAATGGTAGCGTGTTTGTATATGTAAAACCAATAATATGGAAAAATTAGTAAAGAAGGAAGCACGAGCTAGCACGATGAGTGCGCACAGTGCTTACCCACGGGTGCCAAAAAGTTGACCAGAACCGTTGTAAATATACACGGTTCATTTGGACTTTTTTGTACATTATAATTAAGTTTTCTGAGCATTAATTTAATGTGCATAATTCAAATTTGAACTGCAAATACATTCTCTTGTGCACCAAAATGGCTACAAAAATCATACATGTGTCCTTCGATGCTTTTTTATGTCCCATGCAAACAACGGGAATGAAATACAACTGTCTTGGCATATGGGTCAGCATCGAACATTGGGAATCCCTATTTTTGAATCCCCATAAATACAAAACTCATCCGAAGATTGTGAAACTTGGCCTGGTGTCACGTCATCGCACATATGTGTCGTGGAAAAAATTGTTCGTTTTGGGCCAAGCTTTATTACAAGCCTCTTACAAGCCGGAGCTTCTCTCTCAAGAAGCCTCATGGTTCCGGTAGGGAACGTGTCCACCTTGTTGGAGAAACGATAATCGATGCCTCTTCTCGCCTTGTATTTTTTCTAGAGGCAACATGGGACATCATGACATTCGTGCTGAAATTCAAATTATTCAGGGTTTGTTTGGCCTTTTTATACATTAATTGAGTTTTCTAGGCATTTAATGTCCATAATTCAAATTTGAAGTACAAATACATGCTATGGTGCATTAAAATGTCTATAAAAATCATATATGTGTTCTTGGGTGCATGTTTAAGTCCCATGCAAGGAATCGAAATGGATTACAGTCGTATCAGTGTCCTGGCTCGGCCTCAAACACTAAGAATCTCGGTTTTTATGTCCTCGTCAATCCAAAACTCATCAAAAAATCATGAAACTTGGTATGGTATCACAACATGGCACATATGTGTCGTGGTAAAATAATTGTTCAATTTGGGTAAATCTTTATTCCAAACCTCTTACAAACCGGAGCTTATCCCAAGAACCCTCAGTTCCGATAGGGAACCGTGACACCCTTGTGGGCGAAATGGTATGTAACAGCCCAAGTGTAACCCAAGCTTGTAAGCATATTCTTGATGCCATCATGTTGAGTGTATTCCATGTTTGTCTTATGTGTTGCATCTTGCACTTCATCCTCATGTCAACTTATGACCATACTTAGTCTCCTTTTGGTTGCATTTGCAAGCCTTGTAATTTTCCATTGTGAACCTTCCATGTTATGCCATCATGTGGTTGGGATCCATAAATTTTGCTTAATGTCGTTATTCTGCATTATGGCATCATTTCTTCCATTCCCTATTTTTGTTGTTGTTGCATCATGATATGTTGAATGAGGTGTGGTGTGGTGATTGTGTGCTTGCAACCAAGTTGTATTTTGTGTGAAGAAAACCTCCCTACAATTTCTTTCAACTACATCTCCATCTCTATATTATATCAAAATACATGTTAGGTGGTGATTTTACTTGCCCTAGGCCAATACATAAAATGTTGGGGAGTTGTCCAATATGTTGTATGTTATTTCAAAACTGCATTCTTGGGCTTGTGCTGGTCTCCACCATTTTATATTTTGCAAACAACTTCAAATGGCATTAAGGCATTTTATTTCATTTCTCTTAAAAATTCCCAATTTTTTTTATAAGATTGTAGATAATTCTAGTTGTCCAAAACTATTTTTTAGTCCCCCCGTATTCTTCTACAAAACCCCTTGGCATTTTCTTTGCTTGTGTGCTATTTATTTTTAGCAAAGTGGCAGAATCAGTGAGGGAGAGAGGGAGTGACCTGGTTTCTGTGAAGAGAGAAGGACTGGCCATCTCCCGAAGCCCACCAAAGACACCCCTTCGCAGCCCAGTTCGACCGGTTTGCTCCTGTCGTCTTCCACCTTTGGTACGACTGGCCATCTACACTGCCCACATAGGCACTATTGAACGTAGCTATTGTAACGTGACAGAAGTCACGTGCGTTCCCTTGCCTCTCTCGGTAGACTTGGCTTGCAAGTCAAGGATAGATAGAGATAGAGTTTGTTGTAGATTGAGTTTAAGTTTCTATCTCTTCTTCTGTTACTACCAAACCGATTATGTAACTCTACCGAGATGTTTTCTTCTCAATTAATATGTAAACCTGTGGGCTCTCCTCTGGAGGGTTGAGACGCTTAATCATATTTCACATGGTATACAGAGCCCATCTCTTCCATCACATCTAGTAGCTTTTCCACCATGGTGTCATCCTCTACCTCCGCAAGCAGCTTTAGCCTAAACACCCAAGTATCTGCGAAGCTCAGCCGAACCAACTTCGTTCTATGGAGTGCGCAAGTGCTATCATAGATTCGAGATGCGGGCATGTTTGGCTACATGGAAAAAACCCTTCCCGAGCCTCCAAAAACCCTAACCACCAAAAACTCCGATGGCAAGGAGCAGATCATCATCAACCCCGAGTACACCACGTGGGCTCGCGATGATCAGCAAGTTCTTGCTTACTTGTTGAACAATCTCTCTAAAGAGGTGCTCATCCAGGTTGCATCTCATGAGAAATCACATGCGATGTGGACGGCCATCACAAGCATGTTCGCCTCCACCTCACGATCACGCATCAACAACCTTCGCCTCAAGCTCACCAACACGCACACTGGAAATCAATCCGTTGGTGCCTACTTTGGTCACATGTGGTCCCTCGCCGATGAGCTGGCCATGGCCGGCGATGCCATCACCGTCGGCCAACTGCTCTCCTTCATCATCCTTGGCCTCGACATGGACTATAAGCCCATCATGTCAGTGCTGGATGTCCGCATTGAACCCGCCTCCATCGATGATTGCTTCTCCATGGTGAGAAACTTCGACCAACGAGTTGAACCTTTTCACAGCTCGAGTGCGGGAGGATTGAAATACTCAGCAAATCTGGCCGGGTGTTGATAAGCAACAAGTATAGGGGATCGCAACAGTTTTCGAGGGTAGAGTATTCAACCCAAATTTATTGATTCGGCACAAGGGGAGCCAAAGAATACTCTCGAGTATTAGTAGTTGAGTTGTCAATTCAACCATACCTGAAATACTTAGTATCCGCAACAAAGTAGTATGATAGTAACGGTAGCGGCGGTAACAGTAGCAGTAGTAATTTGTATAGCAAGTGTGATAGCAGTAGCGGTAAAGTAACTTAGCAAGAACCAGTATAGGAAAAGCTCGTAGGCATTGGATAGGTGATGGATAATTATGTCGGATGGCATTAATCATGTAACAGTTATAACATAGGGTGATATGTAACTAGCTCCAGTTCGTCAATGTAATGTAGGCATGTATTTCGTATTTAGTCATATGTGCTTATGGAAAAGAACTTGCATGACATCTTTTGTCCTACCCTCCCATGGCAGCGGGGTCCTAATGGAAACTAAGGGATATTAAGGTCTCCTTTTAATATAGAACCGGGGCAAAGCATTAGCACATGGTGAATACATGGGATCCTCATACTATGGTCATCTCCGGGAGTGGTTCCGGCTATTATCACTCCGGGGTTGCCGGGTCATAACACATAGTAGGTGACTACAACTTGCAAGATAGGATCAAGAACACACATATATTGATGAAAACATAATAGGTTCAGATCTGAAATCATGGCACTCGGGCCCTAGTGACTAGCATTAAGCATAACAAAGTACTAGCAATATCAATCTTAGAACATAGTGGATACGAGGGATCAAACCCCATCAAAACTAACTCGATTATATGATAGATCTCATCCAACCCATCACCGTCCAGAAAGCCTACGATAATATTACTCACGAACGATGGAGAGCATCATGGAATTGGCAAGGGAGGATGGTTGATGACGACGACGACGTCGATTTCCCCTCTCCAAAGCCGAGAACGGACTCCAGATCTGCCCTCCCGAGGAAGAACATGCGGTGGCAGCGGCTCCGTATCGTGAAATGCAATGAACTCTTCTCTCCCCTTTTTTTTTCTGGGCGAGAGAGGTTATATAGAGTTGGAGATGAAGTCAGTGGAGCCACGTGGGCCCCACGAGCCTGCTAGGCGGGCCCTAGGGGGGGGCGCCTGCAGGGCTCGTGGCCCACTAGCAGTGTATCTTGAGTTGATTCTTTCCCTGATATTTTTTATATATTCCATAAAAAATCCTCATAAGTTTCCAGGTCATTCCAAGAAATTTTATTTCTGCACAAAAACAACACCATGGCAGTTCTGCTGAAAACAGCGTTAGTCCGGGTTAGTTTCATTCAAATCATGCAAATTAGAGTCCAAAACAAGGGCAAAAGAGTTTGGAAAAGTAGATACGTTGGAGACGTATCAACTCCCCCAAGCTTAAAGCCTTGCTTGTCCTCAAGCAATTCAGTTGATAAACTGAAAGAGACAAAAGAAAAACTTCTACGAACTCTGTTTGATCTTGGTGTTGTAATTATGTCTAACTCATATTCAGATTTTCAACAAGATCATAAGCTAACCACATAAGCAATGACATTTAGGTCTCATGGTATACTTATATCAATGGCGTAATTAACTAGCAAGCAATAATAATAAGTTTCAAATGTCAACACTTCAATCAAAATAATCATGATACAATATTAATAAATGGTATCTCGCTAGTCCTTTCTGAGACCGCAAAACATAAATGCAGAGCACCTTCAAAGACCAAAGGCCGGCTGGAAATTGTACTTCATGGAAAAGAAGATCCAGTCATAGTCATACTCAATATCTATTAATAGCAAAGCATATAAATGACGGAGGTGCTCTCTAACTGGTGCTTTTTAATAAGAAGAGGATGACTCATCAGAAACGTAAATAGATAGGCCCTTCGCAGAGGGAAGCATTGATTTGCAGAGGTGCCAGAGCTCAAGCTTTTTAAAACAGAGATAAATAATTTTTGGTGGCATGCTTTAATTGTCAACGCGATGACCAATTGTTTTCACCATCTTCCATGCTACACATATTATAGGCGGTTCCCAAACAGAATAGTAAAGTTTTGACTCCCCTACCACCGATCAATCACACTCCACGACTAGCCGAATCCTCGGGTGCCGTCCATACCAACAACAATCCAGGGGGAGTTTCGTTTGCAATTATATTTTTGATTTGATTTGAGCATGGAACTGGGCATTCCGATTACCGGCCCCTTTCTCATGAGTGATAGTGAATAAACACGTATCGAGGATAACACGCCTAGTATGGAAGATACTGACCGCCCCTTGTCACCACATGAGCGATTCGGGCATACAAAATAGATTATTATTTGAAGATTTAGAGGGTGGCACATACAAATTTACTTGGAATGACAGGTAGATACCGCATATAGGTAGGTATGGTGGACTCATACGGAACAACTTTGGGTTTATGGAAGTGGATGCACAAGCACTATTCCCGCTTAGTACAAGTGAAGGCTAGCAAAAGACTGGGAAGCGACCAACTAGAGAGCGACAATAGTCATCAATATGCATTGAAATTAACCAATGTTGAGATATAAATCACCATAAACATGAATATCGTAGAGGCTATGTTGATTTTGTTTCAACTACATGCGTGAGCATGTGCCAAGTCAAGCCACTTGAATCATTCAAAGGAGGATACCATCCTATCATACTACATCATAATCATCTTGAAATTCATGTTGGCATCCAAGAAAAACCATTATAAGCTCCTAGCTAATTAAGCATGGCATCAGAAATTATGATCTCTAAGTTGTCATTGCAAACATGTTTCTCTCATAACAATGCTGAATTAGGAACGATGAGCTAGTCATATTTACAAAACAAAATAGGTCGAGTTCATACCAGCTTTTCCAGGCTCAGTCACTTCATCATATATCGTCATTATTGCCTTTCACTTGCACGACCGAATGATGTGAATAATAATAAGAGTGTTCGTGCATTGGACTAAGCTGGAATCTGCAAGCAAAGTCAGAGGAGAGGACAAAGTAATATGGCTCTTTGACGGATAAACAATGATGCATATGAGAGCCATTAATCATTTTAATCATGGTCTTCTACCTCGACCCAAAGAAAAAGAAAACTATTTACACGGGAAAGCTCCCAACAAGAAAAAAAGAAGAACGAGAAATATTTTTGGGTTTTCTTTTTAATTACCACTAAGCATGCTGGAAAGTAAACCTACAACTATTTTTTTGTTTTTCTCATTTTTAAACAAACACACGAGAAGAATGCAAGAAAAAGAAATAAACTATCATGGATGATACAATGGAAGAGTGTGAACACCGACTATCAAAGTGAATGTGTGAGCATGAATATAAAGTCGATGAGAGACGCATACTCCCCCAAGCTTAGGCTTTTGGCCTAAGTTGGTCTAGTTCCACGGCTGGTCCGGGCGATATCGAAAATCATAATGGGGGTTGTACTGGGACGCGGCAGCTACCGCCTGAATAGCTTCCTGACATAGGCGAGCAGCCTTCACCTCCCTCTCATACTCCTCTGCCTCTCCTCTAGTTATGTAATATCTCCGTTTTCCTTGAAAGTCAAAGAAGGCAGGAGCAGGAAGGGTAATATGGAAAACACGATATCGGTTAAATATTAACCAGTACAGGAGGGATTCATTATCCCTCTCATGGAACTGATAACGTATCATAGCGGCGTGCTACGGCAACAGACAATAGCGCCAGAAATTGGCACGTTGACGGAGATTGCGCTTGCGTTGGTTTTTCCCTTGAAGAGGAAAGGGTGATGCAGCACAGGAGCAGTAAGTATTTCCCTCAGTTTGAGAACCAAGGTATCAATCCATTAGGAGAATCTCGTCAAGTCCAGAGTACCTGCGCAAACACAAAATAGCTTGCACCCAACGCTATAAAGGGGTTGTCAATCCCTTCAAGATTGATTGCAAAGTGAGATGTGAAGGCGGAAAGTGCAACGAAGTAAAAGTGTAAGGCTGAAAATATGGTGTGAAGTAGACCCGGGGGCCATAGTGTTCACTAGAGGCTTCTCTCAAAATAGCAAATATTACGGTGGGTGAACAAATTACTGTCGAGCAATTGATGGAACCGCGCAAAGTCATGACGATATCTAAGGCAATGATCATACATATAGGCATCACGTCCAAGACAAGTAGACCGATACTTTCTGCATCTATTACTATTAGTCCACACATCGACCGCTATCCAGCATGCATCTAGTGTATTGAGTTCATGACGAACAGAGTAACGCCTTAAGCAAGATGACATGATGTAGAGGGATAAACTCAAACCAATGATGAAAACCCCATCTTTTTACCCTTGATGGAAACAACACGATGCGTGCCTGGCTACCCCTTCTGTCACTGGGTGAGGTCACCGCACGGTATGAACCCAAAACCAAGCACTTCTCCCATTGCAAGAAACATAGATCAAGCTAGCCCAACAAAACCCACAACTCAAAGAGAATTACAAGGATATGAAATCATGCATATAAGAGATGAGAAGAAAGTCAAATAAGATTCATAGATAATCTGATCATAAATCCACAATTCATCGGATCTCGACAACACACGGCAAAAGAAGATTACATCGGATAGATCTCCATGAAGATCATGGAGAACTTTGTATTGAAGATCCAAGAGAGCGAAGAAGCCATCTAGCTACTAGCTATGGACCAGTAGGTCTATGGTGAACTACTCACGCATCATCGGAGAGGTCATGCTGTTGATGAAGAAGCCCTTCGTATCCAAATCCCCCCTCCGCTAGAGCACCAGAACGTGCCCCAGATGGGATCTTGTGGAGACAGAAGCTTGCGGCGGCGGAAAAGTACTTTCAATGATCTCCTGGGCTTTCTGGGATTTTAGGGAATATATGGCGAAAGACCTAGGGCAGAGGAGGCCGAGGGAGCCCACAAACCTGGGAGGAGCGGGCCCCCCTAGCCGCGCCATGAGGGCTTGTGGGGTCCCTGGTGGCCCCCTGCCTTGGTTCTCAAGTCTCCCGATCGTCTTCTGTTTCGGAAAAAATCTTTTCGGAAGTTTTATTCGTTTGGACTCCGTTTAAAATCCTCCTCTGAAAAGGGTAAAAAACACGGAAAAAACAGGAACTGACACTTGGCACTGAGTTAATAAGCTAGTCCCAAAAAGATATAAAAGGCATACAAAACATCCAAAGTTTGACAAGATAATACCATGAAACCATAAAAATTATAGATACATGGGAGACGTATCAAGCATCCCCAAGCTTAACTCCTGCTCGTCCTCGTGTAGGGAAGTGATAAAGACTGAATTTTTGATGTGGAATGCTACCTAGCATAGTTGTGCTTTGTAACTTCTTTCATGTGACATGAATGTTCAGATCCGTAAGATTCAAAACAATAGTTTGCTATTGACATGAAAACAATAATACTTCAAGAAAACTAGCAAGGTAATCATGAACTTTCAAAATAACAAGGCCAAAGAAAGTTATCCCTACAAAATCATATAGTCTGGCTATGCTCCATCATCCTCACACAACTAATTTAAATCATGCACGACCCCCATATTGGCCAAGTAATTGTTTTCACACCCTTACTTTCTCAAACCTTTTTCAACTATCACGCAATACATGAGCGTGAGCCATGGATATAGCACTATAGGTGGAATAGATTGTGGTGGCGGTTGTGAGAAAAAAGGAGGAGATGGTCACATTGACTCGGCGTATCAAAGGGCTATGGAGATGTCCATTAATAGATATCAATGTGAATGAGTAGGGATTGCCATACAAAGGATGCACTAGAGCTATAAGTATGTGAAAGCTCAAAAGGAGAACTAGTGGGTGTGCATCCAACTTGGTTGCTCACGAAGACCTAGGGCAATTTGAGGAAGCCCATCATTGGAATGTACAAGCCAAGTTATATAATAAAGATTCCCACTAGAATATGGTGGTGACGAAACGAGAGGCTCTCAATCATGAAGAACATGGTGCTATTATGAAGCACAAGTGTGGAAAAAGATAGTAGTATTGTCCCTTCTCTCTTTTTCTCTTTTTTTTTATTTGGGCTCTTTGGCCACTTTTTTCTCTTCTCTCTTTTTTTAGTTGGGCTCTTTGGCCTCTTTTTTTTATTTCCTCACATGGGACAATGCTCTAATAATGATGATCATCACACTTTTATTTACTCACAGCTCAAAGCTCAGAACGATGATGACTCTATAGAAAATGCCCCCAGCAGCGTACCGGGATGTGCAACGATCTAGCTTGGTGTATGACGTTGAAAAATCTCGCTAGCTATCTTACGATCATGCAAATGCAATATGAGAGTGACGAAACAAGTCATGAGACGGGACGGTGGGAGTTGCATGGCAATATATCTCGGAATGGCTACGAAAATGCCATAGTAGGTAGGTATGGTGGCTGTTTGAGGAAGGCATATGGTGGGTTTGTCTACCGGCATAAATTGCGCGGCACTAGAGAGGCTAGCAATGGTGGAAGGTGAAAGTGCATCTATACCTTGGACTCACATTAGTCATGAAGGACTCACATACTTGTTGCGAAAGTTTTATTAGTAATGAAACAAAGTGCTAAACGCATACTCCTAGGGGAAGGGTTGGTAGGTGTTAACCATCGCGCGATCCGGACCACAACACAAAGGATGACAATCAATACATCAATTATGGTTTGACTTCCTAACATAGCAGTTCACCATACGTGCATGTTACGGGAATCACTAACCTCAACACAAGTATTTCTAGATTCACAACACCCTACTAACATAACTCTTAATATTACCAAATCCACGTCTCAAAACTAATTGAGAGGAATCAAAACTTCTCTTTCTATTCAATGCACATGAAGATGGATGTTTTCGTATCCTCTTTGGCTACCTATCACCTTTGGGACTACTTTCATAGCACAAGCCAACTACCAAGTTACGCATCGCCGTGCTCTAAAAGATCTAAGTGAAGCACATAGAGCAAAATTATGTAGCTCAAAAGATATAAGTGAAGCACGATGAGCATTCTAGCAAAATCACGATGAGTGCATGTCTCTCTCAAAAGGTGTGCAGCAAGGATGATTGTGACACAACAAAAAGAAAAGACTCCTACGATACAAGACTCTCCAAGCAAAACACATATCATGTGGTGAATAAAAATATAGCTCCAAGTAATGTTACCGATGGATTGAAGACGAAAGAGGGGATGCCTTCCCGGGGCATCCCCAAGCTTAGGATTTTTGGTGTCCCTGAATTTGGCTTGGGATGCCTTGGGAATCCCCAAGCTTGAGCTCTTTCCACTCTTTATCCCTTTTTCCATGAGAACATCACCCAAAACTTGAAAACTTCACAACACAAAACTTAAACAGAAACTCGTGATATCATTAGCACAAGAAAACAAACTACCACATCTTTAGGTACTATAGCAATCTTGATTTATATTTATATTGGTGTTATAGTACTATATTCTCACTTTTCCATGGATAGTACCCCCCCGATAATATCCATAGTTTCATCAAAACAAGCAACCAACTCAACAAAAACAGAATCTGTCAAAAACAGACCAGTCTGTAGCAATCTGTATACTTCATATACTTCTGGTACTTCAACAATTCTGAACAATTACGACTGCCTGGGAAAAAGGCATATCAACCAGAAGCAAAAAGAATCAACTCAAAAGCTCTTTCTGAATAAAAATTAAAAACAATCTCGCGAGCGAAAAGTTTCTGTCTTTTTCCAACACGATCAAACAACCATCACCAAGACTAGTCATAAAGGTTTGCTTGACTCAAACACAAAAGACACTATAATAACAGAATTATGATGGTGTGGACTCAACAAAGCATAAATAAAAAGGTAAATTCATTGGGTTGCCTCCCAACAAGCGCTATTGTTTAACACCCTTAGCTAGGCATAAAGCGATAGAATCACGTATCGTTGTCTTTGGTGCTCAAACCATAAGTAACCCTCATCATGGATTCATAAGGCAATCTTATTTTCTTTCTAGGAAAGTGCTCCATGCCCTTCTTTAAAGGAAATTGAAATCTAATATGCCCTTCCTTCATATCGATGATAGCACCGATAGTCCGTAGGAAATGTCTACCAAGAATGATAGGGCATGTAGGATTGCAATCAATGTCAAGCACAATGAAATCCATGGGTACATAGTTCTTATTTGCAATAATAAGAACATCATTGATCCTTCCCATGGGTTTCTTGATAGTAGAATCCGCAAGATGCAAGTTAAGAGAATACTCCTCAATCTCATTAAAACCCAGAACATCACATAAAGACTTCGGAATCGCGGAAACACTAGCACCCAAATCACACAAGGCATTGCATTCATAGTTTTTGATTTTGATTCTGATAGTAGGTTCTCACTCATCATGAAGCTGTCTAGGGATAAAAACTTCCAATTCAAGTTTCTCTTCAAGAGATTTTATCATAACTTCGACGATATGATTGGTAAAGGACTTGTTTTGGCTATAAGTGTGTGGAGAGTTTAGCATGGATTGCATCAAAGAAATGCATTCAATCAACGAGCAACTATCATAATTGAATTCCTTGAAATCCAAAGTAGTAATTTCCTTACTACTCAAGGTTTTAATATCTTCTACTCCACTTTCAATGCTTTTAGCATCAAGATAGATGGACTCCAAATCATTGGGGCATTTTTCAACCAAGGTGGATTCATATCCAGCCCCTCATCATTTGGTTTGACACAAGAAAACAAAGATTCAATGGGAGTCACACCAAGCACTTTAAGATCTTCGTGATTCTTATCACGAGAACACGCCTTTTTAAGCCATTCATGTCTAACACGAATTTGGGCGGTTCTTTCTTTGCTCTCACTCATGGAAACACACATAGCTTTCAAAGTTTCATCCATATTGATCATGGGAGGAGCACATCTAACTTTCAAAGCATCAATATCACTAGACATTCTATCAACGCTCCTAGCCAAATCGTCAATTTTGAGTAGTTTTTCCTCTATGGATGCATTGAAAATCTTTTGTGAGTTGATAAACTCTTTGATATTACTCTCTAGATCAGAGGGTAATCTATTGTAATTTCCATGAGTATTGTTGTAGGAGTTGCCAAAGTTATTAGAGGGGTTACTAGGAAAAGGCCTAGGAACATAGTTTCCTCTAAAAGCATTGTTGTTGCCAAAACTATTCCTACTAACAAAATTAACGTCGAAGCTAGCGTTGCTACTCTCAATCAAGGAAGACAAGGGCATATCATTAGGATCTAAAGGAGCACTTCTACTAGCAACCAAATTCATTAACTCATCCATCTTAGCACTCAACGAGTTAATTTCTTCTATAGCGTGTACCTTCTTACTAGTGGGTGACCTTTCAGTGTGCCACTCAGAGTAGTTCGTCATGATATTCTCTAGGAGTTTTGTGGCTTATCCTAACGTGATTTCCATGAACGTTCCACCTGAGGCGGAGTCCAAGATATTTCTAGAAGCGAAATTCAAGCCAACGTAAAATATTTGTATAATCATCCAAAGACTCAAGCCACGAGCGGGACAATTTCTAATCATCAATTTTATTCTCTCCCAAGATTGTGCAACATGTTCATGATCAAGTTGCCTAAAATGCATGATATCATTACGGAGAGAGATAATCTTAGCCGACGGAAAATACTTGGATATATAAGCATCTTTGCACTTGTTCCAAGAATCAATACTATTTTTGGGCAAAGACGAAAACCAAGTTTTTGCTCGATTTCGCAACGAGAAAGGAAAAAGCTTCAATTTAATCACATCATTATCCACATATTTCTTCTTTTGCATATCGCAAAGCTCAGTGAAGGTATTAAGATGGGATGTGGCATCTTCACTAGGAAGGCCGGAGAATTGCTCTTTCATAACAAGATTCAGCAAAGCCGCATTGATTTCGTATGACTCCGCACTAGTGGTGGGAGCAATCGGAGTACTAATAAAATCATTATTATTAGTATTCGAGAAGTCACAAAGTTTGGTGTTTTCAGTCATGTTGACTTCAGCAAGCAAGCAAGCACACAAGCGAACAGAAAGCAAGCGAGAGAAAAGGGCGAATGAAAAAGGCAAACGAAAAAGGCAAATATATTTTTGTAAATTTTTGTTTTTCAGAAGTGGGGGAGAGGAAAACGAGAGGCAAAAAGTAAATGCAAGAGATGAGATTGTGACACTTACTTGGATGAGTTCTTGACTTGATCCTCCCCGGCAACGGCGCCAGAAATTCTTCTCCTACGGCAGCAGACAACATCGCCAAAGATTAGCACGTTGACGGAGACTGGGCTTGCGTTGGTTTTTCCCTTGAAGAGGAAAGGGTGATGCATCACAGGAGCAGTAATTATTTCCCTCAGTTTGAGAACCATGGTATCAATCCAGTAGGAGAATCTTGTCAAGTCCAGAGTACCTGTGCAAACACAAAAGAGCTTGCACCCAACGCTATAAAGGGGTTGTCAATCCCTTCAAGATTGATTGCAAAGTGAGATCTGAAGGCGGAAATTGCAACGAAGTAAAAGAGTAAGGCTGAAAATATGGTGTGAAGTAGACCCAGGGGCCATAGTGTTCACTAGAGGCTTCTCTCAAAATAGCAAATATTACGGTGGGTGAACAAATTTCTGTCGAGCAATTGATAGAACCGCGCAAAGTCATGACGATATCTAAGGAATTGATCATACATATAGGCATCACGTCCGATACAAGTAGACCGATACTTTCTGCATCTACTACTATTACTCCACACATCGACCGCTATCCAACATGCATCTAGTGTATTGATTTCATGACGAACAAAGTAATGCCTTAAGCAAGATGACATGATGTAGAGGGATAAACTCAAACCAATGATGAAAACCCCATCTTTTTACCCTTGATGGCAACAACACGATGCGTGCCTCGCTACCCCTTCTGTCACTGGATGAGGTCACCGCACGGTATGAACCCAAAACCAAGCACTTCTCCCATTGCAAGAATTATAGATCAAGCTGGCCAAACAAAACCCACAACTCGAAGATAATTACAAGGATATGAAATCATGCATATAAGAGATCAGACGAAACTCAAATAAGATTCATAGATAATCTGATCATAAATCCACAATTCATCGGATCTCGACAAACACACCGCAAAAGAAGATTACATGGGATAGATCTCCATGAAGATCATGGAGAACTTTGTATTGAAGATCCAAGAGAGAGAAGAAGCCATCTAGCTACTAGCTATGGACCCGTAGGTCTATGGTGAACTACTCACGCATCATCGGAGAGGTCATGGTGTTGATGAAGAAGCCCTCCGTATCCAAATCCCCCCTCCAGAAGGGCACGAGAACGTGCCCAAGATAGGATCGTGCGGAGATAGAAGCTTGCGGCGGCGGAAAAGTACTTTCGATGATCTCGTGGATTTTTCTGGGATTTTAGGGAATATATAGGCGAAAGACCTAGGGCAGAGGAGGCCCAGGGAGCCCACAAGCCTGGGAGGCGTGCCCCCTGGTCGCGCCATGAGGGCTTATGGGGTCCCTGGTGGCCCCCTGCCTTGGTTCTCAAGTCTCCTGGTCATCTTCTGTTTCGGAAAAAAATCTTTTCGGAAGTTTTATTCCGTTTGGACTCTGTTTAAAATCCTCCTCTGAAAAGGGTCAAAAACACGGAAAAACGGGAACTGGCACTTGACACTGAGTTAATAAGTTAGTCCCAAAAAAGATATAAAAGGCATACAAAACATCCAAAGTTTGACAAGACAATAGCATGAAACCATCAAAAATTATAGATACATTGGAGATGTATCACGACACGATCAAGGAAAGTTGTGTGGAGCGGGGGGATCTCCTGTGCGGATGGGTATTCCAAGAGAATTTTCTATGCAAGTGGCATAGATCCCACTGAAGAAATTCCCTTCATTAGCATTATTATTTAGCCTCCTAGCAATTATAGCTCCCATGTTGAAACTTCTATCACCTATTACTGCGCTCTTAAGAATACTAAGGTCAGGCGCGCAGAGGTGACTATGGTCATGCTTGTTGTTAATGCATCTACCTACGAAGAGGGCAAAATAATGGAAGCAAGGAAAATGAATGCTCCCCATGGTAGCCCGCGTAATATCTCTAGTTTCTCCAACAGATATACTAGAAATAAAATCTCTAACCGAAGACTTAGGAGGGTCATTGGGACTACCCCAATCAGGTATCTTGCATATTCTACTAAAATCATCTAAATCCATAGTATACAATTTTTCATAAAGATCAAACAGTATGGATGTGTCACGGCCAACTGAAAATTTGAATCTACGAACAAAAGAGGCAGTGAGTGTAGTATATTGTTCACATTTATTGGAGATGCATTCTTCGAGCCCGGAGTTGCGAACAAATGTATCAAACTCGTCCTTGAAACCTGCATCAATCATGAATTCATCGGAAGGCCATTCACATGGTTGCACCGGTGCGTTCCTCGGCTGATAAGGATCGGGCTCCCGAATCACGAGACGGGGACCCCTTTTGCTTGAGGAACCACCATGATAGTTCTTCCTAGACATCTTCCTTTTTCTGAAATAATTCTGAAATTTTTAGTGACTAAAAATAAAAGTGAACAAAGTTTAACAAAACTCATAGCAACTACTCCTACAAGTGCCTAGAGGCCATATCATGCATCAAAACTACTTGGGACCAACTAAAATTAACATGCAAAGCTCAAGAATAGGGTCACCGAGGCAACAATAATATGCAATGAATAAAGCACTAGAACAAAAACTAATTGGACCAATGGAGGGGTCACATACCAAGGAACAATTCCCCAAAACAGTTTGGTGATTGGGGCTTTCCACAAGGAGATCAAAAAATGCAGCAAAATGAGCAAGAACACGGGTTTGAGCTGTGGAATGATTTTTTCTGGAGGTAGACGAAGGAGATGGATGCTGGACTAAGTGGAGGGGGCCAAGTGGGACCCACGAGCCTGCCACGCGCGCCCAGCGGGGGTGGGCGTGCCTCCTAGGCTCGTGGCCCACTCGTGCATCCCCCTAACTAGTTATCTATCTCAGAAATACTTAAATATTCCATAAAAAATCATATTGAATTTCAGGGCATTTGGAAAACTTTTATTTTCAGGTCATTTTTATTGAACGGATAATGCAAAAATAGGAAAATAATGCTATATTTATTTATTTTCTACTAAATAAAAGAAAGTAAAAGTTGGGAACAGAAGGTTATGACTTCTAGATTCATCCATCTCATGGTCATCAAAAGAAATCCGTCAATGAGGTTGATCAAGTCTCCTTGACAAACTTTTTTTCGAATCACATAAAACCGCAAAATTTTTGAATAATCACTAGGTTACCTCAATGGGGGTGTGCATATCCCCAATAACAAGTATATCATATTTCATCTTGACAGTAGGTATAGGGAATTCAAAGCTTCCAATAATAATTGATGAAGATTTTTCAATAGCATTAAGGCAATGAACTCGATATTGTTTCTTTGGAAAGTGCACCGTGTGCTCATTACCATTAACATGGAAAGTTACATTGCCTTTATTGCAATCAATAACAGCCCCTGCAGTGTTTAAAAAGAGTCTTCCAAGGATGACCGCCATGGCATCATCCTCGGGAATATCAAGAATAACAAAGTCTATTAAGATAGTAACGTTCGCAACCACAACAGGCACATCCTCGCAAATCCCGATAGGTAAAGAAGTTGATTTCTCGGTCATTTGCAAAGAAATTTCAGTAGGTGTCAACTTATCCAATTCAAGTCTACGATATAAAGAGAGAGGCATAACACTAACACCGGCTCCAAGATCACATAAAACAGTTCTAACATAATTTCCTTTAATGGAGCAAGGTATAGTGGGCACTCCGAGATCACTTAGTTTCTTAGGAGTCCCACCCTTAAAAGTGTAATTAGCAAGCATGGTGGAAATCTTAACATCAGGTATCTTTCTTTTATTAGTCACAATATCTTTCATGTACTTAGCATAAGGAGACATTTCAAGCATATCAGTCAAACGCATTTGCAAAAAGGTAGGTCTAATCATTTCAACAAAGCGCTCAAAATCCTCTTCATCCTTTTTCTTGGATGGCTTGGGAGGAAAGGGCATGAGTTTATGAACCCATGGTTCTCTTTCTTTACCATGCTTCCTAGCAATAAAATCATTCTTATCATATCTCTTGTTCTTATGTTGTGGGTTATCAAGATCAACAAAAGGTTCAATCTCCACATCATTATCATTACTAGGTTGAGCATCAACATGAACACCATTATCAATATTATCACTAGGCTCATGTTCATCACCAGATTGTGTTTCGGCATCATAAATAGAAACATCATTTGGATTCTGAGGTGTAACAGCAACAGGTTTACTAGCATGCAAGTTCCTATCATCTTTCTTTTTCTTCCTATTACCAGGATGAACAGGTTCATCAGTATTAACTCCTTGAGAATCTTGTTCAATTCTCTTAGGGTGGCCCTCAGGATACAAAGGTTCCTGAGTCATTCTACCACCTCTAGTAACAACTCTAACAGAATTATCATTCAATTCATTAAGCAAGTCATTTTGAGCCTTAAGTACTTGTTCTACTTGAGTAGTGACCATAGAAGCATGTTTACCAATAAGCTTAAGACATTAACATTTCTATCCACACAAGCACTTATATGATTAATCATACGAGCATTTTGTTTCAGTTGTCTGCTAACATAATCATTAAAACTTTGTTGTTTGGCAACAAAGTTATCAAATTCATCTAAGCATAAGCTAGCAGGTTTAACATAAGGAATATCACTGTCATTGAATCTACAAAGAGAATTTACCTCTACTACCTGTGTCGGGTTATGAAGACCATGTATTTCTTCAATAGGTGGTAGATTCTTAACATCTTCAGATTTAATACCTTTCTCTTGCATAGATTTCTTGGTTTCTTGCATATCTTCAGGACTAAGGAATAGCATACCTCTTTTCTTCGGAGGTGGTTCGGGAATAGTCCAAGCATTATCATTGCTCAATATATTATTCAATAGAATTTCAGCTTGTTCCACAGTTCGTTCCCTGAAAACACAACCAACACAACTATCTAGGAGGTCCCTAGAAGCGTCGGTTAGTCCATTATAAAAGATATAAAGTATTTCATTTTTCTTAAGTGGGTGATCAGGCAAAGCATTAAGTAACTGGACAAGCCTCCACCAAGCTTGTGGGAAACTCTCTTCTTCAATTTGCACAAAGTTATATATATCCTGCAAGGCAGCTTGTTTCTTATGGGCAGGAAAATATTTCTCACAGAAGTAGTATATCATATCCTGGGGACTACGCACACAACTAGGAGCAAGAGAAGTAAACCAAGTTTTAGCATCACCCTTTAGTGAGAAACGAAACAACTTGAGGATATAGTAATAGCGATTTTTGCCTCATTAGTGAATAGGGCAGCTATATCATTTAGTTTAGTAAGATGTGCTACAACAGTTTCAGATTCATAACCATGAAAAGGATGAGATTCAACCAAAGTGATTAACTCAGGATCGACCGAGAATTCATAATCCTTATCAGTAACAAAGATGGGTGAAGTAGCTAACTTAGGATCATATTTCATTCTAGCATTCAGAGATTTTTCTTTCCACTTGCGTAATAAATTCTCAAGATCATAGCTATCCTTACAAGCAAGAAAGTCTTGAGCTATCTCTCCCTCCATAACATAACCCTTAGGTATATTAGGCAATTCATATCTAGGAGATCTAGGTCTAATAGGTGTCACAACTGGTTCAACTTCAATAATTTCATCAGTTTCAAAAGTATCACCAGATTCAGCAGTAACTCTAGAAATTTGTGCATCAAGAAATTCACCCAGTGGCATATCATTATCAAGCAAAGCATCATCATAAGCATCATGGATAGCATAAGTAGCATCATCAAGCACATGCGACATATCAGAATTACTAGTAGGTGGTGGTGTCGCAAATTTACTCATAACAGAAGGTGAATCAAGTGCAGAGCTAGATGGTAGTTCCTTACCTATCCTCGTAGTTGGGAGCAAGACTTTAGTTTTTGGATCTCTCGAATTCCTCATAGTGATCAACAGATATAAATCCCAAGTGACTCAGAGAATAGAGCTATGCTCCCCGGCAACGGCACCAGAAAAAGGTCTTGATAACCCACAAGTATAGGGGATGACAACAGTTTTTGAGGGTAGAGTATTCAACCCAAATTTATTGATTCGACACAAGGGGAGCCAAAGAATACTCTCGAGTATTAGCAGTTGAGTTTTCAATTCAACCACACCTGAAATACTTAGTATCTGCAACAAAGTTTTAGTAGCAAAGTAGTATGATAGTAACGGTAGAGGCGGTAACAGTAGCAGTAGTAATTTGTATAGCATGTGTGACAGTAGTAGCGGTAAAGTAACTTAGCAAGGACCGGTATAGGAAAAGCTCGTAGGCATTGGATCGGTGATGAATAATTATGTCGGATGGCATTCATCATGTAATAGTTATAACATAGGGTGATATGTAACTAGCTCCAGTTCGTCAATGTAATATAGGCATGTATTCCATATTTAGTCATACGTGCTTATGGAAAAGAACTTGCATGACATCTTTTGTCCTACCCTCCCGTGGCAGCAGGGTCCTAATGGAAACTAAGGGATATTAAGGTCTCCTTTTAATAGAGAACCAGAACAAAGCATTAGCTCATGCTGAATACATGGGATCCTCATACTATGGTCATCTCCGGGAGTGGTTCCGACTATTGTCACTCGGGGGTTGCCGGGTCATAACACATAGTAGGTGACTACAACTTGCAAGATAGGATCAAGAACACACATATATTGATGAAAACATAATAGGTTCAGATCTGAAATCATGGCACTCGGGCCCTACTGACAAGCATTAAGCATAGCAAAGTAGTAGCAACATCAATCTTAGAACATAGTGGATACTAGGGATCAAACCCCATCAAAACTAACTCGATTACATGATAGATCTCATCCAACCCATCACCATCCAGCAAGCCTATGATAAGATTACTCACGAATGATGGAGAGCATCACGGAATTGGCGAGGGAGGATGGTTGATGATGACGACGGCGTCGATTTCCCCTCTCCGGAGCCCAGAACGGACTCAAGATCTGCCCTCCCGAGGAAGAACAGGCGGTGGTGGCGGCTCTGTATCATGAAACGCGATGAACTCTTCTCTCCCCTTTTTTTCCGGGTGAGAGAGGTTATATAGAGTTGGAGATGAAGTCGGTGGAGCCAGTGGGCCCCACGAGCCTGCTAGGCACGCCCTAGGGGTTGGGGCGCCTGCAGGGCTCGTGGCCCACTGGTAGCGTATCTTCAGTTGATTCTTTCTCTGATATTTTTTAAATATTCCATAAAAATCCTCATAAGTTTCCAGGTCATTCCGATAACTTTTATTTCTGCACAAAAACAACACCATGGTAGTTCTATTGAAAATAGCGTCAGTCCAGGTTAGTTTCATTCAAATCATGCAAATTAGAGTCCAAAACAAGGGCAAAAGAGTTTGGAAAAGTAGATACGTTGGAGACGTATCTGGTGTGGCCGTGGCGGCGGCTTCTCCAAAGGTCATGGCCGTGGCGGCGACCAACTAGGACAAGGTGGAGGAGGTCGTGGCTATGGAGGCGGCCACAACGGCAGCTATGGAGGCGGCCAGAACGGCGGCTACGACGGCCACAACGACGGCTATGGAGGTGGCCCAAACAATCAAGGTGGTCCACCTCACCAAGGCAACGACGAAGGTGGCTACCGCATCCAATCTGGCAGCTATGGCGGCGGACATGGCAACCAAGCTAGAGGTGGCGGCTACAACAACAACTACCAAAACCGCAACAACAATAACTTTGATGATGTTTGCCAAATCTGTAAGAAACCCAAGCACATTGCAAAAGACTGCAGGTGGTGCTATGCAGAGAACAACTCCAGGAAACATAAAATGGTTGCTGCTGTTAATACCTCCTATGGAGTTGACACAAACTGGTATGCTGATTCGGGTGCTACCGATCACATAACCGTTGAACTTGAGAAGATCACCATGCATGAAAGGTACAACAACAACAAACAAGTCCTCGATGCTGATGGTGCAATTATGGAGATTAGTCATGTTGGTCATTCAATTATTAAAACCCCTCACCAAAACCCCCATCTTAATAATGTTCTTCATGTTACTAGCACCAGCAAAGGTCTTCTTTCCATTCACCGCATAGCCCTTGACAATCATGTTTTTCTAGAGTTTCACCCCTTTTTCTTCTTGATTAAGGATCAGGTCATGAGGAGAATTCTTTATCGAGGCAGATGCGTGGATGGCCTCTACCCGCTGATCCCCAAGTTTAGGAGGTGTAATAAACAAGTGCTCGGTCTCATCAGACTCTCCTTAGATAGATGGCATCATCGTTTAGGGCACCCTGCTTTTTTTATTGTTCAAGAACTTCTTAGCAAAAATAAACTACCATCTATTGGGGAGCATAGTTCAGAAACTATTTGTCATTCATGTTAGAAAGCTAAAAGTCATCAGCTACCATATCCAGTCTCCACTAGTGTTTCTATTACACCTTTACAACTCATTTTCTCTTATGTGTGGGGGCCAACTCCCTCCTCTGTTGGGAGGTACACTTATTATGTTATTTCATCGATGACTATAGCAATTATAAATGGATCTATCTAATTAGAAAGAGGTCTGATGTGTTTCAAGTTTTTCATAACTTTCAAGCACACGTTGAATGCCAATTTGATTGCAAAATGCTTGTTGTACAATCTGAATGGGGTGGTGAATATGAAAGACTCGTTTCCTTTTTTCAGCAAATAGGAATCTCACATCATGTCTCATGTCCCCATGCACACCAACATAATGGATCTACTGAACGAAAACACAAACACATTTTTGAAGTTGGCCTTGCACTACATGCCGCTGCGTCTATGGCACTAAAATTTTGGGATGAAGCTTTCTTGACAGTTGTACATCATATCAACATCCTACCTACTCGTGTCATCAACAATGAAACTCCCACTAAATGACTCTTAGGTATCAAACCTGTCTATACCTCGCTTCGTGTGTTTGGTTGTGCCTGTTGGCCCAATATTTGTCTCTATAATCCACGTAAGCTCATGTTTCGTTCTACTCAATGTGTATTTCTTGGCTATAGCGTTAAACACAAAGTGTCAAGTGTCTTTATGTCTCTAGTGGTCGTGTTTACATCTCCCGTGACGTTGTTTTTGACGAAACCCAATTTCCCTTCGAAAAGCTCCATCCAAATGCCGGCGCCCTCCTTCGCAAAGAAATACTTTTGCTTCCTGCACATCTCCATTCCGAGGGTAAAACAACTGCAATGATTTAACTATGTCTAACTCATCTAATCCTATGATTGAGTCTGCTATTGCAAAGAATAGGGAAGAAAACAGTGCTGAAAAGGCTACAGATTTGGTGCTAACAGATTCATATTTCATGGGATTTGCACCAGGCCATACTCCCATGCAATCTGCTTCGGGATTGCTGCTGAAAAATGGGCCAAGCGAGCCATGGGGATTGTCATCAACTGCCGTGCTGCAACCAGACGAGGTGCCACAGCCTAGTTTGCCTGCAAGCCTCTCCAGACTTGACAACCTGGCTGTCGGGCATGACTCCACTGCTTGCACGTCCCCTGGTGCGGTCGAAGCTGCCTCAAGCGGGTCTGCTGAGGCGATCGGCTCTTCTATGTCACCAACACCTACGGCGTCATCTCGTGCAGCTGTACCAACACCTCCCTGGACCAGTCTTCAGAGAGGAGTTAAAAATCGTATTAATTACAGAAACATTTGTAAGTTTGGTCTAGCATGCCTGTCGGTGAACCCAGGATTGTTCATGAGGCCCTCGATGACACTCGTTGGAAACACGCAATGGATGAGGAGTTTTCAGCACTTCAGAAAAGCAAGACATGGCACTCGGTTCCTCGTCGTCCAGGTATAAATTTAATTGACTGCAAGTGGGTCTATAGAACTAAACACAAATCAGATGGTACCGTTGATCGTTATAAGGCCATATTGGTAGCTAAGGGGACTAAGCAACGCTATGGCATCGATTATGAGGACACCTTCAGTCTTGTTGTTAAAGATGCCTCTATTCGTCAGGTCTTATCCATTGCTGTTTCCAAGGGATGGAGTCTTAGACAGCAAGATGTGCAGAATGTGTTTCTTCATGATGTTCTGGAAGATGAAGTGTACATAAACAACCTCCATGGTTTGAGGATAAGAATTCACCATTTCATGTTTGTAAGCTTGATAAAGCCCTCTATGTATTGAAACAGGCTCCCGGGGCATGGTACTCTTGTCTCAGTACAAAGATGCAACAACTTGGGTTTGTACCATCAAAATCTGACACCTCTTTGTTTATTTACAACAAGTTCAAGACATCCATATTTGTTTTCATATATGTTGATGATATCATTGTAACTAGTTCCTCCAATGATGCAATAGCTGGTTTACTTAAGAATTTGAGTTTAGCGTTTGCTCTAATAGATCTAGGAGAGTTGCATTTCTTCTTGGGAGTTGAAGTAAAAAAATCAAGGATGGTATTCATCTCTGCCAAGAAAAATATGCAAATGATCTCTTAAGTAGAGTTGGCATGAAGGGTTGCAAGCCATCACCTACACCTTTGTCCAGCTCAGAAACATTAACTCTGACTCAAGGAGAACTTATGAATGAGGAAGATAATACTAGTTACAGAAGCATTGTTGGTGCTCTTCAGTATTTGACCTTGACTCGGCCTGATATATCATTTGCAGTCAATAAAGTCTGTCAGTTTTTGCATGCACCCACCAATGTGCATTGGACAGCAACAAAGCGTATTCTCACGTATGTGAAGAATACATCAAGTCTTACTTTAACTTTCAGAAAGTCTTCATCTACTTTATTAGTGCCTTTTCAGACGCGGATTTGGCCGATTGTCTTGATGATAGAATATCAACTGGCGGGTTTGCAATTTTATATGGATCCAACTTGATTTCATGGTGTGTCAAGAGGCAAGCAACTGTCTCAAGGTCATGTACAGAGTCAGAATATAAATCACTAGCAAATGCAATGGCTGAGGTAATCTGGTTAAAATCTATGCTGAAGAAACTTGGAGTTCAATAAACTTTGCCTCCATGTCTTTGGTTTAATAATCTTGGTGCTACATACTTGTCTGCTAATCCAGTATTTCATGCCAGGAATAAACACATTGAAATAGATTTTCACTTTGTCAGAGAACGAGTTGCAAACAGGCACTTAAAATCAGATTTATACCCTCCAAGGATCAGCTTGCAGATGGGTTTACAAAGTCATTGCCAGTCCGAAGCTATGAAGAGTTCAAGCGTAATCGCAACTTGAGTAGTTGTGATTAAGGGAGAATATTGAACATAGCTATTGTAATG